>NW_028227270.1:109795638-110198138 GCF_978045245.1 Mus caroli | reverse complement strand
TATGGATAATTTTCATTATAAAACTATACTTAAAAATATCAATACATAAACATGTAAATAAAGCTCAGTTATAATTACCTGCAAGTGAAGAGCCTCTGTGGTATGTATCATGATGGGAAAGGATATGGTTCACTCAATCCACAGTCCACTGAGCAAGTCAGAACTGAAGTAGATGCCATTTCTGGTCATATCTACAAAGACACAAAAGACAATGACAATATCAGTCAAGAGATATCAGTAATACCATTTTCACAAGAGTGTCTTTTCAAGCTTCACCAGTAACAGAAGTAATAGATGTCTGACAAAAAAACTAAAACAGAAAATGCACAGGAGGGAACTTCATTTCCATAGCTCTCTTTTGCCCAGTGGTAAAGTACAGTAATGAGAACACATTGTTTATTTAATGTGTAAAGTATGACTAAGAGTTAAATTTAGTTCAATGCTAAGTATGATTAAGAAGTGGATGGAGAAGAAAGTTGCTACAGCACTTCTGGGAAGACATAAATCTATCAGTAAGAAACAAAATAAACCAAAAGCAAACATACCCTCTGATAAGGATTTGACATGTTCTGAGATTTATGCTAATTTCTGACTATGATATTTCATTTAGTGTTGATTCAATGTAGATCGCCATCTTGTTTTACAAATTCCAAGGATTAGATCTGACACCATTGAGAACATGCATGTTACTACTTGTGTCCCACAGTCAGGTAGCATGAGGGACAGATCTCAAGAATATCACACAAGGTAAAGCAAATGAGTCTTGTTTGCCCCTGTGGCTCTTTAAAATGTTCTATTCCTTGCTGCTTTTCAATATAGATGTGACCAAAGCTCTCATTCCATGACAGTGCCTGGAACATGTAAGTATTTTCTGAGTGAATAAAAAAAGTATATGGTACCCACAATTTTAGGCACTAGCATGTAATTTTCAGGGTCTGAATTAATACTTTTGCCAATCTTGTAATTTACTGGTCAGTGTTATCTTCTTGTTTAAATACATCCCCAAGGGATGTATTTGTTGGTCCCAAGGAACAAGGTGGAGTAGCCATTCTAATATCGAATAAAATCAACTTTAAACATAAGTTCTCTAAAAAGACAAGGAGGGTCACTTCTTACACATTAAAGACAAAATTTACCAAGATGAACTCTCAATTCTGAACATCTATGCTCCAAATGCAAGGGCATCCACATTCATTAAAGAAACTTTGCTAAAACTAGGGGGGAACTAGAATGAAGTATTTGAAAAAAATCATTTGAGTGGAATTCAAATATGTTCTTTAACAATTACATGTTAGTTGTTTAAATTAGTTTAATTAGAAAATTTCTTCAAGGCTCAAACTCAGTGGACAGAGCCCAGAGGACTCTCCATGCTGCAGGCACCCTAGCAAACCCAGGATCTTAGGAGCACTGGTGAGTGGAACCTAACATCTGTTCAAAACAACTGTGAAGGGCCTGTGCCAGCAGGAGCAGGGACACAGGAAACCTGCCTGACCAGCAGCTCCAGTTCCTGCTGGTCAGTGTTGGTCTACATTGGTTTCGAACACAGCGGATGTCCCCTTGGTCCCCAGAGAAGACAGCCACATGAACAGAATCCCAACTCTAGCAACAAAACTAACAGGAAGCAATAATGACTTTTCCTTTTTTTGATATGTAAATGTTTTATTATTTTTTTAATTTTTAATATTTTTATTACGTATTTTCCTCAATTACATTTCCAATGCTATCCCAAAAGTCCCCCATACCCTCCCCCCCACTTCCCTACCCACCCATTAATATCTCTTAATATCAATGGACTCAATTCCCCAATAAAAAGACATAGACTAACAGACTGGTTAAATAAACAGGACCAACATTTTGCTGGATATGGGAAACCTACCTCAGGGACAAGACAGACACTACCTCAGAGTAAAAGGCTGCAAAACAATTTTCCAAGCAAATGGTCCCAAGGAACAAGGTGGAGTAGCCATTCTAATATCGAATAAAATCAACTTTAAACATAAGTTCTCTAAAAAGACAAGGAGGGTCACTTCTTACACATTAAAGACAAAATTTACCAAGATGAACTCTCAATTCTGAACATCTATGCTCCAAATGCAAGGGCATCCACATTCATTAAAGAAACTTTGCTAAAACTCAAAGCACACATTACACCTCACACAATAATAGTGGAAGACTTCAACACCCCACTCTCACCAATGGACAGATCCTGGAAACAGAAACTAAACATAGACATATGGACACTAACAGAAGTTATGAAACAAATGGATTTAATAGATATTTACAGAACATTTTATCCTAAAACAAAAGGATATAACTTCTTCTCAGCACCTCATGGTACCTTCTCCAAAATTCACCATATAATCAGTCACCAAACAGGCCTCAGCAGATACAAAAATATTGAAATAATCCCATGCATCCTATCAGATCACCATGAACTAAGGCTGATCTTCAATAACAACATAAATAATAGAAAACCCACAAACAGGTGGAAGCTGAACAGCAATCTACTAAATGATAACTCGGTCAAGGAAGAAATAAAGAAAGAAATTAAAGTCTTTTTAGAGTTTAATGAAAATGAAGCCACACCATATCCAAACTTATGGGACACAATGAAAGCAGTCCTAAGAGGAAAACACATAGCTCTCAGTACCTTCAAAAAGAAGCTGGAGCGAGCATACAGTAGCACCTTGACAGTACACCTGAGAGCTCTAGAAAAAAAGGACTCAAATTCACCAAAGAGGAGTAGACTGCAGGAAATAATCAAACTCAGGACTGAAATCAACCAAGTGGAAACAAAAAGAACTATTCAAAGAATCAACCAAACCAGGAGCTGGTTCTTTGAGAAAATCAACAAGATAGATAAACCCCTAGCCAGACTAACTAGAGGGCACAGGGACAGTATCCTAATTAACAAAATCAGAAATAAAAAGGGAGATACATAAACAGAATCTGAGGAAATCCAAAAAATCATCAGCTCCTACTACAAAAGCCTATACTCAACAAAACTGGAAAACTTTGTTGAAATGGACAATTTTCTAGACAGATACAAGGTACCAAAGTCAAATCAGGATCAATTGACAATCTAAACAATCCCATATCACCTAAGATAATAGAAACAGTCATTAATAGTCTCCCAACTAAAAAAGCCGAGGACCAGATGGGTTTAGTGCAGAGTTCTATCTAACCTTCAAAGAGGAATCAATTCCAACACTCCTCAAACTATTCCACAAAATAGAAACAGAAGATACTCTATCCAATTCATTCTATGAAGCCACAATTACTCTGATACCTAAACCACACAACGACCCAACAAAGAAAGAGAACTTTGGACCAATTTCCCTTCTGAATATTGATGCCAAAATACTCAATAAAATTCTCACAAACCGAATTCAAGATTACATCAAAACGATCATCTATCACGATCAAGTAGGCTTCATCCCAGGGATGCAAGGATGGTTCAATATATGGAAATCTGTCAACATAAACAAACTCAAAGACAAAACCACATGATCATTTCATTAGATGCTGAGAAAGCATTTGACAAAGTCCAACACCATTTCATGATAAAAGTCATGGAAAGATCAGGAATTCAAGACCCATACCTAAACATAATAAAAGCAATATACACCAAAGCAGTAGCCAACATCAAAAGTAAATGGAGAGAAGCTGGAAGCAATCCCACTAAAATCAGGGGCTAGACAAGGCTGCCTATTGTCTCCCTACCTATTCAATATAGTACTTGAAGTCCAATCCAGAGCAATTAGACAACAAAAGGAGGTCAAAGGAATACAAATGGGAAAGGAAGAAGTCAAAATATTACTATTTGCAGATGTTATATAGTATAAGGTAGTGATGCCAAAAATCCCACCAGAGAACTCCTAAACCTGATAAACAAATTCAGTGAAGTACCTGAATAAAAAATTAACTCAAACAAATAAATGGCCATTCTTTACACAAAGGATAAACAGGCTGAGAAAAAATTAGGAAACAATAACCTTCACAATAGTAAAAAATAAGATAAAATAACTTGGTGTGATTCTAACTAAGGAAGTGAAAGATCTTTATGATAAGAACTTCAAGTCTTTGAAGAGAGAAATGGAAGAAGATCTCACAAGATGGAAAGATCTCCCATTCTCATGGATTGGCAGAATCAACATTGTAAAAATGGCTATCTTGCCAAAAGCAATCCACAGATTCAATGCAATCCCCATCAAAATTTCAATTCTTTACTGAGTTAGAAAGGGTAATTTGCAAATTCACCTGGAATAACAAAAAAAAAAAAACCTAGGATAGCAAAAACTATTCTCAACAATAAAAGAACATCTGGGGGAATCACCATGCCTGACTTCAAGCTGTACTACAGAGGAATTGTGATCAAACAAACAAACAAACAAATAAAAACAAAAAAACTGCTCAGTACTGGTACAGTGACAAACAGATAGATCAATGGAATAGAATTTAAGACCCAGAAATGAACCCACACACCTATGGACACTTATCTTTGACAAAGGAGCTAAAATCATCTAGTGGAAAGAAGACAGCATCTTCAACAATTGGTGCTGGGTTAACTGGCAGTTATCATGTATAAGAATGTGAATTGATCCATTCTTAATTCCTTGTACAAAGGTCAAGTCTAAGTGGATTAAAGAACTCCACATAAAACCAGAGATACTGAAACTGATAGAGGAGAAAGTAGGGAAGAACTTCGAAGATATGGGCACAAGGGAAAGATTCCTGAACAGAACAGCAATGGCTTGTGTTGTAAGATCAAGAACTGACAAATGGGACCTCATAAAATTGCAAAGCTTCTGTAGGGCAAAGGACACTGGCAATAAGACAAAAAGGTCACCAACAGATTGAGAAAAGATCTTTACCAATCCTAAATCTGATAGGGGGTTGATATACAATATACATAAAGAACTTAAGAAGTTGGACTCCAGAAAACCAAATAACCCTATTAAAAGTGGGGGTACAGAGCTAAACAAAGAAGCCTCAACTGAGGACTACAGAATGGCTGAGAAGCACCTAAAAATGTTCAACATCATTAATCATCAGGGAAATGCAAATCAAAACAACCCTGAGATTCCACCTCACACCAGTCAGAATGGATAAGATCAAAAATTCAGATGGTAGCAAATGCTGGCGAGGATGTGGAGAAAGAGAAACACTCCTCCATTGCTGGTAGGACTGCAAGCTTGTACAACCACTCTGGAAATCAGTTTGGTGGTTCCTCAGAAAATTGGACATAGTTCTACTAGAAGATCCAGCAATAGTTTTCCTGGGCATATATCCAGAAGATGTTCCAATTGGTAAAAAGGACACATGCTCCATTATGTTCATAGCAACCTTATTTATAACAGCCAGATGTTTGAAAGAACCCAGATGTCCCTCAACAGAGGAATGGATACAGAAAATGTGGTACATTTACACAATGGAGTACTACTCAGCTATTAAAAACAATGAGTTTATGAAATTCTTAGACACATGGATGGATCTGGAGGATATCATCTTGAGTGAGATAACCCAATAACCGAAGAACATACATGATATGCACTCACTGATAAGTGGATATTAGCCCAGAAGTTCAGAATCCTTCTTAGAAGGGGGAATAAAATACCCATGGAAGGAGTTACAGAGACAAAGTTAGGAGCAGTGACTGAAGGAATGACCATCCAGAGATTGCTCCACTTGTGGATCCATCCCATAAACAGCCACAAAACCCAGACACTATGGCTATAGAAGATGTCAACAAGAGCCTGATGACAGGATCCTGATATAGCTGTCTCCTGAGGGCCTTTGTCAGTGCCTGATAAATACAGAAGTGGATGCTCACAATCATCCATTGGAGGGAGCACAAGGTCCCCAATGAAGGAGCTAGAGAAAGTACCCAGGGAGCGGAAGGGGTCTGCAGCCCCATAGGAGGAACATCAATATGAACTAACCAGTACCCCCAGAGCTCCTTGGAACTAAACCACTAATCAAAGAAAACACATTGTGGGACATGTGGCTCTAGCTGTATATGTATGTAGCAGAGGATGGCCTAGTTGGTCATCAATAGGAGGAGAGGCCCTAGGTCCTGTGAAGGTTCTATGCCCCAGTAGAGGGGAATGCCAGGACTGGAAATGGGAGTGGCTAGGCTGGGGTGAAGGGGAAGGAGGGAGGGTATAGGGGATTTTTGGAAGAAAAACTAGGAAAGGGGATAACATTTGAAATGTAAATAAAATATCTAATAAAAAAGAAGTCAGAAAAAAAAAGAAAAAGAAAAAAAAAAGAAAATCTCTTTAAAGACTGACACACTTAAACAGTGAAATTTTACCAAGAGAAAACAACACAGTCTAGTTCTATATTAGACAGTAGTTTGGTTATTAACTGAGATACTTTCTCTCATCCTGTGATGTCCAGGGGGAAGGACTGCATGAATGCAGGGAAAACTGAAATTATGACAGTGTATTGGACTTATAGTGGGCAATCAGGAGCTAGAAACAGTTATCCTGGGATGGAGGGAAACAGTTGCATTGGAGGCTCCAACAGTTCACCCAATGAGAAAAGCAGCTTGGTACTGTGTGGTGCAGAGCAAGAGCATGAAGCTTGAGCTCCCTGTCTGGTTCTGAACAGTCCGTGAATTAAGAAAGGATTTACATCTCTCTATTTTTAGTCAAGTCAAAATAATTGCATAAGTGATCTTACTTTCAAATAACAGGCTGTATAAAATTATATTTGGTACATGGACACAGGCATTGGTTCACACAAGGTCTCTGGCTTCATTCACACTTCCCTGAGAGGACTGTGCCTCTGTGATATAATCTGGCTTGCTAGTCTCAACTGTCCATGCAGGAATCCTTCAGTTAAATCAGGAAATTGTCTCAATCCCCAAATGCTCAAGAGGGTTGAAAAAGTTTTGTCCACCCTTAAGAGCAAAAAGTGGACCAGAATAAGGCGGCCTAAATGAGAGGACAGCAAGCAAAGCTATAGGAAAGAAGTTGCATAAAAGGTTGTGTTACATGAAAGACTGAGGATGTGGTAGGGCCTTTCCAGTTAAAAGCCATCAGACAGTTATTGTCATTGTCAGAGCGCCTGCTTTGTGCTCTCAGTAAAATGCGAGAGGCTGAAGACAAGATGCCAAGGATCCGACTTTGCTCCCAGAAGAGAATTAGGCATAGGCAATGGAGAAAATGCCCAAACAGCTCCCTATCCAAGTATAACTTGGCTTGAAAGAAACCTGGGTTTGAGTTGGAAAAATTTGTCCCTGAGCAAAATTTCCAGCCTTTTCTGTTTGTTTGTTTTATAGTCTTGACAACCGATTTGATGGTGAAAGCCAACTTCTATCATATCCACAGCTTGAGTGTACATGAAACACCTAGTGTGCTTTGTCATGTGATCTTCATGGGCTGTGTTCTCTTGGCTCTAACTCTATTCCATGAGCATCCTCTCTGTTGCTACTGCTAATCCATCTGCTCTGCCTAATATGTGTAATTTCATTGTCAATGTGTAGGCATCTCCTGTGCTCCATTCTTAACTTTCACGTGTGTCCTCCCTGAGTAGATTACAAGTTTTGGCTTTGGGCATTCTCAAAGTAACCAGTAAAATAGCTTTAATTTGACAAAAGCCTAATTGATTCAGAATTCTAATCCAGGAGGTATAAATATTTTGACACAGTATTTGGCACATAACTCATTACTATATTCATATTAATCATATAAAATTTTGTCATATAGTATTTTGTCTACCTTGGAGCTCAGGAGGTAGCATAGTCAATACTTCCCATAAAAGCATAAAGACCCCAGTTATCTCCAAGAATCTATGTCAAAGTCCAGGAATGGTGGTGTGTATTTTTACTGCAGCACTGGGGGAGCAGATAAGATTTTTAGGGCTCAATGACCAGTGATTATGCTTAGTAAATTCTAGACTAGTGAAAAACTCTGCAGAGAGAGAGAGAGAGAGAGAGAGAGAGAGACAGAGACAGAGACAGAGACAGAGAGACAGAGACAGAGACAGAGAGACACAGAGAGAGAACACATCATATACCCACACATACATATAGCTTATGGGAATCAAGGTCTCCGTGACAAACACTTTATCCTCCGAGTCATCTCACAAGCACAGTATATAGAATTCTAAAGTCTAGACATTTTCAGACAACAAAATAAAAATTTTCTCACTATCACTTTAAGCTTATTTTCACAGATAATTTGCTGGGTAAACAATAATTGAAGTTGTTCTTGTATTCTTCTGCTAGTTTTTCAAAGGCCTTGATTACCTTCACCATCACATTCCCTATTTTTCCCAGATCCAATCCCCACAACCACTCACCCAACTCTGTGTTCTTTTTGTTTTGTTTTGCTTTTGAA
This sequence comes from Mus caroli, assembly GCF_978045245.1. Taxonomy (NCBI): domain Eukaryota; kingdom Metazoa; phylum Chordata; class Mammalia; order Rodentia; family Muridae; genus Mus; species Mus caroli. The sequence continues at coordinate 110,189,790 of NW_028227270.1, read as the reverse complement.
ACCAAACAAGACCAGTTTGTGCCTCCCAAATATTCTCAGATGAGAGATCTTCTATTGGAATGTGAGTGGCTTGCTATTTTTAACTACAAAAGGGAAAGAGTTAGCACTGTGTAATGTAAACTGTTAGACCTACATGATGGCTTAATACTTTAATAAATATGGAAGACACATGGGCATGCCATATATAAAAGCACAGAATATAAAATACTAAGTGCAGTCTTTGCTGTTACATTAGTGGACACTGGGTGGTTGGGGATAAGCTCTTCTCAGTTCCTTGGTTTTTCTGAGAGACTGAAAACCTTATGGAGTTCAAATGTGTTCTTAAAAGAACTTCTAAAGTAGTAATATCCAAGACCCTCACTATGGCCTCTCACTTCTCAGAATATGACTAGCATTATTAAGAGCTGTTTATTAGTCTATTTTACCAACTGCAATGAAAACATTTGGAGGGTATTACTGAAGTGAAGTTTTATTTGAAATGTAGTCATTTAAACCACCTACTTTACTTAAAATAGACACAGTTCACCTTACAGCTTCCCACTCGTCATAAGCAATTACCACATTATGATGCTGACTTCCTGCAAGCAGAGGTTGAATTATGCCAACATTTTTGGTGTCATTCTGATTTCTGACTGTAACAAATGCCTGAGAAGAACAAGTTATAGAGAAATTGGTTCATAATTTTGTGATGTCAATCACATTTTTTGCCCTGTTGTTTTTTTAGTGTATCATGGTAGGAAAGTATGGCAGAGAAAATCGGTTTCTGCAGGCAAATGAAAAAGAAAGAAAGAAAGAAAGAAAGAAAGAAAGAAAGAAAGAAAGAAAGAAAGAAAGAAAGAAAGAAAGAAAGAAAGGGAAAGGAAAGGGAAGGGAAGGGAAGGGAAGGGAAGGGAAGGGAAGGGAAGGGAAGGGAAGGGAAGGGAAGGGAAGGGAAGGGAAGGGAAGGAAAGGAAAGGAAAGGAAAGGAAAGGAAAGGAAAGGAAAGGAAAGGAAAGGAAAGGAAAGGAAAGGAAAGGAAAGGAAAGGAAAGAAAGAGAGAGAATTGGGCTGAGGTCTTGTTCTCTCATTCAAGGACACTTCCTCTGTTACTCCAAGACTTTGCACTGGGTTCTACTTCTTAAAGACTCTAGCATCCCCCAGAGTGGAAAGCTTCAGAATAAGTCTTCAGCACATGGGCCTGTAAGGGACACTTATGATCCATTGTTAATGTTGTGGTTCAAATGTAGAAAGTCCACCACGGACTTGTTTGTCTGTGACAGTTGGTCCTCAGTTTGTGGTGCAATTAGAGGATGCTCTGTATCTTCTAGAAATTGGGGCTTAGTTGGCAGGAAGAGGATGCTGGGATGGACCCTTGAAGATTATACATTGGTCTGCTTCTGCCTTGAGCTGTCTTTGTTCTCTGATTGGCTGAGATATCAGCAAGCTTCTATAAGCTGCCACTGTTTCAAAAAGGTGATGGTTTTGTAATGAGACCTTCCCTTATGCCTTCTCTGCTGTAGTAGACTCTACCCTCTAAACTTTGAGCCAAGATAAACCCTTTCTCCCTTAAGTCACTTCTGTCATGCATTCAGTCACCCTGATGAAAAACAGCAGCTAACACACAACACTGTGTTTTATCAAGGTAAATATGTCAGTGGGATGGCCTGGAAGGGGAACTGCAACCAGTAAACCACTTGCCTTGCAACCCTGGGGGTCCCAGTAACTCACATAAAAAGCCCAGCATGGTGCAGTCACTTATAACCACAGAGCTTTGTAGGTAGATCCCTGGGATCCAGAAATGACACCTGAAGTAGACTTCTGGGTTCCATCATCATGTACACATGTGTATACACATGTACACTAGCATGTACCTACATACACATGAGCAAAATGTCAACATACTGAAAAGACACTGAAATTCCTACTAAAAAGGGGCGAACTATTTGACCAGAGAAGTGCTGTGTCCAGAGAGACACTGAAGATGAACCTTTTAGAGGACATCTCACTGAGCACTCATCCCGACTTCAGATGTTCATCTGAAGGAAGTTCTGGCCCTCACCCCCACCCTCCCACCCCTGTGCTAACTCATGAAAACTGATTTTTTTCCGTATTCTTATCACATTATCACAGAACAAAGGCACAGCAAACTAACAGAAGTCCGTGGAATCAAAAGCACTGTGTCACAAGGAAAACATAAAAAGTGACATTGACTGCATGATTAGGAAGAAGGATCATCAGGAAATGGAATGGCCTCTGTGTGGGAGGGGTTGGCTCTTTCTCTCAGGATTATCCATACCCCGAGTCTCCTACTTCATAGAGCACCAGTTCAAGCATACTCAGGACCTAGGAGGCCAGGAAAACGGTGATTCGTGAGACATACATTGCTAATGGAGCTGGATTTTCTTATACAGACAGAGTTAGATGAAAAGGTTTTTCCTTCTCTTTGTTAAGATTGTTAAAAGCTTATTTCACTAGAGATAGTATTGTAGTTCTTTCCCTCTGCCATGTGGGATACAGAGATTAAACTTGGGTCATCAGGGTTGGCAGCAAACAGCTTTACCCACTGAGCCATCCTGCTGGCTTTTGAAATAACTATTTTAGTACCTTGCCTGGATGTCCTCGGTGGCTAGGTAGGAAATAATAAATCAAAGCGGGCTTCAGGAAAATGATCCAGGAGCAATGAAAGTAGGAGGCATTTCTAAGATTGTTTAAAATTGCTCTGGGGTGGGGTTATAGGTGTGTTTACACTTGTAATGACACAGCTGTCACTTTGTGCTCTTATTTATTGGCTATTAAACTTGAAGTGATCAGCCATACTGAAAATTAACTTGTATGCATGCTACTTTCTCTGGGCTGGTGTTCCAAAGGCTGTATCCTCTCAAGTTGAAATAAGGACAGTTAAATTAACTAGACAAAAAAAAAAAAAATCAGTGTGCTTTTTCATACATAACTTACAAACTAGAGCATCTCTGTAGTCTATCTGAATTTTACATCCAGCTCCAACATAATCTAATTGGGTTGAAATATCCATTTGGCAGACAGAGGACAAAGGGCTCTCTCCCATGCATCAGAGCTGCCGATGTGGCACAGAGGCGGTCAAGCCCTTTCGTTAAAGGGTGAGGAGGAGTTTAGGTAATGCAGAAGTTGGAGCAAAGGGCCAGCAAGGAGAACAGAGGAAGTGGCTTCCGGGGCGTCTGCCTCGGATGGAGGAAAGGATTAAAAGTCATTTTCAGACCAAGACTTATCATATTCACTAATTGCACTGAGGATAAGAACTACTTAAATCAAAGAAAAAGATGCTTGTAAAACCTTCCTGAAAGGCATGGCCATAAGCTCATTATTTTAAATCTCATGTGCTTCTGCTGTTCTCTTTCCTCCTTAGCTTTCTCCTGCCTCTCCTGTTGCCCTTCACTCTGTCCCTAGTCCCGCTTAGCAAGCACGCTGTTACAGTTAGCACTGCTCACATGCCTGCTCATGCCCAGGACGTGGGCAAGTGCTTTCCATGTACAGGCCCTATTCTCACAGTAATCTAATACTGTTAGGATCCCCTGTGCTTCACAGAAACTGGGGTTCCTAGTCTCATTGCCCGTGAGTAGATCTAAGATGGAATATACACAACTTGTTTTAAAATAAGACAATCCCAAGGAGAACTACATGTAAATGCAGAAGTCAGTTCAATACAGGACATCTTCATCATGTAAGGGACTGGAATGGGAAAGGTGGAATTTAGGAGTGACATTAAGTCATCCACCAGACCTCCCCTGGCCCCCCACCAAAAAAAAAATAAATTCTCTCAGTCTGTAAGTGGTGAAGAGCAGGTCACTTGAATCTGAACTGGGGCTCTTCCTTCCACTGATGATATTGGTCAAACAATTAAAAGCAAAATGCTCTTTTCAGACTGTACAGTTGGGCTTACTTAGGAATAGTTTACATAAGGAAACAGTCCTTTTGGTGTGAGGTTTGAAGGGATCTTATCAACAAACACAGAAGTGTAAAAATACAATCAAAATAGAAAACAGCTCCACCACCCTAGAAAGCCAGTCATGGTCCTGTGTGTCAGCTCTCTCCTAATACCCTAGCCCCAACAAACGACTTCGGTACTTGCACTTTCTCCCAGAATGCCATGCAAATGATGTCATACAGATTGAGTCCTTTTATGTAGGACCCATCTTACTCAGTGTATGAGAATAAAATTGCCACAAGCTATTGAAAGAGTTTTCTATCCTTCAGTTTGCATGCCTCTCCTGATGTAATACTACCTGGCTGTGACTGGTGCCTCTTATAGCTGGCTCTAAAATCAAGGAACACAAAGTCTATATTCTTCTACACAACTAGTTGATTATTCTGCATGTTGTAAATTTTGTACTTTTTTTGTACCCGACTGCTAATTTATTCAAAATTCTCCTAAAAATCTCTTGCCCCTTCCCCATATAAACATAACTAAAAATAATAAATAAGCTAAGGTTCTTTTTAAAAATGGTTGAAGTGTTGAAGTCAGTTTTGATCCATCATATGTTGCCATCTGCAGACAGGTGCATTCTAATGATGGATGGTGAGTGGATAGAGATAAATAAAGATAATTGCTAAGCAAAGTCACAGGTAATTACTGATATATAAAATACATGAATTATATGAAAGAGCTGGAACTTCATATTTTTCCATTTCTGAATTAGTAACTGGTTACCATTAAACACCATGCATGCTTCAGTCTGGTTAATTGCCTTTTCAAGCAAAGCAAGACTTACATATATGTCCCAGTAATGATTTCTTAATCTTTTTTTTTTCTTGAAAGGCAGTGTATGCCAAACCAGCCCATCAGACACTAGAAAAAGACATCAGTGAGTTCAGAAGTGAATGGGAGGTGATGAGGGGGTGGAACAAGTATAGATTTTTCCCTCTTAAGCCTGAATCAGCAAAGGAATAGCCAAGTTGGGTTCTTGGAGTCTTCCAGAAAAAGTATTTGATTTTTGTCTCTATCTCAAATTAAATTAATGCTCTTTTATTTCTCTCCTTCACCTCTGATTCCCTAGGATCTACATGTTCTATTTGTTATGAAGGCTACTAGGCACACTGCCAATCATGCTTTGACATCAGTTCTCTGATCGAAAAACTGATCATTGCTATCTATAGGTGGCTGCCACATTTGCTCTGCCATCACCGTGTCCTGAGCCTTCAAACAGATGGTCAGCTAAAAGTCCAGGGTGAACAGAACCAATTCAGGGCAAGAGTCCACCCCCTGTCAATGAAGATGGCAGGGGGACTTAGCAGGTCTCTCTGAGAGCCTGGCTCTTGTACAGCTGCAGGACTCAGGTCTGCCAAGCACCAGTGAGATGAGACCACAAGATCTTTCAGGACCCTGTTACTCAGAGGGACCATGGCAGCACGGGCTGTGGTGACATGCCATAGGCTCAGCATAAGAGAAAGAAAGCAGCGGTGATAAAGTGTATGACTGTGTCCTAGCTGTAGCCTAGGTATCTCTGAAGCTCAGTAAAGAACAACAGAGGATAACCTTTATTAAAGATTCTTTATGTCAATCACTTATACACTTTTCTTTTAAGCCACATTTCAGCCTTGTGTGGGACCTTCTTTAGGGGATGGAGGAGTTGAGAAACATGCATGAGCTCACAGGTTTCCATTTTGAGCTAAGCACTTGGCAAAACCTAGAAATACAAATTACAGATCATCATGCCCACCCTCCTACAAAGCAATCCTATAGCAGGAGAAAATATTTTTAAGAGTTTGAGTACATGACTAGGAAGCTTCTTCTCTGCTGGCTAGATTTCATAGTACCAGAAGGTGCTAAGCAGGCTGCTCAGGGAGTCATCAGCCTTACCCTCCTGTGAACTCTGCAAGCTACAATATTAACATGCATGGCAAGATATGCCCATGGATGCAATAATGACACATATGTTATGAGGATAGCGAGCCACATTCTGCTTCAGTTTAATGCTTCTTCTAAAGGAGGAAAAACATATGTCTGACATTGTAAATCTGCCCAAGAACCCATAGCTGGGAAGTTCACAAGCATCACTGATGAACCTACAGCAGCACGGGCTTTAATAACAATGAGATGAACTAGAATGGCATAGTTGGAATTTTACACATTCTTATTCTGTGATATGCAGTTAAGTATCTTATATTCTGTTTTATTTAATTTTCTATTGCTGTGTTAAAATCCCATGACCAAGACAAATTATAAAAGGGTCTAATTCATGGCTCATAATTCCAGAGGGATAGAGGTTATGACTATTATGGCAGGGGACATCAGGCAGCAGACAAGCGGGCATAGCTCTGGAGTGATAGCTGAAAGCTTATATCTTGAAAGAGTATTGTGATACTGAAAAAGCTAACTGGGAAACTGGGAATGTCATGGGCTTTTGAAATTTCAAAACCCACATGCAGTGACACACTTCCTCCTACAAGGTATGACTTCCTAATCCTTCCCTAACACTTTCTTAAACTGGGTATCAAATATTCATACATACGAGCCCAGGGGACCATGGTCAGTCAAACCAACACAGATGAAGTGTCTCCTTTCATACTCATAAGCTACCAATATAAGTATGTTGATTGTCATCCTTTGTATAGATGGGAAACTGAGGCTAATGAAGGTTAATTAAAACACCAGAAATCATTATCTAGTGAGTGATGGATTCTGGGTTGTAGTATCTGCCAAGAGATGCAAGAGCACCGAGGAGAGAGTAATTAACAGACACAGGAGCTCAGGCCAAGCTTCACAGGGAATTGCTTGACATTTAAACAGAGTCTGAAAATTGAAAGTGACGGTTCATCTTGAAGCAGAGAGCAAACATCCCAGACTTCAGGAGTATCAATTGGTAAGACACTCTTAGTTATCTCTGATTGTCAGCAGTCAACAGTGGTTGAGGAGAAGGCTGGTGAAGATAAGGTGAGTGGAAACATGAAAAGATACAAATCAACATTGGTACTGATTTTTTTTAAAGAGTTGGTTTAAAAATAAATCTAGTCTTCACAACTCTTGTTTAACAGTTTAGGTTTTGAAAATTCAATATCCTAGGCTTGGCCCCTCTACTTCTGTCATTTATTAACTATGTTACCTTGGTGAGCAAACTTTATCCAACCGACTGTCTTTTCATCTGAGAAACGAGGATAAATACAGTAAGTCTTCTGCAGGCTGTCAGCATGAAGCAAAACTGCCTTCATATAAGACTCACTATGGTTTGGAGATGTCAAAGGGACATAGTGAAAACTATTTTTTACCACTATGGCTTCTACAGTGGACAGACCAGTCTTGGTATACAACTGGTGGCAAAGACAATGTAACAGAAAAAATAAAGTCTAATAAATGATTCTGTGTTTAGTTCCTGGTTTAGGGATTAGTCTTATTCAACACAGGCCTGACACATGGAGCACATACTTGCACTTAACAGAAACAATGGCACAAACATGATATTGAGAAACTTTTATTAGCTAAAGGTATAGGGGACCTCACATTAGCTAGGGGTAAAGTACCAATGCCTGGTCAGCTGTTACATCCAGTGGGCAGGTGTACCATTATGCCTGGCTCAAGCTCTTGACTCAAGTAGAGATATTTTGTATCTGTGTCTACTAATAGTAAAAGTCAGTGATTCATGTGTGGTACAACCCCAACCAGACTTTATAGATTTGGAAGTAAGATTCAGCTGTACAAGACTGAAAAAAAGCATCCTATTAGGAGATGTGAATCAGGTTAATTGCAGGGTAATTTAGGTCAGCATCTCTTGCTTAGGGGCTATTTCAATGAAGACTGAGACAGGCTAGAATGGTAAAAGAGTCGTGCTTGTTTTAGTATGCTAGTTGTGAGGAAAGCTGGTATCTGAACTCAATCCCAACCACTCCCTAGAAGACCATGCCTCTTTCCAGTCCACTTTGAACCCAGCTCAGGCTGCAGGTAAGTTTAGCTCAGGATTTTCCAACCTGCCTTCCAAAGGAGTCTCTTGAGAAGCTTTAAGACCTAAGTCTGAGCTTCACTCCCAGGGATTCAGCTGAAATTGTCCTGTCTAGAGCCTCAGAAGCTTCTAAGATATCGACAGGGAGGAGTTGGGGGTGGATAGGGTCAAATATATGGTTTATATGGTTACAAACTTATCAATTAATAAATTAGGGGAAAAGGACCTTGGGATGACGGTGCCAAGTAGCCTAGATGTAGAAGCATTAAGATAGGCACAATATTAGGGGCTGTGTTCTTGTCTGACTCCACCACCCAAAGGCCTCAGGATAAGAAATTCCACAATAAGAATTTTCTTAAACACATTTATCTGGTATTAGTGTATACTTCGTGAACCTTGAGAATGGACATTGCCACAAGTCACTGAACATTATATTAATATATTTAGAATATCTCATTCTTAAGGAGAGGCAGAGCAATTTTTCCAGTGCGGGGGTTCAAGTTCTGTAAGGGGAGGGCAGCCTCTTTTTACTAAATGCCAGATTGCAGGAATGCACAATGGCAGGGATCTGTCTTCTGGAGAGATAAAGATAGAAGCTGTCAGTAAAACTGGTATTTATTTTGAAAATCACAGAAGGCTTGTTTCTAAAAAAAAAAAAAAAAAAAAAAGAGGGGGACAGGATGATAATATGAGAACTTAGTATGCATGTATAATATATACAATATAGTCCTTAAATCTCTAGGAATCTAGAGTGCACATATAGAGAGGGGCATCTCTTTGGCTATTTTCATTCATTAGCATATTCATAATCTTTACATTCTCTTTTTATTTGTAAAGCATCACTGTTGGGGAGTTTATTTCCTCTTGCACTGTTAATATATAAAGTATTCTTTGAACTAGTAGTCTATGAACTGGTCACCTTACTTAAGCTACTATAGCTATCTTGATCTGGGAAGCTCTTTTAACCTTTAGACTTCAGTGACCCTGGGTTTTCTACATTAAAGCAGAATGAAAGTGGTCAGGGAGCTACTTCCATGGTCAAGATGCTACAGATCCTAGATTTTAACTCTGCTTCTCAATCCTTCATGAGAAATAATGGGCTAATATAGAGCAACACATGAGTTATTGTAAGACAATTAGTTGATAGAGCAATAGACTCAAACTAAAACAAATACTCCCTGATCCATGAAATAAGTATTAGGTATTGGGTACTATAGTGGGAGCTAAAATTCCATGGGCAAAGCTAATGCATGTGTCCCCATGGATGCATGGCTGGCACGCTTGTGTGGAAGATCCACTATCCAGCCAACACATGCAGCAACTGGTGATTGTACTGTGACAGCTGCTGGAAAGAGAAACCCAGGGGAAAATGATAAACAATGGAGTGTGACATGATCATGGACCAAGAGCTGAAAAAAGCTTTTCTGAGGGGGCGACAGCTGGAATCTGAAGAGCTGGAGGCAAAGTGTTCCAAAAATTCAAAATATCAACAGGTGTGCACACCTGTGCCTTCATCTCCAGGGCCTTATGTTACCTCCATCACCATCTAACCATAAGCTCTGAAAAAAGTTCCCTGACTGAAAGGTTCAGACATGGAGGCAGTAAAGAAAGACAACTGTATACAATTTTAGTGGAATTGGCTAGGCTAGCTTACTTTGAGATCCTAAATTTACAGAGACAGCAAGATGTGCCAAATGGAAGTGTCATTTGCAGCTCTTGACTTTTCTAAAAGTTACTGCTAACACATCTGTGGAAGGCAGGCTCTGAAAGCACCAAAAGCAGTTCCGACACTGTGCTGGAATCCAGCAAGGGTGGTATGAAAAAGAAACCAGCATGACATTTTCCTTTGACAGTATCTCATTTCTTCCACCACACAACGCATAGGAGACTACTGGGGCAAGCCAGGAGACTGTGTTTGAATAGCAGTATGCAGTTATAAACTCTCTCTCTCTCTCTCTCTCTCTCTCTCTCTCTCTCTCTCTCTCTGTGTGTGTGTGTGTGTGTGTGTGTGTGTGTCTGTTTGCATGTGCATGCACACCCGTGTAGGTGTATATATTCAAGCATGCATGTGCATGTGTTTGTAGGAGGTTCATGTACATGGAGAAGACAGAGATCAACCACAAATGTTGTTATTCAGGAGCAGGCCATCTTAATTTTTAAGCCAGAGTCTTGCACTAGGACGTGGACTCCTACATTATGCTAGGCTGGTTGGCTCCCAAATCCCAGGGATCTACCTGTCTCTACCTTCTGGTCAGTGGGGCTGCAATCACACAACAAAATTCCCGTCTTTTTACAGGGGCACTGGGCATCTGAACTGAATTTCTCACATTTATGTGTTAAGCGCTTCTAAGTGGCTAATCTCTTAACAAGCATTCTTTAGATGTCTATTGTACATTAGACACAATCACACCATACTATGAAATAGACTTAGGAACAACATTGACACTGGATGGGTGATGCATAGTTCATCTCTCTTCATCACAGTGGGAATAATGGAAAGGCAGGTTTGTTCACAGCCTGCACTCAGATGCAGTTGGTTGTGGCATGCCTGGGCCTAGTGCAAGTAAATTATTCAGCTTCAGCTTCTTTATGTATATGATACATTCAAGTTCAAGATTCTTTTGTGATAACTTCATAAGGCAGTGTGGCAATCTGACTAGGCACATTAAAGTGATTCTACCTTGTATTTTATAAGTAGTTAATACACAACCTCAAATAATATACACACATGTTCAACATTCTGTTCATACCATCTATACTATCTATGTAAGCACGTCATACTTTCTCACTGTTGTATCTCAGGTAGTTTGCATGAGTGGGAAAACTACACAGTACCACCCACTAGACTGGATTAGTTCTGTACCCTATCTCCTAAGGAAAATTGATGCTTTGGGGACAGGGCTACAGCATTATAGTCTTCTCAATTAAGCCTGTCTGGGCCTGAAGTTTCACAAGGGATACCCACAAGAGAATTAACAATATACTCAAGAAAGTCACATCTGAATAAATTGCAGTTTTTCTTTTATTGGATACTTTCTTTACATTTCAAATGTTATCCCCTTTCCAGGTCTCCCCTCCAAAAACCCCCTATCCCATCACCCCTCCCCTTGCCTCTATGAGGGTGCTCCCCCACCCACCCATCAACTCCTGCCTTCCCACCCTGGAATCTAAAGTGCTTCCCCTACACTAGGGCAATGAACACCCTCAGGCCCATGGGCTGCTCCTCCCACTGATGTCCAACAAGGCCATCCTCTGCTACATATATGGCTGGAGCCATGAGTCCTTCCATGTGTATTTTTTGGTTGGTGGTCCAGTCCCTGAGAGCTCCAGGGGTTATGGCCAGTTGACACCCCATGGGTCTGCAAACCCCTTCAGCTCTTTGGGTCCTTTCTCTAGTTCCTCCATTGGGGACCCTGTGCTCAGTACAATGGTTGGCTGTGAGCATCCACCTATGTATTTGTCAGGCTCTGGCAGAGCCTCTCAGGAGACAGCCATATCAGGCTCCAGTCAGCAAGCACTTCCCAGCATCCTCAATAGTGTCCAGGTTTGGTGACTGTATATGGGATGGATCCCCAGGTGAGGCAGTCTCTGACTGGCCTTTCCTTCAGTCTTTGCTCCAAACTTTGTCTCTGTATCTCCTTCCATGGGTATTTTGGTCCCCCTTCTAAGAAGGACTAAAGTATTCACACTTTGGTCTTCTTTCTTCTTGAGCTTCATATGGTCTGTGAATTGTACCTTGGTTATCCCAAGTTTTGGGCTAATATCCACTTATCAGTGAGTGCATACCGTGTGTGTTCTTTTGTGACTGGGTTACCTCACTCAGGATGATGATTTCAACTTCCATCCAATTGCCTGCAAATTTCATGAAGTCATTGTTTTTAATCGCTGAGTAGTATTCCTTTGTGTAAATGACTCCCTATTCTAAGTCAAGATTTCTAGAACTTACAAAACTTTGTAGAGTGATGTTTGTTGACATTGTTCTGAAACCAAGCTTGCGCTCCACTGGAAATTCAAAGCCTAAAAGTCTTTTGTGGGTATTTGTACACCTTGACTTTTAGTACTCTAGGATTCCAGTTTCTTCATATCTGAGTCTGTTGTCTGTTGCAGAGGAAAGTAATAGTCTCAAACATGGAACTGAACATTGATTATTCACTATCAACTCAGGAGTTCATTTGGATAGGAATTTGAGAAGGCTGAGTGTGGCTGCTTGAGGGTCTTTCAGGCAGGTGAACTAATGACCAAATATAAACTTGAAGGAATGAGAGAGGGCAATAGGGACAAAAAAAGACATATGTAGAAAATCCTGTAGAATGTAGAAAGCAGGTGCAGACAGTTGTCTAGACATGGAGGGTTTACCAGGGCCTTGATGGAGCTGTGTACCAGCTGTTTAGAGGACAATTACAAGGCTGGCAAGTGTCAGGTGGTAGCCAAAGGCTTTACCTCTATCCATATAGCTTTCTTTTTCAATGGAGTTTCTTCAAGTTTGTTTTTTTTTATACTAAGACACCTGTTCCCATTAATGCTAAGCAATTCAAGAAAGGAAGATTAATACAGCAATGCCTTTGGTGACAAATCTTAGAAATCATATACTCTCTCAGATGATTAAGGCAATACAGTCATGTTGGAGGAATCTAAACATTGGTCCAGTCTCTTCAGATAAGGTTTTCTATGTCTCAGGTTGAGAAGACTACTACAATGGTATGGGGGAGAAGCTCAGGAGATAAAGTCCTTCCCATAAAACTGAAGTTTGGATTGGAGTTTAGATCGTCAGCACCCATGTAAATTCTGGGTGTCTAAGGTGGTCTGCATTGAATAGCACTTAGTGGAGATGAGAGATCCTTGAGTCAGCTGGTTAGGCTAGATTAGTTGACTTGACAAGCTTTTTAAGTGGGCGATCTTGCTTCAATTAAAAAAAGTATAGAACAATTAAGAAAGATACTTAATGTCAACCTTTGGCATCCACACATAGAAACATACATGTTCATTTACCCCATCTCTGTGCCCATGTGCATACATAACACATGCATATCACATACACATATGCCCTCATAAAAGAACTACGACTAAGATGGTAGTATTCATCTTTCCCATATGTACCTCCTATGCTGAACGGTGTAATGAAATTTCATAACTTCTACAAAACACATACTTCGAAGAAATCCTTTGATAACTTAGTGGAATTTATATGGTATAGTATTTCAGCATCAGAAATCACTTCAAACAGTTAGTGAACAAAGCTGTATATTTATACTCTCTCTATTTATGGGAAACTATTATTATCATGCTAACACTTGAGGACTGCAAAAAATTTTCTGGTGCAGAAATTTTTCAGTGAATAATTACTGAAAAAGGCTGAGTCCTCAGAGGATAAAGAAACACACCATCTCATTTTTCCTCTTACTCTTTCTCCTTCTGTGTGTGTGTGTGTGTGTGTACATGTGTGTGGGTATGTGTGCACTTGGGACATGCTGATGTCAAGGCCAAGTATTGTTACTATGTATTTCCTCCACTTCAAGAGACTCCAATCCTCATTTTTTTTTTTTTGAGAAATGTTCTCTCATTGAACCTGGAGGTCACCAGCTAGAGAGCTGTTTATCTGGTGAGCTCGAGAGGCACTCCTGTCTTTTCTTTCCCAGATCTGGATTTTAGGCATGCTGCAGAGCCTGAAACTATTCTGTGTGGTGCTGGCTAAAAGGAGGCTCATCCGTCAGTCACTCACTGAAGTTGAAGTCTACATTGGCTGTTGAGGCCGGAAGTCAGATAATAGACTTCTGGATGTTGCTACAGAAATGTGGGAGGACCAGCTAATCTGGCTCATTTCAGTACAGCCCTGAATAATACAACACATTCTGAAGGATTTCCTGCATGTGTCTATTTTTATACCCTCTGTCAATCCTCACTCCTTAAGTTCAGATTGGGTCAAATGTGTTTTTTTTCCTTTCCTTTTCTATGTTTTATAGTTATGTAACTTCAAAGAGAGAGGATTTTTTTTTTTTAAAAGCAGGATCCATTTGAAGCCCTTCCCAAGCTGGCTAACAGCATGTCATATATGTACAAAATGCCTTGCATTGAAGTTGCCTTTTGAAAGTCAACAAATGCCTTAGCAAATACATCAAAGTCTCCCTCAAACAAGGTCAATATTAGATCTGCTCAAGAGAGCTTCCTGCCATAAAGGTTAGAAGAGCATGGTGCAAAAGCTGTTTGAATTACTGACCTGACTTAAGTTATGACACATCAGTTATGATTGTTAAATACTCTTTTACTTAGGGGCCATGAAAAATTTCCATCCAGTCTTGTTATTATTTTATTTATTTTTTTGTATTTATTTATTGGGTACAAAAGTACCAATACATTGTGGAAATTAAAACAAATTTTCTCAGTAATCATAGGGCAAATATAAATATTTGGCTTTTTATACACAGGATAATAATATAGTCTGTGCTCCAGAAGGTAAGGAAAGTGAATTAATTATTTTTCCAAGTTCTGAGGATGGAACCCAGGGTCTTGGATATGGTAGGAAAGTAGTCTATCACTGAATTGTAGCCTCCGTCATAAATAAGTATGCACCCCATGAAAACGAGAAAGTTTAAAGATCAATAAAACTGGGAGAACAGTATTTTCTGGATAGCTGTTAAGAAAGCCAAATTAATTCTGATCAATGTTGAATATTTTCTATTCCAAAACTCTGAGCTGACTAATTGTTGTTTGACTAATTTAAAAACAGGTCCTGAATTTAGTGATGAAAAAATGTTGATTCCAGCCTCGACCCAGCTATTAAACTTTTTTAAAAAATATTTTTATTAGGTATTTTCCTCATTTACATCTCCAATGCTATCCCAAAAGTCCCCCATACCCTCCCCCCCACTCCCCTACCCACCCACTCCCACTTTTTGGCCCTGGTGTTCCCCTGTACTGAGGCATATACAGTTTGCAAGTCCAATGGGCCTCTCTTTCCAGTGATGGTCGACTAGGCCATCTTTTGATACATATGCAGCTAGAGTCAAGAGCTCCGGGGTACTGGTTAGTTCATATTGTTGTTCCACCTATAGGGTTGCAGATCCCTTTAGCTCCTTGGGTACTTTCTCTAGCTCCTCCATTGGGGGCCCTGTGATCCATCCAATAGCTGACTGTGAGCATCCACTTCTGTATTTGCTAGGCCCCGGCATAGTCTCACAAGAGACAGCTAAAAAAAAAAAAAATTACTTTCTGTTTTAAAAAGATGTATTTATTTATTATATGTAAGTACTCCAGAAGGGGAGTCAGATCTTGTTATGGATGGTTGTGAGCCACCATCTGGTTGCTGGGATTTGAACTCAGGACCTTTGGAAAAGTAGTTGCTGCTCTTAACCGCTGAGCCATCTCTTCAGCCCACTACTGAACCTTTTAACACATGAATTAATAGCAAAATAAATGTCAAAGAGAAAAGCCATATGTATATCATCAAATAAAGAATTAAAAATTTACAAGCTTGATACAAAAGAAGCTACATTTATTATGATTATCTCTTTTTTTAATCGTTCATTTATTTTAATTTTTAGCGTTTTAAGGCATTTTTATTAGATTATTTTTTTCATTTACATTTCAAATGCTCCCAAAGCCCCCTATACGCTCCCCCCATCCTGCTCCCCAACCCACCTACTCCTGGCCCTGACATTCCTTGTACTGGGGCATTCGCAATAAAGGATGCTTTCATTTCAAATGTTATGTAACCTTGGGATTTTAGTCTAAGTGTGGAATTTCAATTTAGTATTTTTTTCAATTTTTTTTTTAAGATCGAAAAGTCTATATACATTTATTTACTTATCTAGAAAATAGCATGCTAAATTTTATAACATTTATATGGAAGAAATGATGCTCAAGTTAGGGCTATTTGCATTCCTAAGGTGAATGCATGCAACTGGATGCCATTTTCCTGAATCTAGAGTGGGGGATATATACTAGCCTCATCATTATTTATTAGATAGCTATACTCCAAAACACTGTAGAGGTAAAGCTGAGGGAAAAACAGGCTGTTTCTCTTGTAAATAGGTATCTAGGAAGTGAAACAAAAGGGCGTCATCTCTTTGACCCCATCAGCAGATTGTGTGCAATATTTCAAGTCGAAGTGTCAATTTAAATGAAAAGGCAAATATTTATGGTGTAAAATCCCTTAACCTATTATTATGAAAGCACAGAAACAAATTCAGGAGAATTAATGGAGTGAGATATGTGCTTAGTTAGGAAGACCAAAGTGTGGACATTTTGCCCTTTCTTAGAATTGGGAACAAAACACCCATGGAAGGAGTTACAGAGACAAAGTTTGGAGCTGAGACGAAAGGATGGACCATCTAGAGACTGCCATATCCGGGGATCCATCCCATAATCAGCCTCCAAACGCTGACACCATTGCATACACTAACAAGATTTTGCTGAAAGGACCTGATATAGCTGTCTCTTGTGAGACTATGCAGGGGCCTAGCAAACACAAAAGTGGATGCTCACAGTTAGCTATTGGATGGATCACAGGGCCCCCAATGGAGGAGCTAGAGAAAGTACCCAAGGAGCTAAAGGGATCTGTAACCCTATAGGTGGAACAACAATATGAACTAACCAGTACCCCGGAGCTCGTGTCTCTAGCTGCATATGTATCAGAAGATGGCCTAGTCAGCCATCACTGGAAAGAGAGGCCCATTTGACTTGCAAACTTTATATTCCTCAGTATAGGGGAACACCAGGGCGAAGAAGTGGGAGTGGATGGGTAGGGGAGTGGGTGGGGGAGGGTATGGGGGACTTTTGGGATAGCACTGGAAATGTAAATGAGGAAAATACCTAATTTAAAAAAAGTGAGGAACATCTCAACCACTACTGTCTACCTTTAGGAGGAGATCTATCTGGAACCAGACATCAACTGCCACTGATGAACACTGTGTCGAGTTCTTCCTGTGATGGCCCCAGGTCATGTTATTGTCCAGTATGTTTATCTAAATTAAAATTTTAGAAACCAGCAGAAGTTTTTTTGCTTGCTTAGATTTTTCATGTCTTAAACACAGTTGATCATGCCTATAAGCTAAGGTGAACAACTGGGAGGCTGATGCAGGATAATTGTCATGAATTTGAAGTTAGATCAAATTATATGGTGAGTTTCAGGCCAGGCTAGGATATAGTGAAAGAATGTCTCATGGTAAATTAACTAATCAAGAATACAGAGAACAAGAAGGAAAATATGGAAGAGAAGGAGTAAGGGGAGGGTGAAGAAGCAGAGCAAGGGAAAGCAGTAGGGGTGATGAAGATGGGTGATGTCAGAAAGAGATTTTTTTTTAATAGAAAAAAAGATGAAAGAAGCAAGGTTTTACCAGGTTGACCAGTTGTCTACATTTGACTACATTTACTTTTTTTTTTGCCTCTCACTTAAAACATCTGCTGGCCCAAACTATTATTTTGCTACAGGTTTGGGGCTCAATCTTTAACTGATGGAATGAACCTCATACTTATGGTACACACCCATCCATAAGGAAGTTGAGATTAGCTTGAGGAGGTCAGGTGAAAGGATTAAGTGAACCCTGCACTTGGTTTAAATATACATTCCCTAATTCTTTTTTATGAACAGGTACAAGTCTTCAATTGTATTTACTACCCCCATGCAGTTTTTAATAAGCTAATTATGTTTGCTTAGTGCAAATGGCCTTCAAATTTGCTATCTATTCTTCCCTGTGTGCTTTTAAGAGCAATTAAATTAAAACATGTGTAGAAATTGTCTTTTTTTCTTCAAATGCATGATTATGTATCCCTAGTTTGTCATATTTAATTTATAAGGCAGAATGTACAATAACAAAATGACAATTGAAATAACACTTTTTAAACTGCATTTTCCATAATCATCATTTGCAAGAGTAGAATAATTCAGACTTTATATTTTAACATTTTCTTCACTCAGTCAAAAGGTGACTCCATTGTAAAAAGCCTGACAGCCCTTGCCTTGCTTTCTACAGCCATTATTAGCTGGGAATAGAACTCCTCATTTGGTACATAAACTTCATGAAGTTCGGGGTCCAGTTTCTAAAACAAATTGTATTGCTAAAAAGTTCATGTCCATAATTTATTCAATGTCCAAATGAAAACATCAATAACAGCTGATGTAAAATAAACAGGAAATCTATGCACTTGATCTAGCAGGACTTTAACTTTTGTATAGTTGTTTATCAGCTGTGCAAACTTTGAAGTTACTTCACCTGTCTCAGTTTTTATGGATGTGAACTCTAGGAAGATACGCGAGTCAGTGTTGTAAAACATGTCCAACCATACTAGGTAACCGCTGCCAGTAACTTAATTTGTGAAGAGCTGTATGTGTGTGTGTGTGTGTGTGTGCATCTTCAATTCTCCTGTGAGCCCTGTGGAGTGGGGTCAATGGTTTTCTTTATTTTGGAAAATAGAAAACAGAGTTTCAAGGAGTCAGAGAACTTCTGCCAAGCCATGCAACTGATGTAAAACAGTCAGATTTTCATCAGATTTTTTTAAACATGAGAGCATTCTGGATTTTTGATAAGTCAGAGCTTGAAAAGGACCCCAAGTCAGATGCAGAGCCACTAACAGGGATGTGGTCAGCTCAGGGCACATTCATGGGCAACAGCCCTACAATTTCCATTATAGCTCTGGGAAGTAATTTCATGCTCATTTTACAAATAAACTGAAGGTCTGAGGCTTTAGGTCATATTTTCACAGTTACAGACACTGCTTGCAAGTCCTTTTTCCAGGTTGAGTTTGCACACGATTCTTGCAAATAAGCATAAAAGCTGTCTCTCAGCCTTTTGGCACTTTAGACCAACATGGCATGGGAGGTGGGGTAAGAGAGTGGTGACTTACCTGAGTCTTAAAAGTTATTAAAAGTAACATTAAGGGAGCTGGAGAGATGGCCCAGTGGCTAAGAACATTTACTTCTCTGTCAAAGGACTTGAGTTTGGTTCCCAGGGCCTATACAAAGGGACTCATAGTCAATGGCAATGCCAGCTTCAGGTAATCAGATGCCATCTTCTAGACTCCATGGGCACCCGCACTCATGTGTACATACCCACCCATATACATACATATATACATAATTAAAGCAATAAAAATACATTTTTAAAATGTCAGGTTAGCGGCATGATTGTGTGTTACCAACCCACTCAACAACCAGACCGAACAAAGCTGGCAGAACCTTAATTTAATAGCTCAGATTACTAAGGAACTCCAAAGTCTTCACTATTTTTATCTTAATAAACATAAATTATAGTTAAATTTTAGGCATTTGTGTATTATTGAGGATAGCATAATTTTATTTATGGTGACATGAATAAATCACATTTTGTTTGGTTTGGCAAAATAGAGACAGAGTCTAGCAACTTCCATCTAATTTATCCCTTTAAGATGGATATTTCTGTCTGTATAAAAGAATGATGGAGATAGTTAAAGGCGTGTCACTTCTTATTTTTCACAGTAATTGTTTGTCTAGAGCACATTTGAGGATATAAAACATACATTTAGAAAAATAAATGAGTTAAAGTCCAGAGAAATAACTTCCCCTTGGCTTATAGCAAAGAATCAAGACTCAACAGATCTCTTTTCAAATACTACAGAAATCCTTAAGCAAAGGTAAAATATAAAATTATTACTTTAACAGCATCATTATTGTAGAATATTTTAAGAAGTCATGAGAAAATGTTATCTTAGTCAAAATTTAAAAGTCATGCCCTGTTTCAGTTGGATTAGTATGATTATGAATTGTGTTTCATATTTATGTATAAGGTATCAATATAATAGCAATAGGTCACATCAATATTCCTGAAATTTTAGACAATGTTTAAAACCTTACAAAGCATTTTGAATAGCTTGAGGTTACTTGAAATTAATGTTTGAGCATTTAGTTCAGCTCTAGAAAAATACATACATGCATCACATACATACATACATATATACACACACTAGTGAAACAAGACACTTGAAGTTATAAACATTATTACTCATACTGATAGGGAAAAGTCAAGTATTTTCATGTATAACTTAGCAATATACTTACTTATCATTCTCTTTGTATGTATATGCATATTTACTAATATTATGTTTAAATAAACTATTTGTGAGTTTTCAAATATCCAATTTATCATTTTCATTTTGGGGGGCACAGGTACTACATGTGAAGATACAGGGGTTATATGAAGGATTATGATAATACTTAAATTTAAATTTTTATTCTGTTCTTGTCTAAGTAACTAAATATTTGTTTGAAGTATTTCTTCATGTCAAGTTCAATAATCAGGAGTCAGAGAAGAACTGAATTCAGTGATGCACATAAGACACTTAAATTCTGTGCATGGAAAACCCTGACACCCAGTAACCTTTTAAAAAGGCATCTCATGCAAAACACGAAGTCATATCACAGAGATCTAAAGTGAGACAATGGTCTGTTCACTCCTTTGCAGCATTGTATTAGAAGTCCTAGTTCATGTGGAAATGAGAAAAATAGACATAAAAAGCATACAGGCAGAGAAGGGAGGCATGGAACTGGCTCTGTTCATACATCATCTCATTTTTGAATGTAGACAATTCAAGCAATAATGATCCTCAAACTCCTGGAACCTTAACAAGGTTAAAAATGTGAGGTGAATATATCAAAGCCAATCATTTCCTGTATAGCATTGATGAAAAAGAGGGATATGAAATCTGAAATGCAAGACTGTTTACAGTTGGATCCCAAAAAGGAAAACCAGCAGAATAAGTATAATATCCACAAATTCCAAGTTCCAGAGAAGAAAATAAGATCACTAAATAAATGGAGACACAACTTGAGACTGTTAAGGTATTATTTTTTTTTTTTGCCACCTTGCTGTATGCATTCAAGGCAAAGCCAATCAAATCTTAGAGGGATGTTATTATTATTATTATTAAGAAAATTGATTTCATCATATTTAGAAGAAAATGAATACCTAAATTCTGAATGACAAGATTGGAGAACTGGTAGACCTGATCTCAAGCTATACTCTAAAGCCACCCCAATCAGGGTGCTGAAATGTTGAAAGAACAGACAGAATAAAAAGCCTACAATGACATACAGACATTCTACAGACTTTTAGCAAAGAAGCGAGGATAATGTTATGAAGCAGAAATAATGTTTTCAATGAATCATACTCATCTATATGCAAAATAAAAACAGAATCTTTCAATAGTCATGCAAACTAACCTGGTGGATAATAGATTAATTTATATAAAAATTTAAAAGAATGTAGCTGCTAACCCCTGGACTCAACTGTTAATATTTATCCATAACACCCAAAACATGATCCTTGGGGAAGGTAACTGATTGGTAAAACTTTGCTAAAAATAAAGATGCTCACTGTGCAAAGACCTTGCCAAGAAGAGAAGGTAACACACAAACTGGAAAAGAACATTTGTGGAGCACATACTTGATAGAGGATTGTCATCTGAACTATGCAAAGGACTCTGAAATCCCAACCATGAGAAAAGGGTAAGAAAAATAATCAAGTTACAACATAAGACAGACACCTAACAAGACTCTTCAGCCAAGAAGATGTGCAAATGGTGTGTCAACACAGGAAAACATATTCAAACTCACATGGCCTTAAGGAATAAACTGGGGCTGGAGAGATGGCTTATTGATTAAAAGCTCTTGTTTGTCATAGAGAGGACACATGGTTTGGTTCCCAGGAGCCACACGGTGACTCACAATCATTCACATATCACAACTCCCGGATATGACACATTCTCTGACCACTGAAGACATGTGGTGATATACATACATGTAGCCAAAAATACTAATACACAGAAAAATGAAATAAAAAATTGAAAAGGGCTTAAAAATTAAGGAACAGAAGACACACTTAATGGGACAGCCCACCTCTAAAACACTGACATCACAAAATCCCGACAGGACTCTATTGACTGAGAATTGCTAGTGGAACTTAAAATGGCTCAGCTTATATTGAACAGAATTTCACTGTGTTTCACAAAATTAAACACAGCCTAACCATATGATCCAGTGATTGCACTCCTTGGCACTCATCCAAACCAGGGATAACTTAGGTCCCTGTGAAGCAGATCACAGATGTTTATAGCAGTTTTAATCGTATCTGCCAAAACTTGGGAGCAACAAGATGTTCTTCAGTAGGTGAATGAGTAAATAAAATGTGGTACCTTTCAGACAATGGAAATTTGCTCCATTCTAAAATTAAATGAGCTATTGAGCCATGAAAAAAAAAGGAAGATACTCCAATGAATGTTGGGAAGTGAAAGAAGCCAATCCTAAAAGACTGCTTGTTGTTAAAACTCCATCTGTGTGGCATTGTGGAAGAGACAAAACTAAAGGAAGCCAGAGGCAGTAAGGAGGTAACATAGCTAGGGTTACGGAGAAGAGGAAGGAGAAAGGGGTAAAGAAGCAAAGAAGCAAAGTATAAATGACCATTGGGCCAGTAGAGCTACTCTCTAGGACACTGTGCTGTTGGGTAATTGTCTCTGGACCTTTGTAAAAACCCTTAGGACTACAACTTTAATGCGAGTAAAGCCCAGGCTGAAGTGATAGCTCAGATGGTAAAGTTCTTGTCTTCAAATATATAAATCTGACCTTGGTCTCCCAAAACTCACATTATAAGCCCTGTGTCATCAATTCCTGTACCCAAGGTTCAAGGACCATCATGAAAGAGGGGTTCAAAAAATTATGAGTCAACTGTGCCTCCTAGGAATGATGGGGAAGCTTCACCTCTGCTATTCTATGGCTGCCTAAATAAGACTGAACAAGGATACCACCAATAGACATACTAACATGGAAGGGGAAATCTTAGGATGCCCCAAACCTAGACATAGAACTACAGATGATTAAGGAATGCTGAGGGTGGGAGAAACAGTCTTATCTAGGGATGAGTCCCCTAATTGATTATATAATATCAAATGGTCAGTTCAAAACTCATATTCATACAAGTAAAACAAAATCCACTGAACAGGTTATATTTACATGTTTAGGCATATATTACATATGTATGTATGTAAGTATGTATATATGTATCAATAATAATAAATGGGGAAAGGATCCAGGTGTTCTGATGTTCATTTGAAATCTCAGAGCTGGGAGGTAGAACCAGGCAGAACCCTGGGGTTTGTCAGCCAGTCTGTCTAGCCGACGCTGTGAGCTCCAGAGTAGTGTCAAACAAGATGGAGAGCAACTGAAGAATGACATTTAAAGCTGTACTATGGATTTCATGTGCATATGCATAGATGTATACATACACACACACACACACACACACACACAGAACCCTAATGTAAGCTATGGATTTTTAGTAGTGATGATTTGTTGACAAAGGTTTGTCGGTTATAAAAAGCACTGTACTCTGGTTTGGGATGGGCATGGTGGGCATGCTTGTGGTTGGTTGCATGGGGATAGGTAGCATATGAGAACTGTCTGTGCTTGCCATTCAGTCTTCCTAAAACTGTCTTCTACAGTAAGACTAATTACTTTTTAAAAAGTTATGTCATACTGAACTGTCACTCAGGGTGTGGTTTTAATTGTCATTTTCATTCACAAAAACCAACTCTTGTTGAAAGAGGAAGTAGCATGATAGCTCTTCAACAATTGCTGGAACCCTGAAACCAGGAAGTCGGTCCACAATGACTCTCCAGTGCCTGGAACAGTGTCTGTCACTGCTGTCGGTGTTGTGACCAATGACTGATTAGATTCATTTATATCATAAATCATTAGAAAGGTAATTTTATAATTTATTAAAAGTCACACAGAAATTTGTATACACACATTTATAATTTTATATGCACACACACACACATATGCTGGAGAGATGGATCAGCAATTAGAAGCACATATTGCTATTATAGAGGACCTGAGTTCAGATTCCAGCACCAACATCCAGCAGCTTACAGCCACCAGTAACTCTTAGCTCCAGGAGATTCAATATCCAGTGTTTCCTGTCTTCCATGGTACCTGAACTTATAAGGCACATATTTCCCCATCACCACACACACACACACACACACACACACACACACACACACACACACGTATATATGTATATATAAATAACAACAAATCTTTAAAAAGTTACATTTATATATATAACTCAAGGATTATAATCATTAGAAATCTTAGAAAGCATATGAAAAGCAGAAAATGACAGGATTAACAATAAATGGTATTATTTGGGAAATAATATAATAACAAAGCCACAAATGACGCTACAGAGTAAAGAGCTATAGGGCATAGGATCATGTTATGATGGCAATTTTCTTACAGTACCCTCATTGTTATCAACTACATTTATATTATATCCATGTAAAAATGTAAAAATATATCCTTAGAAAATACATTGATATTGGATTAACTTCCTAAATCTGGATTTTGTTGTCAAAGACAAAGTTTCAGAAATATAACTCATCCCTCCAATACCAAAAGATACATGAATGACATGAGTATGAGTGTGGACACAGAGACATCTCCCAATGTCCTATGGAGGTCTACCTACAGCAAAGAAAGGTGATCATCAGACCTAACTGTGGAGGTGAAGCTGGAAACAGGTTCTGTAAGGACCCGTGATCTGCTTTCCCTGGGGCATCTGTCAGCTCACTCAGGAAGGAGCCCTAGTTGTAACAGCTTCTTGGACTCAGAGCTGTGTGATAGGGACTTGGAGTGGAAGCTAGTACATGAAGCCACAGCACTTAAAGAAAGACGGGACACTGAAAACAGAATGACCATCAGCAGAAAGACAGGGACGGGGACAGGAAGGAAGAAGGACATTGGGATCTGGGTGGTGGGACTAATAACTGCGTTTCACATGATGTAATCAAGTTTGAGTTCTGCAGTTCTTGCTAAATAATGATGGTGTTGGTGTGCACAGGACAGAGGTGACAGCCTGAGCACTGAGCTTCAGCTCGTCCCTGCTTCACAGACTCTCTTTCATTGCAGCTGTTTCCCAAAGCCTCTAGACATCCGTGCAGTTAGAATACTGGTGATTTGAAGGCCTGAGCTGTCTCCAGAGCTCAAGGAGTTCCCTTCTTTTAGTGAAGTCCCAGATGCAAGCCCTGAATCCTACAAGCAACTTGCAAATATAGGGTTGTGCAACCCCAGGTAGCAGATCTGTGTTGCTCTCAACTGTGGTCAGAGAAGTTTCTTTTTGTAGAGGGCAGTAGTGAATGCAAAGACCCCCAATTGTTCAAAGTGCTGAGAAAGGGTGACTGTGAACATGCAGCCATAGATGGCACATCGATATGAACTGCACATTGTCCAGGCTCTAGCAACATCATGGACGAAGGGGAAGAAAGAATTTAAAAGCCATTGAATGGAGAGGTGCTCTGTGAAGTACTACCTTCTGGACAAATACAGCTGTTGCTCAAGTGAGCTCACAGCAGCTGTGGCTACCTCCAAATGA
This sequence comes from Mus caroli, assembly GCF_978045245.1. Lineage (NCBI taxonomy): Eukaryota > Metazoa > Chordata > Mammalia > Rodentia > Muridae > Mus > Mus caroli. The sequence continues at coordinate 110,164,508 of NW_028227270.1, read as the reverse complement.
CCCACACAAGATCAAGCTGGTTTAAGTTGCAGCATGGATGGGTAGGGAATCCTGGCTTAGGGGCTCTTGGCAGGGCAACAAAAAGTTCATGAAGCTGAGAAGGAAATGTGCTGGCGAGACTTGGTAGGGAAGAGCAGGAGGTAGATATGCTCACACTACTTCATATACACTTATCAATTCTTTTTTTCCTTTTTTATTAGATATTTTCTTCATTTACATTTCAAATGCTATCCTCCAAACCCCCTATTCCCTCCCCCACCCTGCTCTCCAACCAGCCCACTCCTGCTTCCTGGCTCTGGCATTCCCCTGTACTGGGGCATATGATCTTCACAAGACCAAGGGCCTCTCCTCCCATTGATGGCTGACTAGGCCATCCTCTGCTACATATGCAACTATAGACATAGCTCTGAGGGGGTACTGGCTAGTTCATATTGTTGTTCCTCCTATAGGGTTGCAGACCCCTTTATCCCTTTGGGTACTTTCTCTAGCTCCATCATTTAGGGGCCCTGTGTTCCTTATCAATTATTAAACAACAAATACTGTTTTCTAGAGAGGAAGTACAATCCAGGCGTGGGGTCTAATACTTCTATAGAACTTGGGAAGTACAATCCAGGCTTGCTATCTGATGCTTCTACAGAAGTCAGGCAGCCTGTGAGTGCACTAGGGCTCCCACTAAATAAGGTACTTCCTGGACCACTCTTTCTGGGGTCTTGTTTCTCCCTTCAAGTCTTCTTACACACTCCCACCTGGCCAATCCACTTCTCATGCTGGGTCTTCCTGTGCCCAAGATCTTATGCTGTTCCCACTAGAACACAACATCCTTGCTCCATCTCTCCCATCTCTGCTCTCATCTTATCCACTTAACAGATTCCTACAGCCTATCTGCCTTTAAGTGGATGTAATGTGTACAAGCAATAAAACTCAAAGTGCTCATTCATTATAATTTCGATTACTTTAAGAAAAGTTTATTTTACCTTTGGGGTCTATTCACATGAAAATGATTAATATTTTCACATCTCTCAATTTCTAATGTTTCATATTTCATTTCAATCCACTGGTACATTTGAAAATATTTGTTGTACTTCTTTGGAATTAAACTTAATGAAAATAAAGATTAAGTTTGTTTCATTCCAGGAAAAAAAATCTTCCAAACTTCTCCTGACACAGTTTGATCCCACTCTTGTATTAATTGAGCCTGATTTATTTATTAAATATTCCAACATTGGAATCATTTCATAAAATACTGACAAAGTGGAATAGACATATTCAATCTTTTGGAAATCTGTTTTCAGGGAGAAAAATAACCATAAAAATTAGACTTGACATTTTCATTTTTTCAGTGTTTTAAAACAATCTTTGCTAAGGCAAGGAAGATTTGCTTTCAGTGCTGTGATAACAAAGCTGCAACAGCAAATTATCTCTGCTTTCCTGGGCCTTGATTTTAAGCGCAGCTGAAGTATAACAATTGTAAGAAAGCTGAAGGCAGTGGCCAGGACAGAGACAGATGATATCCTAATGTCTATATGTAATTTATTCAGCCATTTGTCTAGAAACCAACTTGAAATTTGTTTAGAAAACCAACATTTTGTTTTCTCTTTTAATTTTATGTATATATGAGGGTTTTGTCTACATGTATGTTATATACATGCATTCAGTACCCTCAGAGGCCAGAAGAAGATATGATATTCCTTGAAACTGGAGTTATAGATGGCTGTGAGCTGCCATGTGGGTGCTGGAGATTAAACCCAGGTCCTCTGGAAGACCAACCAGTGCTCTTAGCCACTGAGCCATCTTCCAGCACCCAGCAACCTATTTTTTTTTAAATGAAAGGTTTCTTCATCTTCACAAAACATTAGATGAAGTTCTTTACCACTTGCTGAGATTACAGGGATATACAATAATACCCAGCTATGTTGTGTTGAGTACTTAATCTAAGCCTTTGTGAGCACTAGAAAAGCATTTTATCAATGGAGCTGCATCATTCCCATTCCAGGCTGAGTTTCATGGCTGTTGAAACAAATCAATATGCAATCAGTTTAATTAGTACCCCCCTGCCTGCTTATCAAAGCAGAAGGTACCAGGAGAATCCCTCTGCCTGTGTAACACTGTGGTAGTGCCATGTTGAGTTCCTCATTGGTGAAGGAATGTTGGTTCTTTGTTCTTCCTTTAATAGTCTATTTCTTTGCTACTTTACTCTAAGTTTCTTCTTTCCCATTTCCTGCTGTACGTAAAATCACTCATTGTCTATCTATGACTGTCTGGAGGATTTCAACCATAGCCAAGAATGAACTAGAAATGTTTAATATAACTATTTAACATTACAGGACATTTAAATGGTTACCATAAGCTCTGAGCACGTTGTGATCCACAGATGCCACTAAAATTCAGGATCTCTAGGTCTCTCAGCTGTGGTTTTGGATCCTCTTTGATGGCCACAGTTGGTTGTGACATTTGCCGGCCTCAGTGTCAGGAGAAAGAGGAAAAATATTAATGTTAACCTAAATTCTCCTCCCTATGAACAAGAAAACTTGGCAGAGCCCTCCAGCTGGTTCAGTTTCTGCTTCATAGGCCTAGAATCGTGTATTTGTTCTTTCCTCAGTCAATAGTTGGTAGGGAAAATGAAGTTGTCTTTAGCTTAAATTAATAATTGGGACTGGAGGGGGGCATCAACAGCAATGGCAGCTGCTTCCCCTATCTTAGCTCTGAATGGTTATAGAATATTCAGTTCTTGACTTCTTAAAACTTTTCAATTATTGATGAAGGAAATAAAAGCCAACACACACAATTTATAAGTAAAATAGTTGCTTAGAGAGAGACATATAAATATTTCATGGACCAAGTATCATCTCATATAGAACATGCTTCTCATTGTTCTTATAGATATTATAATTGAATAAATAGATAGTACCCAGAGCAGCAAAACTTTCTGGGAACCTTGTCCTATCTGTCACCTATGGCATAAACATTTCCATGGCCCAGAATGGTTTCCCATACTTCCAGAATCCCATGAGATTCTTGGCTAGTGGGCATACAAAAAGCAGTTGCAGGTGCACCTTGAAGAAAACATTTGCAAGCCTTTTATGCACAAAATTCCCCAGGTTGGAAGCATGGGAGCTCTTGGAGACTCAAGGTTAATTTTTGCTTTGTAGAAATGAAAACAGCATTTCCTGAGGTTATCACCAATGATAGAATTTATGAAAGTAATTTCAAGACTATAATAAAGTCAGCAGTTACTCAAGAGTAAAATAAGAAATGTGGCATACTGCAAAGAAGGGTAAAAGGGAAGAATATTGCCCACATAATAATAGGAATCCACTGGCTGCATGATTAAAGTGTTTGCCACGCAAGAACGAGGACCTAAGTTCTGATCCTTAGCAACCACACACACTGATAATTGCGATACAGGAGATGTGGAGACAAGAAAGTTACAGGGGCTTGCTGTCCAGTTAGTCCAGCCAAATTGGTGAGTTACACATTTAGTGAGAGACCTCACCTCAAAAAATGAGGTAGAGGCCAATTCAGGATGATACCTTGTTTTGACCTGTTTTCATGTACATCCAGAAACACATGTACATGCATACATACTTACCAACCCCCACACCTATTCCAATTTATTTACCTTCCCTTTGCACTTTTACTGTGCATTTTTTCACTAGTTAGAATCTCAGAATGCTGTGACTGGAGGCAAAGTGACAAATTCCTTAACACTATCATAACTTGTTCAGATGGCCAATGAGTGTCTGTGGGCTGGAAACAGGGAACATGCTGTAAGCTGGGGACTCAGTCTTCCCCCTCTAGAGCCAGAATATTTATTTGGAACTGTTTCAGTACAAATGAATTCCTAATGCTTCCAATGTTCCCATTGGTTTCCAAACATACAAAGTTGATTTGTCTCATGTTTTCCAGCCCATTATCCATTTCCCAATACACCGGTGAACTATCTTCTAAAACGCAGATCTTTCAATAGATTAAAAACACTCAGATTGTGAGTCAATGATCCAATGTTCCAAGACAACCAGGAAGAGAGAAAATGAGGTGGGATTAGAGCAGACCTCACTTAATCTCTGATTCTGAATAAATTAATCAATAAAATATATGTTAAATGCCCACCAAGTCAGAAGAATTTTTTAGTAAGCTCCATGGTCGATTTTCCAAGAATGTGAACACTGAATTATAACTAAGGGCTTTGGGGTAAAATAGTAAGAGAAAAGAGCAGACTTCTCTAAGTTAAGGGAGGACCAGGAACTACGGGGCAGAGTCATTCCAACCCTAAGCCTTAGACAGAGTAGGAGTGTTACAAGCAATCAGCTACTTGCAGCACACACAAACCCCACTAAAATAGGATCCAACGAGACCTACTACTGCTATTCAATGAAAAAGACATTATGTTTAACACTTGATGCACAAAACATATCATTGACATTTAATTGAGAGCTTCTGGCATTCATGATAATTTACTCAAGTCATGGAAAATCTTGGAATATTTTTGGCACATCATTTAGATATTCTTGTGTTGTGCAGAATAATCCAACTTTATCATTACTTTTCCATACTCAACTACTAACTCCTGTTGAATAGAAAAAGTGGAACCTCACTTCTTATTTTTCTTTGAATACTGACTTTGGAGATTGGATTAGATTCTCTTTCTTGGAAAATACATTTGAGTTTAAATAAGTTGAAAGGATTGGAAGGAGAGGCCTTCTGATGTCACTCTCTCTATTAACTCCTCCTTTGTTATTGCAAGTAGAGTTGATATTTTCAGACTTGTGCCTAACAGAATTTGCTTGAAATAATTACTGGAGTATGCCATGTATTTCTAGCAGTCATATACCACCAAGGTTGTCTCCAATTGTACTTTCAATTATCACTCAAATCACTTCATCTCTCATAAGAATAGAGTCCACATTATTTTTTATTTTTTTTATTAGGTATTTTCCTCGTTTACATTTTCAATGCTATCCCAAAAGTCCCCCATACCCACCCCCCCAATCCCCTACCCACCCACTCCCCCTTTTTGGCCCTGGGGTTCCCCTGTACTGGGGCATATAAAGTTTGCAAGTCCAATGGGCCCCTCTTTGCAACATTTTTTAACGATGTCTTAATACATTCTCAGGATATCCCACATGCAGGCCAAGTCCACAGCACAGAGCTGAATCTACCTTTGTATTTTAATGATTGTTCTTACCTGCCTAATCTATACTGCTATTCTTGACTTGCAAGGTAAAGGAGAACTGGTCCCTGAATTCCTTATTAGCCATTTTATGTAAGTAGGAACAGAAACACAGCATTGGCAATATTACAGAGTAGACATACAACCTGGTGATGTCTGTCATCTTCATTATACTGGTCAAGGCCAGCAGCAGCAGCAGGGGAGACTCTACCCTCATTCTCACCACCACACTAAGTATTCACCAGACCTCTGGCTCTTCTATATGATAATTTCATTATTTTACATACCATGATGATGCAAATACCATTTTAATCTCAATTTTAGAGCTAAGCAACCAAGGCTAATTGAGGTCAATCTTGTTCTCAAAATATAGAGGTGATATTCAGTGAATATTTCCATTTTAATTATAACAGTATTTAATGATTCACATAATCAGTTATGGTGAAGTATGAGTGTGAAACATGTTAAAGAAAGTATTTGCAAGAAATAATATATACTTACTTCAAATTTATGTAAAAGTTTGAACAGACTATGTAATATGGTAATATAATTATTTAATAGTAAAACCAAAGGGGAAAAAAAGAACTTAGTTGTTACTAAGGGCCATTGAAATAACCTTTTCTATTTACAATATATCTGCTGTTTGGGCAGGGATTTGGGGAAGAATTCAGATAGCTATCCTGGGGACAGGAAGACTGTCTTTCTCTTTTATTTTCTTTCTTTCTTTTCTTTTTCTTTTTCTTTTTTTTTTTTTTTTTTTTTTTTTTTTTTGGTTTTTCGAGATAGGGTTTCTCTGTGTAGCCCTGGCTGTCCTGGAACTCACTTTGTAGACAAGGCTGGCCTCAAACTCAGAAATCCACCTGCCTCTGCCTCCCAAGTGCTGGGATTAAAGGCGTGTGTCCCCACTGCCCAGCTGAAGACTGTCTTTCAAGATGATGTATCAAGTATGACCATCTGGGAGCCCTGCTGGGGCTGAGTGAAGGACATCTTTGTTCCTATCTGCATGGGTTTCTGCATGGGCTTCATGTTAGAACAAGTCAGTAGAAGATTCCCAGAGGAAGAGTTTCAGAACAACCAGGGTGATGTTTTTATGATGTGGCTTCAGAAGTCGCTTCTACTTTATTGATTGGTCAAAGCACTCACAGAAATCCCCTCACTTCCCAGGGGTTGGGGTGGGCTGGGGGTTAAGCAAGGAGAACTAGACTATAGAAGAAAACACAGCATGAGAAGCCATCGGGACACCTCTTTTAAAATATAATTGCTCATAATGACAATACAGTCGTGCCACCTTTCTTTTCACAATTCTAATCTTTTAGGAAATTAAAAACTCCACATTGTGTCTGGACAGACTTCAGACTTCCATTTTTGCTCAATGGGTACATTCAAGGCATGCTTAATAAATGGCTAACTCTTTCGCTGCCTAAATGTCTACTTTTAAAATCCAATTTTGAATACTAATCCTGGTCCTTCCTACTGAACACAGTTTTGCAGTCTGATTTACCTGAGTCTTTTCTTTATACTTCTCTAAAGACACAAGATACCACCATCTGAATTTCTAAATCTGGAAGTCAATTCTACTCTAAAGCATGGTGTCATCAGAGGTGCTGTGCTGAACTGGAGTGATGCACTGTGTTGTTGTTTCTCTCCAATCTGCCTCTGGGCCTTCTAAGCCATGCGGGCAGCTGATTCCACATTCCCCAGCATTGCAGGGGTTATCAAAATGAATGTTTACTGTTAAAAGAGGAACTACGTCTATGAAAGTACATCTAAGAAGTGGATGTAGCAGAGCCCAGAGGAGAGAAAAATCAAGCAAATCATGTCAGAGGTGCAACTGTGGAGAAGCTTGTAAACGTCTTCAACCTGGAAATAGCCATTAAAGTTTTACCAGCTGTCTGCTTTTGAGAAGGCCAAGAGGGCAGCGGTACTGTTAACGTGAAACCCTAGAAACTGGTTTTCACACAAAATACATCAGGCTTTGGCAGGCACATCCATCCTTGCTCTTGATGTGAACTTGACACCGATTATAACTTGATTAATAATTCAGTAAGCATTCGGCACATTCACTCATAAGCAGCCAGAAAATCGTTAGGCATGGTTTATGTTTCCCAGAGTGGTACATTTATTAGTTAAAACAAAGGTTGTGATCATCTGTTGGTCCTAATGCCCTCACGAAAACTAAGATTGAATATGAAAAAGATGTGTGATTCAAAAGGTAAAGGTGTAACATATTTAAATGAATTGATTTTTAGAGAGTAAGTTATTTCTCACAGTTGAGATTTTATTTATTCTGTGGTATGGACATGTGTGTATGTATGTGAGAGAGTGGTGTGTGTGTGTGTGTGTGTGTGTGTGTGTGCGCGTGCGTGTGTGTGTGTGTAAGTCTGAAGCTGATGTTCAGTGTCTGCCTCAGATGCTCATTGTCTTCTTTATTAAGCAGGTGCATCATGCTGGACTCAGAAATGGCTGATTCTGATAGTCTGGCTGGCAGCTTTCCCTGTGGATTTATTGTTCCAGCATTTGGATTATGGGCAGTCATCACACCTGCCTGACTTTTCATGCAGGCTCAGAGTACCTGGTCTCACACTTGTACAGCAAGGGCTTTATCCACTGAAGCATCTCTTTAGCTCTACAATTTGTATAATAACTATCTTATCTTAAAAACACAATGACTATGAAAACCATAAAATGCATGTGAAGAACAATTGTATATAGCCAAGTAGCTTATAATCTCTAAATCTAAATAACTTGACAAATTGAGTCTTTATAGTTCAAAGGAAAGGAATTGGTAGCTGAAAGTTTCTCTTCTTTTCATTTTACCAGTCAAATAGATGGATATGAATTTACATATTAAATAGAAAAATCAAATTCTCAAGTCTGCAAATCAATAATGCTGCCTGTTTGCAGTTCCAGTGCTGGGGCTTCAGTCTGGCTTTGTGTGTAGTTGTAGAAATGATGTTTATTTAAGATGCATGAGTCCAGCCCTTTAAGCCATTAGATTATTAAGTTAGTAATGATGATGATCACAAAGCCTTTATATCAGTAACTAGTTGCTTCTCTTGAGACTCATAGAGGCCCCAAGCCAGACTGCCAGATGACTGCTGTTCTGAGATTCCTGAGGGACACTGGTATGCAGTGGCTACTGCCTGCAGCACAGTAGCTGCTTCCAGGGATGAATGTTCTTATTCAAACTGCTCTTCTTCCTGCTCCACACTGATAATGGCCTCCTTGCCAAAGTTCATTACCATTGCTCTGAAACTCTTGGTTCAGACTTCCATTTACCTCCCTGCTCCCTGCCACAGAAAGAAAGCAAGAGAGAAAAGGAGATATAGAAAAAGAGTATCTACAATTTCTACAACTTCTCCTTATTCCTTCTAAGAAAAGGAAGAACTCAGAAGAGATGGTCAGATCTTTTGTTTCCTAGAAGGAGATCACTGGGGCAATAGCTTGTACATGCAAGTAAGGAAAGGAAGAACACACAGATAGGCATCAACTTGGCTGTGGGGCTTAGTGACAACCTCCCATTCTCGCCTATGATGCTGCCCAAGTTTACCTGCCATTCCTCCCACTAAGCGGCGAAAGTTGCTGACAAATTAGTTCATTGATTTATTTATTTTTCAAAAAGTTAGCTGTGTTCGAGTGCTTTTTAAATCAGTCTAGATTGCAACACACAAAATGGAAAGTAATTGCAAAATCAAGATTAATTGCGAGCTCGCCTCCTCGTCACTAACAACCTTCCAGAAATGTGCTCCTTCGCCGTTTCTTGAGGCTGAATTTCACTCCAAATTTACTCCTTCGAAACATGACTTTACTTACTGCTTTCAATAGACCATATTTGGGAAGTTCCATCCAACTGTATTTCCTGGTCTCTTGAGTTATTTTAGCAAAGCACAATCATCCCAAAATATTACTTACTAAAAGTATAAGAGGACTAATTTGGTGTCTGCGAATGGGTTATAGATAAGACAACCAGTTCAAAAGCTGGAATTTCTGAAAGCAATTGGAGCTGAGTGCAAAACTCTCTAGAGCAGAGAGAATGGGGGATGCACACAATTATGATTACACAGATATTATTTCACTTTAAATATATTTTATTTACTCTTTGAGAGTTTTGTAATGTATATAATATACTTTATATTCTCTCCCACTTCACCCTCCAGATATTTTCATATCCCTACTGCCCCATATCCCCCTCCACACTTCATGCTTCCTTTTTATATTCTGCTAATATCCAATTAATACCATTCATAAGTACATGGGTGTAGGACTATCCTAGCCAAGAACCCATGGCTGAGAAGGTCCTAGGTCCTAGGCAAGAACCTACTCCTGTGTTTTTGCTGAATGGATGTAATACCAAACTGCCTTCTATATACTTATCTTTATACCCATATACCCATAGGGAAGCTCTAAGCCCTCATCAGAGAAGCCTCTTTTTTTTGACACTTCTTTGGTCATTAATAGAGATCTATAATGGATGCAAACACAAAGAAAAGGCAACCACACACTTTTAAGCAGGAATCTGCGTCATACTCACACCCTACAAGGTTCAAGGACATTGGAGAAAAGGAAGCAAGAAGGTTATAAAAAACTAAGTCATAGGCTGTAGAAGTATAAAATGTGTACACAACCCATACAGAATTATGTTCAAACCCAGAGAACTCCCAATATCTGTGCAAATCACTAAGATTAATTTCTAGTACAATCTGGAAGCACACAGGGTAAGAATTGTTATTTTATTGCAAAGAAATCATTACATCTATAAATCGGTTTATATATATATAATATGAATATATTATATATATATAATATGTATATTATATATAAACTATACTGGTTATATGGCTGAATATAACACATATGAATATACATATATGTTATATATATTGGAAGATACATTAATATAACTATATATTTTAAATACCTGCTACCATTTACAAATTCCTCGATTGCTAATAAAATTCACAAGGCAGAGATATTATGTGAATTTAACAAATGAGGCATTTAGGTCTTCTCTATATACATCTTTAGGAATGATTAGTTGTGGATCTGGTACAGGCAATTGGTTTAGCCACTACAAAGCCCAGGATTCTTAAATGTAAAATAAAAATAATATCCATCCTGTAGCAAGCTCCTGACAACCTACCCTCCACTGACATATCATGCCATTTTTTCCTCTCTGATCTGCCTTTAACTGGTGTTTCTATCTATATACTCAAGTAAAGGAGAAGTAGAAACTCTGGCAAATAAGTGCCAAGATTTTACAGAATATGGGGAAATAAGAGGAGTGCCCTAGGCAGCACAGAATATGCCTTTGATAGCAGTAACAGATCTCTCTCTCTCTCTCTCTCTCTCTCTCTCTCTCTCTCTCTCTCTGTGTGTGTGTGTGTGTGTGTGTCTGTGTGTCTGTGTGTCTGTGTGTCTGTGTGTGTTGTGGGGGAGACATGTGGAGGTTAGAGGACAACCCTAGATGGGAGTCCTCACTTCTCACACTGTTTGGGACTGAATCACTAGTTACTCAGGAATGTGTAAAGCAGACTAGCTGGTCTTAAAGCTCCCAGATATTCTTGGGTCTCCATCTCCTATCTTGCCATAGGAATAGCTGGCTTTCTTGATTTCTGGGGATCTGAACTCTGGTCCTTATGTTTACATGGCAACCACATTACTGGGAGAGGCATCTCTTCCACCCTCCTTTTTTGAACCTCATTTTCATTTTCAGCAAAGTTCTCAAAAAATTTCAACTATAAATAAATGACTATCTTATAAATAAGTGATAAGAACAATTTCCCACAGACTAATTTTGAGAAGATATTTTCAGGGCAAGATGGATAGCTTTTTTTAAAGCTCACATATCTAATAGAAGTCAGGAACTTGCAAGTAAATCCAGCCTGCTTGTATGTCATTTAGATCAAAACTCTAGTCACCCAGAAGGACAACAGGAAGCTTCCAGATGGATCTTGTAGACCTGGCCAAGAAATAGTTTTCGTCTGTTTCTGCAAACTACAAAAAAAAAAAAAAATGATACTGAGAGATCAGTGATACACATTACATTTGGATAGCTCTAATGTTTAAAAACCAGGATCTATACCCTCAAGTTGTCTCAAGCTTTCTATATAGCTGTGGGTGACCTTGATTTCACATTTTTCTGTCTCCACCTCCTGTATGATGAGGTCATAGGTATGCAACCATCAGGTCAGGTTTATGCAATCTGGAGGACTGAACATAGTGCTACATGCATGCTAGGTAAGCCCTCTACCAACAGAGCTATGTTCTCAGCCCTCTAATATTTAACTATGTGAAAAGATATAACTTTGTAGCCTTTTGCTTTTAATATTTGTTTCACTTTGCAGTCTTTTCTATAATTGGAAAACTACCATGTTCTATTTTTTGAACAGATATTGTCAAATGTATACATTTATTAATAAATTTGAAACTTGGTTTCTTTGGTTTGTAAGTTACTGTGACTCTAATCTATAAACTGTGCCTTATTGAAGTTTTAAGAGAAGTTTTAATAAATACCACAGACTTCTCTGATAAATTTTGGACAACTGATAAGGTCAGATGTAACCAGCTATGGAAGTCTTTGTTATTATGAGTGCTGATAAAATTTGGCTTGCAAAGTAAGTAGACTGGGGCTGACTTCTACACCTGCTGCAGGTAGCCAGGGACCAAGCAGGTTTTAGTTTCCTTTAGTCTCCTTTGAAGTTCATAGTTTCTCCATGGGCGGTAACAGCCCTGTTCTTGTCAAAGAGAAGAGTTTTGCTAAGCACAGTAGACCAGATGGCATGCCTTATCTGCAAAGTTGTTCCTTTAGGATAGGGTGAGGAAGGAAAAATGAGGATGGGAGAGTGGAAGACACCCCTCCCAGAGATCCTTTAGCAGACGAATCTGACTCCTGGAGGAAGGAGGCACCATATTTGGGAAAGATCCAAATCAAATAAAGAAGTCTTCTGCACAGGTGTTACACTGTTTTTGTTTCTCTGGTGGCTATCTGGAATCCATGGAGTCTAGGTAACCTACTGTGGAGGTGCCAGAAGTAGTTTGCAATACAAAATTCTGCCTTCTATTGGAAGAGAGAGTCAAAGGAGCGGGTGAGAAGATCTTCAAAGAAGAAGAAGAAGAATGGAGCAGTCACTACGGTAGAAGTCGGCATCTGGGTGACTAGTTATGGAGGGGCTAAAGATACTTATTTAATCAGGGTCCATATGCCAACCCAGAACTTCCTAGTTGTGTGTTCTTTCACAAGGTTTGCAATGACATAATATCCTCAAGTGCCACTTTCTTCATGGCTAAAATATACTGTTATAGGATATATCTCAATACCCATGGACTGGACTTACAGGTGAGTGCCTGGGCCCTGAGCCATGGATGGGAGAATGAGAGTATTCACTAATATTTTTTATGGTAGTATGTGAGTCACACAACTTGCCCTGTGAATCCTCTTATTTTGCTTGAAAGACAATGTAGAAGGCTGTAGAAGGAGAAGTAGTAGAAATATTTTGTAATCAACTCAGAAAACATTTGTTGATCCCTTTGTTCTGTGCTCAACAGGGGGGGGGTTAATTCCCTTGTTTCTGAGTAGTAGCTTTCACTTCTGGTGAAGAAGGCAACTGACACACCCCACCTCCAGAGAAGAGGGGTACAAAGGGTGTTTGTTCTTTTTAGCTCTTAAATGTACTAAGAGATGTCAGACTCAAAGTAGGAGTTAACACATAGAGACAGCAGCTACAGGTACATTAGATGGTCAGGGTCTCCTGAAGGCAGCAGTCAGAACTTCCGGTTTCAGAAATCAAAATCTGTAGCTGACGAAACTGGTGAAAAGGCAAAGGGAAACATTCACAGAGCATTTACTAGGTGCTAAAGCTCAGTATGTAACCAAAGTGCATCCTTGTCTGTAGGCCCTGCAGCTGCCCTCTGAGATACATCCTGGTTTTATGGAGAAGCCAACTGCCTTGACATATCATGGGACTTGACCCTAGGCAGTATTCTCAACATATATGTGTATATGTGTATATGTTTAGATATTCATTATAGCTATATGAATGCATCTCAGAAAAAGAATCAAGATGTTATTAACCTATCAACTGTTGTTTCTTATCCAAAAGGACTTGAAAGCTATTACCAGCTATTTGCTAGCTACAAAGGGTGATGAAAAGTGTGAGGATCTTCCAGTTTTATTATTATTCGAAGAATGAGTGCTTGTCAGAGGACAACTCTGTTGAGTCAGTTCTCCTTTTATGTGGGTTTCAGGGAGCAAACTGGGGTTGCCATGAGGGAGCAACTAGCCCCTTTACCTTCTAAGCCACCTTTTGGCCCTCACTGGTCTTTATTTTCAATCAGAATTCTAAATAAAGAAGTTCCTAACTCTTCTCCTGACTGGTACCTATTTTCCTAAAACTTTTATGTGCCAGAAGCATAATATAATTTAGACAGGGGGTTTTCTTGCAAGCAGATAGTCCATACCCACATCGATAGCCTACACCAATGCCTATAAAATAATCCATCTAATTAGGATAAGCTCAGGACAACCCATGGCACACTCCCCCTAAGTAGAGTGTGAAAATTCTTGACTTAAGGAAGAAAGTGCCTATTTCCAAAGGTTGCTAAGATTACACTGTGACCTATTTTTGTTGTTGTTGTTAATCTCTTATCATGTCTGATTTATAAATTGTACTTTATCTAGTTGTGTGTATGTGGAAAACGGTAACCAAAATTATATTTGACACTTTTCTGAGTGACATCTCCCATAACCTAACAAGAAGAGGGTACAATATTTTCTAAGTTAACATTCTATTATGTTTCCTCCCACTGCTGTGCATGGAGTTTTCAGGCATAACAAAAATAATACCATCTAAAAAAATATAACAGTAGACATATTTTGAGTTTAACTTTTTTTAAATACATACTCTATCATGCACGGAAGTCTCAGGAAACAGCTTTGCCTTTCTTTGTCAAACTTAAATGTCATAACCTACGGCCTGTTCCTCATGTCTGGTTTGAGTCCACTGACACTACAAAATTTTAATTTCCCTTCCCAGCTCTCACAATTGACAGGAAGACAGACAGACATGGCGTCAGCAAGACCATCTGTTCTCATTGTTCCACCACTAACTGTAGAATTCCTAAGAACTGGGGGTGATATAAACGTCCACACCCAGAGCTCTTGGTGGCTCACAGCTAACAGTTCTTCAGAATTTCAGGCAGTGGAAGTCACCAGACATGGAGAAGAATGGCACTTGGCTCTGCAATGCAGAAATCTGCCCTGTGGTTAAGAAGGTCACCCCTGCATGGCAGTGCCTGTGAATGAGGTGGGAGGGGTAAGTAAGCTGGAGTAAGAGTGTCTTCCTGGAGGAGGTTCTTTCAGGTGCAGGAAGTTGAGGGAGAAATGGGGTCCAGAAGGGAAAGTGTTCCAAGTCAACAGTAGCTGCAGTATTAGCTATGAACCACTTGTTCTCTACTTGGAGTTTATTGAGACACAGTGACATTTGTGTATTCAAATGGTTTATTTGCTCCTTTCCTCCACTTTTGTATCCCCCATTTCTCCCCTCACCAAGACAGGGTCTCATGTGTTCATTAAGCCAAAGATGGCATGGTGGCCAGGATCTGATAGCTTGAACTCCTGATTTCCCTGCCTCCACCTCCTCAGCGATGATTACGGACAAATACCTTCACGGGTGTTCTCTAAACAGTTTTAAATCATGTCATAATCCAGTTGACGTAGGAATAAAACAATAAGTAATTGTCTGTTATTCCTGGAGGAGATTGGGTGATAGGTGGAGGCCAAAGGGACTGGCAGTGAGTAGAAAGAGTTTGTGGAGTTCTAAGATGCAGCTAAGGGTGATAAACATCCCCTTGGCTGACATGGGCTCAATGATGAAGCAGAACACAGAGAGAAGGCTGACCAGAGGCAGTCAGTCTAACTATATCCTTAAAACCAGGTGACAGAGTTGAGATTGCATTTGCTAGTAGGTATAATTTTGGATTCTATTAGAAGGTATGGAATGACCAATATAGCATTGGAATTGTACTGGCTGGTTTTATGTATCAACTTGATACAGGCTGGAGTTATCACTGAGAAAGGAGCTTTAGCTGGGGAAATGCCTCCATCAGATACAACTGTGGGGCATTTTCTCAATTAGCGATCAAGGGGAGAGGGCCCCTTGTGGGTGGTAACATCTCTGGGCTGGTAGTCTTGGGTTCTATAAGAAAGCAAGCTGAGCAAGCTAGTGGAAGGCAAGCCAGTAAAGAACATCCCTCCATGGCCTCTGCATCAGCTCCTGCTTCCTGACCTGCTTGAGTTCCAGTCCTGACTTCCTTGGTGATGAACAGCAGTATGGAAGTGTAAGCTGAATAAACCCTTTCCTCTCCAAACTGCTTCTTGGTCATGATGTTTGTGCAGGAATAGAAACCCTGACTAAGACAGGGATAATAAACCTCTTACTCAAACCAAAGGGCTTGAAGGAAAGAGACTGTTGTTTGGGAATAAGGCCATTTCACCTTTGTGCCTCAAGTACCCTACAATGTTCAGTGCCCAGCAGACACACTGGGTGTTTCTCTTTGACTAAGTGAAAACTTTCATATTCATTAAAGAGTAAGTTCATCACAGTAGCCATAGGTAGGTGCTTCATAGAGGTAGAGAGGGAGAGAAAGATTTGAGCAGATGATGGAGAAAAGTATAGACCTTGAAGAAATTATAAACAATGCTACAGATTGGTCTGAGGTTCTTGACCTCTAGGGGTTGCATTCAGTAGGAAGCAGTAGTGAGGTCAGATGGGAACTACTACAGAGACTCAGGTTCTTGGTCAGAGCTAACAAACCCCAGTGAAAACATCTATTACAGAATGCCAATTGCAGGGCTGGGAAGACCTCATAGCTCAAGTTCTTAACTATGGCAATCTCATGGGGGTCACAACATGTTTTAAGGGACACTCATTTAAAACTGAGAGAGTTTTGGGTCTGCAAGATAGGTCAGTAGCTAAAGGGTCTTGCTATTAAGGCTGACAATCTGAGACTGATCCCCAGTAGCCACATAGTAAAATGATTAACTCCCCCCCCCCATTGTCACCTAACATCCATAGACATCTTCTGGTGCATGTGCATGTGCATGTGCATGTGTGTGTGTGTGCGTGTGCATGTGTGTGTGTGTGCATGTGTATGTGTGTATAATAAAATAAGTATATTTTAAAAATAAATTGGGAGATTAAAAATTATGATACCTGTTTCCTCTTGTAATACCTGGGGACTGGGCTATACTATTCACATGTGTTGGTGACATCAGAAATTGAATAGGAGCTCGCCATGGAGATGGCAAGGGTCCTCAGCACTCTATAGTGCCCAGTATCCTTTGATGCCATCTCAAATAAGATGCCAGTCATGATTTTCATGTTATCATTGATCTGGGATTTATACTTTGTCTTAGTAGAGAAGTCAATTTTGATGTATATGACCCTTATCGAATAATAAGAGAAAAGACAGATTTCTATATAGTTTCTAAACTTGACTGGCAGCATCGGTACTTGAGACTGAAGACAGGAAACTTACCTATGTGATAGTAACCTGCAACTCCATACTTAAGCTTTTCACTCCAGTCGTATAAATGCAACATGTAATGGACAGTAGATAGATTCCTAGGGATTTGATTTGGTTTTGTTTTTGTTTATTTATTTATTTATGAGACAGGGTTTCTCTGTGTAGCCCTGGCTGTCCTGGAACTCACTTTGTAGACCAGGCTGGCCTCAAACTCAGAAATCCACCTGACTCTGCCTCCCAAGTCCTGGAATTAAAGGCGTGCGCCACCACCGCCCGGCTATTCCTAGGAATTTGAAGCAAGCTAAATTAGCTTATAAACTTAGGTTTTCATAGTTTTATAAAGTATATGTTTGATAGAGAAAAATTAATAATATCATCTTCCAGAATATTAATAAAATACTCATAGTTGACAGACATCAGGATATGAATGATAATGACTCAGAAAAATGTTCTGCAGAAATCTACTAAGGCTGGCCAGCTGAAAAAATGCCTGTGACCCAACAATGAAGCAATGACATTGGATCCCCAGCACCCAGGAAAAATGGTGCACAACTGAAACTCAGCTGTTCAGGTGGCAGAGACAGGTGGATGTCCTAGAGCTCATTAGCCAGCCAGTCTAGCTGATAAGATGAATTCAAGGCTCAGTTGTAGACTATCTTTTTGTTTTTTTAAAGGCAAAGGCAGAGAGTAATTAAGAAAAATACCTAATGTCAACTTCTGGCTTCTACTCACAGGTGCACACATATGCATGGACCCCTGAATACACATGTTCACACACACATACTTACATGGTAACATACCTGCACATACACAAACAACTTGATTTTGAGATGCTCATAAGCAAGCTCATTTCCTATTTAAGAAAACTATATGGATAAAATTATATAAGTATAAAACTTCTTGAATGAGACCTAATTTTAATGTGTTATAAAGGAATGCTTTCTGATTGAATCCTTCCACGTTTGCTTCGGCTTTTTCACAACACAAATAGCTCACAGAAGGACATGCAGTGGACTTGTCTGTCCTGCCCCCCACACCTGACTTTTTTCTCTTCTAATAACCACAGTATTTCAATTTTGGACTTAAACATTAGAACCTTAAAATTGTGAAGATCATAAGAGGAATGTTCCAACATTGGAAAAATGTGTTGTTTTTTTTTGTAATCACATTATATTTTTAAATAAAGTTTATTGTGGTTAAATTACTGTTTTCTTCCTGTAAAAACTAAGTGGCCAAGCGGGGGAAGGTAGCTAAGTCAGTAAGTGTGTTAGACAACAGTATCTTGGTTCTTTATAAGCCATAGTTGTTATGACTGCAAGTTACCATTTTAGACAAGTCTGGACTGCCCCCAAAATAATAGTTTACTGGATTAGTGGGCATCGAGGGGTCATAAGATACACCCAATGCTAACTTCACCTTCTGTTTACTTGGACCATGTCTCACCAAGGTTCTTGAATAATATTTCAGACTCTATCCAATTTATCTCTTAACTACAGTTACGTAGGTGGCAGCCTTTCAGATTAAATTACCTTCCAGTCACTTCCTCATTAAAGAAAGAAAAAAAGATGTCAAGCAGCTGACAAAGCGTCTTGTCAAGAGGAGTTCATAGCTGGAGAAGCCTCACAAGGGAAGCTGCTCCTGACAGCGCTCAAGAATCCCAACCTTCTGAGGGGCCAAGCCTCCTGCTAAGTAGTCTAAGAATGGCCTGGTCACAACAAATAGGCAGCCCAAACCAGGAACTTAGCAGAGGAGGATTAGCCAGTTAACAGAAGTAACATTAGAGCCACTTAGAATTTCAAGAAGTTTTCTAAAGGACTTCTGGAGAGTAATGTCCTGCTATCTATCAACTTTCCTAAGTCTTGCCTGAGTCAGCAAATCTTTACTATCTTTCCATGATGAGAATGTTAAGGCCCTTAGGATGCAGAGAACACAGCAAAGATATTTGATGGCTATAAGGGACATAATACTCCCTGTTTCTAAAGTAATTTCTTTCAAACTGTCTAAAGTCATGCATCTTTGTCTTTTTTGAGAAAAATTGTCAAAGTCATCAAAAATATTGAGGAACTTAGTTTCACTGAAGAAAGATGAAATACCTCCCAAATGAGCACATCATTGTGTCCATTGGACTGTTGGATGTTTACTGGGCATGTTCTCACTTCTAGCTGTTAAGCCAAACATGACTCACCATAGATGGAAACGATCAGCACAAGGCAAAAGAGTAGAATTGGTAAATATTTAGTTTTCTTTCTGCTACTGTGATGAGTACCAAGGCCAAAAGTAACTTGGGGAATCAACATTTGTTTTGGGGTTTTTTTGGGGGGTCTTTTGGTTTTTGGTTTTTGCCTCACCACCAATATATTTCATTATTGTGAGAAGTCAGCAAAGGAACTTGAGGCAGTAAGTCTAGCAGAATCACAGAGAACTGTTGCTTATTGGCCTGTTTTCAATGTTCTGATCCAGGACTACCTGATTGGGTATGACATTATCCACAGGAAGGGGGCCCTTGCTCTTTTATATCAATTTAGCATTCCAGAAAATGCCACCACAGACCTGCCCACACTCCAGTCTGATGAGCACAATTCCTCCGTTGAGATTCCCTCTTCCCAGTGATGTCTATATTTGTGTCAGGTTGATAAAAACCAAATCAATACAGTAGGGATGTCAGAGCATTCTGTTAAAAGTGGTAGGCAGTCTCAGGTCTTTCTAGGTAAATAGGGCTGAGGAGATGAACAGTGGATAGAGTGAGAAAGAGAAGCATTTCTAGCCAGTAAGGTTCACTTGGCTTTGTTGATTAAATGAATTATGTACAGTAAAGAGAGAGTTTGTGCTTTCTGAGCTCAGCCCAGTACCCTTAAGGAGAAGTGAGCTGTAAATTTTGGATAGGGGGGATCTATCCTAAGGATATCCTTCTCTCTTTCAGGAGTCCAGTGCTACCCATCACAAGTGTCCACAGCATGTGGACAGAGGCTTATAAAAGAGTCAGAGGAGGAAAGGAAATGTTACCTTCAACAGTCGATTGAGAAAATGCTGTTCCTATGAGTAAGCAGAGAGGCTCATAAAGCATGTGGGTGTCACTGGGTGGATGCTGCATTACCCATGCAGGAACAGAAATGCAGGAAGATTGAAGCCGAGGAGGGAGAGGGAGCTGGCTAAGAACAGAAGATGAAAACAGTCTGCACGATGGGAAACAAATGATTTCAACAATTACTTCCAAGAAAAAGCTCACCAGGCCCATCTTGTTTTCTTGTTTTGTTATTTTGAGAGTCAGGGGAATCAAACATGAAACTATGCCCAGACAGGTTCTTAGCCTCTAAACTAAGTCAGTCCTCAGCCTTTTTTTTTGTGGGAAAGGGGCTTACAATGTTGTCCAGGTGGGACTTGAATTCTCTCTGTCGCCCAGGTAAGATTGAACTATGAAATTATCTCTGATATAGACATATGTCACTCTCTACAGACTGTGAGGCTTATTCTTATTCTATCCAGTTCTTTCCCACTCAAAATTAGAATGTGATGGACATCATCCCAACTCATTATGCATAAATCTATTCATTTCCATCGAACAGCAAGCAAGTTTGTTAGCCCCTCTGATTGTGCAAGAAGTGTGCATCTTCTTCATGCATTATGCAATACATATGATAGAAGGCTTTCATTCTGTTTTTGCATTTTAGTGACTCTTGACATGTGACATCACATACTTTTATTTATTTATTTATTTTACTTTTTGCATTTTTTCTTTTTTTGCACATTTTTATTAGATATTTTCTTTATATACATTTCAAATTTCAAATGCTATACTGAAAGTTCCCTATAACCTCCCCCCACCCTGCTCCCCTACCCACCCACTCCCCCTTCTTGCTCCTGGCATTCCCCTGTACAGAGGCATATAAAGTTTGCACGACCAATGGGCCTCTCTTCCCAGTGATGGCCGACTAGGCCATCTTCTGCTACATATGCAGCTAGAGACACAAGCTCTGAGGGCACTGGTTAGTTCATATTGTTGTTCCACCTATAGGGTTGCAGACCCCTTCAGCTCCTTGGGTGCTTTCTCTAGCTTCTCCATTGGGGGCCTTGTGTTCCATCTTAGAGATGACTGTGAGCATCCACTTCTGTATTTGCCAGGCACTGGCATAGTCTCATACGAGACAGCTATAACAGGGTCCCTTCAGCAAAATCTTTCTGGCATATGTAATAGTGTCTGGGTTTGGTGGCTGATTATGGGATGGATCCCTGTGTGGGGTAGTCTCTGGATAGTCCATCCTTTGTTTTAGCTCCAAACTTTGTCTCTGTAACTCCTTTCATGGGTATTTTGTTCCCTATTCTAAGGAGGAATGAAGTATCCACCCATTGGTCTTCCCTCTTCTTGATGTTCTTGTGTTTTGCAAATTGTATCTTCTGTGTTCTATATTACTGGGCTATCCACTTATCAGTGAGTGCATATCTAATGAATTCTTTTGTGATTACATTACCTCACTAAGGAGGATATCCTCCAGATACATCCATTTGTCCAAGAATTTCATAAATTCATTGTTTTTAATAGCTGAGTAGTATTCCATTGTGTAAATGTACCACATTTTCTGTATCCATTCTTCTGTTGAGGGACATCTGGGTTCTTTCCAGCTTCTGGCTATTATAAATAAGGCTGCTATGAATATAGTGGAGCATGTTATTATTGCCAGTTGGAACTTCTTCTGGGTATATGCCCAGGAGAGGTATTGCTAGATCTTCCAATAGTATTATATCCAATTTTCTGAGGAACCTCCAGACTGACTTCCAGAGTGGTTGTATAAGCTTGCAATCCCACCAGCAATATAGGAGTGTTCCTCTTTCTCCACATCCTTGCCAGCATCTGCTGTCACCTGAATTTTTTATCTTAGCCATTCTGGCTGGTGTGAGGTGGAATTTCAAGGTTGTTTTGATTTGCATTTCCCTGATGATTAAGGACGTTGAACATTTTTTTCAGGTGCTTCTCAGCCATTCAGTATTCCTCAGTTGAGAATTGTTTGTTTAGCTCTGTACCCCATTTTAATGTGGTTATTTGAATTTCTGGAGTCCAGCTTCTTGAGATATTTGTATATATTAGATATTAGTCCCCTAACAGATTTAGGATTGGTAAAGTTCCTTTCCCAATCTGTTGGTGGCCTTTTTGTCTTATTGACAGTGTCTTTTGACTTACAGAAGCTTTGCAATTTTATGAGGTTCCATTTGTCAATTCTTGATCTTACAGCACAAGCCATTGCTGTTCTGTTTAGAAATTTTTCCCCTGTGCCCATATCTTCTAGGCTTTCCCCAGTTTCTCATCTATCAATTTCAGTGTCTCTGGTCTTTTGTGGAGGTCTTTGATCGATTTAGACTTGAGCTTTGTACAAGGAGATAAGAATGGATCAATCCTCATTCTTCTACATGATAAGAACCAGTTGTGCCAGCACCATTTGTTGAAAATGTGGTCTTTTTTCCACTGGATGGTTTTAGCTCCCTTGTCAAAGATCAAGTGACCATAGGTGTATGGATTCATTTCTGGGTCTTCAATTCTACTTCATTGGTCTACTTGTCTGTCACTGTACCAGTACCATGCAGATTTTATCAAAATTGCTCTGTAGTACAGCTTTAGGTCAGGCCTGGTGAGTCCACAAGTGGTTCTTTTATTGTTGAAAATAGTTTTTGCTATCCTAGTTTTTTTTGTTATTCCAGATGAATTTGCAAATTGCCCTTTCTATCTCAGTGAAGAATTGAGTTGGAATTTTGATGGGTATTGCATTAAATCTGTAGATTTCTTTCGGCAGATAGCCATTTTTACTATATTAATCCTGTCAATCCATGAGCATGGGAGATCTTTCCATCTTCTGAGAACTTCTTTGGTTCCTTTCTTCAGAGACTTGAAGTTCTTATCATACAGATCTTTCACTTCCTTAGAGTCATGCCAAGGTATTTTATATTATTTGTGACTATGGTGAAGGGTGTTGTTTCCCTAATTTCTTTCTCACTCAAGTATATCTTTTGTGTAGAGAAAGGTCATTGGTTTGTTTGAGTTAATTTTATATCAAGGTACTTCACTGAAGCTGTTTATCAGGTTTAGGAGTTCTCAGGTGGAATTTTTGGGGTCACTTATATATACTATCATATCATCTGCAAATAGTGATATTTTGACTTCTTTCTTTCCAGTTTGAATCCCCTTAATGTCCTTTTGTTGTGGAATTGCTCTGGCCAGAACTTCAAGTACTATATTGAATAGGTAGGGAGAAAGTGGGCATCCTTGTCTAGTCCCTGAATTTAGTGGGATTGCTTTGAATTTCACTCCATTTAGTTTGATGTTGGCTACTGGTTTCCTGTAGATTGCGTTTAGGTATGGGCCTAGAATTCTTGATCTTTCCAAATTTTTATCATGAACGTGTGTTGGATTTTGTCAAATGTTTTCTCAGATCTAATGAGATGATCATGTGTTTTTTGTCTTTGAGTTTGTTTATATAGTGAATTATGTTGATGGATTTCCCTATATTAAAGCATCCCTGCATCCCTGGGATGAAGCCTACTTGGTCATGATGGATGATTGTTTTGATGTGTTCTTGGATTCGGTTAGTGAGAATTTTATTGAGTATTTTTGCATCAATATTCATAAGGAAAATTGGTCTGAAGTTCTCTTTCTTTGTTGGATCTTTGTGTGGTTTAGGTATCAGAGTAATTGTGGCTTCATAGAATTAATTGGGTAGAGTTCCTTCTGTTTCTACTTTGTGGAATAGTTTGATAAGAGTAGGAATTAGTTCTCCTTTGTCGGTCTGAAAGAACTGCACTAAACCCATCTGGTCCTGGGCTCTTTTTGGATGGGAGACTATTGATGACTGCTTCTATTTCTTCAGGGGAAATGGGACTGTTTAGATTGTTAAACTGATCCTGATTTAACCTTGGTACCTGGTATCTGTCTAGGAGTCCATTTCATCCAGGTTTTCTAGTTTTGTTGAGTATAGCCTTTTGTAGTAAGATCTGATGATGTTTTGGATTTCCTCAGGTTCTGTTGTTATATCTCCATTTTCATTTTTGATTTTGTCAATTAGGAAACTGTCCCTGTGCCCTCAAGTTAGTTTGGCTAAGGGTTTATCTATCTTGTTGATTTTCTCAAAAACCAGCTCCTGGTTTGGTTGATTCTTTGAATAGTTTTTGTTTCCACTTGGTTGATTTCAGCCATGAGTTTGATTATTTCCTGCCATCTACTCCTCTTGGGTTATTTGCTTCCTTTAGTTCTATAGCTTCTAGGTGTGCTGTCAGGCTGCTAGCGTATGCCCTCTCTAGTTTCTTTTTGGAGGCACTCAGGGCTATAAGTTTTCCTCTTAGGACTGCCTTCATTGTGTCCCATAAGTTTGGGTATGTTGTGGCTTTATTTTTATTAAACTCTAAAAAGTCTTTAATTTCTTTATTTCTTCCTTGACCAAGGAATCATTCAGTAGACTGTTGTTCAGTTTCCACGTGGATGTTTGCTTTCTAGTATTTATGCTGTTATTGAAGATCAGCCTTAGTCCGTGGTGATCAGATAGGATGCATGGGATAATTTCAATATTTTTGTATCTGTGGAGGCCTGTTTTGTGACCAATTATGTGGTCAATTTTGGAATAGGTACCATGTGGTGCTGAGAAGAAGGTATATCCTTTTGTTTTAGGATAAAATGTTCTGTAGATATCTATTAAATCCATTTGTTTAATAACTTCCGTTTGTGTCCATGTTTCTCTGTTTAGTTCCTTTTTCCAGGATCTGTCCATTGGTGAGAGTGGGGTATTGAAGTTTCCCACTATTATTGTGTGAGGTGCGATGTGTGCTGTGAGCTTTACTAAAGTTTCTTTAATGAATGTGACTGCCCTGTATTTGGAGCATAGATATTCAGAATTGAGAGTTCCTCTTGGAAGATTTTACCTTTGATGAGTATGAAGTGCCTCTCCTTGTCTTTTTTGATAACTTTGGGTTGGAAGTTAATTTTATTTGATATTAGAATGGCTACTCCAGCTTGTTTCTTAGGACCATTCACTTGGAAAATTGTTTTCCAGCCTTTCACTCTGAGGTAGTGTCTGTCCTTTTCCCTGAGGTGGGTTTCCTGTAAGCAACAAAATGTTGAGTCCTGTTTGTGTAGCCAGTCTATTAGTCTATGTCTTTTTATTGGGGAATTGAGTCCATTGTTATTAAGAGAAATTAAAAAAAATTAATTGTTGCTTCCTGTTATTTTTGTTGTTAAAGTTGGGGTTCTGTTTTTGTGGCTGTCTTCTTTTAGGTTTGTTGAAGGATTACTTTCTTGCTTTTTCTAGTGTGTCATTTCTGTCCTTGTGTTGGTGTTTTCCTTTTATTATCCTTTGAAGGGCTGGATTCGAGGAAAGATATTGTGTGAATTTGGTTTTATCATGGAATACTTTGGTTTCTCCATCTCAGGTAATTGAGAGTTTTGATGGGTATAGTAGTCTGGGCTGGTATTTGTGTTCTCTGAGGGTCTGTATAACATCTGTCCAGGATCCTCTGGCTTTCATATTCTCTGGTGAGAAGTCTGGTGTAATTCTGATAGGCCTGCCTTTATATGTTACTTGACCTTTTTCCTGTACTGCTTTTAATATTCTATCTTTATTTAGTGCATTTGTTGTTCTGATTATTATGTGTTGGGAGGAATTTCTTTTCTGGTCCAGTCTATTTGGAGTTCTGTAGGCTTCTTGTATGTTCATGGGCATCACTTTCTTTAGGTTTGGGAAGTTTCCTTCTTGTTGAAGATATTTGCTGTCCCTTTAAGTTGAAAATCTTTATTCTCATCTCTTCCTATTTTCTGTAGGTTTGGTCTTCTCATTGTGTCCTGGATTTCCTGGATGTTTTGAGTTAGGATCTTTTTGCATTTTGCATTTTCTTTGATTGTTGTGCCCATGTTCTCTATGGAGTCTTCTGCACCTGAGATTCTCTCTTCCATCTCCTGTATTCTGTTGCTGATGCTCACATCTATGGTTCCATATTTCTTTCCTAGGGTTTCTATCTCCAGCGTTGTCTTACTTTGGGTTTTATTGTTTCTACTTCCCTTTTTAGTTCTTGGATGGTTTTGTTCAATTCCATCACCTGTTTAGTTATGTTTTCCTGTATGTCTTTAAGGACTTCTACCTCTTTAGCAGTGTTCTCCTGTATTTCTTTAAGTGAATTATTAAAGCCCTTCTTGATGTCCTCTTCCAGCATCATGAGATATGATTTTAAATCTGAGTCTTGCTTTTCGGGAGTGTCGGGGTACCCACGACTGGCTGAGGTGGGAGTGCTGGGTTCTAAAGATGGTGAGTGGTCTTGTTTTCTGTTAGTAAGATTCTTACATTTGCCTTTTGCCATCTGGTAATCTCTGGAGTTAGTTGTTATAGTTGTCTCTGATTGGAGCTTTTTCCTCCTGTGATTCTGTTAGCCTCTGTCAGCCGACCTGGGAGTCTAGGTCTCTCCTGAGTCTCTGTGGTCAGAGTACTCTCTGCAGGCAAGCTCTCCTCTTGCAGGGAAGGTGCTCAGATATCTGGTGATCAGACCTTCCTCCTGGCTGAAGATGAAGGTGTGAAACAGGGTCTGTCCCAGAAGATGTGTTGCCTCTGCAATCTGCATGCTCACCTGCACAGACTGGTCTCCAAGGGACACAGGACAGAAGATGGCTCTCTTATGTGCTCTGGTGTTCAGAGCCCTCCTGGGCAGACTACTCCCATCTGCCAGGGAAGGTGCCCGAATGTCTGGAGCCTGAAACAGGGTCTGTCCCAGAAGCTATGTGGCTTCTGTAGTCTGCACTCTCACCTGCGTAGACTAGTCTCTGAGGGATCTGGGACCCAAGATGGCTCCCTCACCTGCTAAGGCAGAGCCCTCCTGGGTGAAAACCTCTCCCCTGGCGGGGAAGGTGCCTGGATGTCTGGAGCCAGAAACAGGGTCTGTCCCGAAGCTCTGTCGCTTCTGCAATCTTCTCACTCATGCTTCCATGACCTCACTTATATAAACTTCATTTTCTTACTGTATGATAGAAACTGTAAGATTGCTTGTTCTTATGGGTAAAGGATGTTAGCTGTATCAGTAGCAACATTGAATAAATTTTTGTATTTTTTCATAATGCTGTTATATGTCAGATGCTATTCGTGTACTATGAATAAGTGACCTAGAGTTCTGTGAAGCAGACACCATGCTCCATTTCTGCATTATGTGCCTCCTCCAGACGGCTTGTGGCTCTGATTCCCACTCACCTCTACTATCCTCACTGCTCATCCTGTCTTCTTCACTGACCATTACATACATACCCATTTCCTGGAAAAAGTATTCTTGAGATTGATATACATGTCAATTTCATTTTATCAGCTAATGATGACATCATTTGATTATAACTTAGAGAGATTCTCCCCAAAAATTTCCTGAGGATCCCATTTTTATCTGTCAGTGTTAGCCATAGACACAAAAGGTATGAGGGTTGACTCCTATATAAGTTTGCTTTAACCAGACTACATGTGATTTTTGTCAACTTAATTTTACTTAGGAATTGAATCATCTTGTATTCTTAATTGTCTTGTTGTTCTTCATAGAACTTCCTCTTAATTGCATATAACCGTCTGGTACTTTGGTGTCCTGAAACAAATACAGACATAAAAATGTAGCCTCACCTTTTATCTTGTGGGGAGACCATGCTTCTGGCTCTGCTTAGAGCCCAGTAGCACACTGAATCACAACATTCTTTGAAGTAAATATGACCTAATATTATAAAATTCCATTAGGTTATGATTTTCAAAAAAATTAATGTTATCCAATTAACATGGTTTAGATAGGTTTTGGAACAGGGTTCCTTTTATTTGTATTAATCACAGTCTCTGAAGCACTTCACTCAGTTACAGCAAATTCCATTTACTAATGTAATAATTGGCATAGTTTTATTTTAATATATAGCATTCATTTACTTATATAGAATTCATTTACTTAAAGCTGTTTCTTTCCCTTGACAAAAGAAAAAAAAAACACCTCATATCAAATCTTGAAGCTATCTATATTTTTAATTATTTGATCCTTAAGGGTATTTCCATAATGTAACATTCTAACATTGCTTACTTTGCACAGGATAGGAATAACCACCCTACTTTCTGATGACATGAGGGTGTGAGGGAATTGGGGAAATCACACTTATGTCACAGCCACACCAAGAAGTAAAATGTGAGTGTAGTCATATTATTTATGCATCATTCATATATATATATATGTATATATATATATATACATATATATATATATATGTGTGTGTGTGTGTGTGTGTGTGTGTGTATCCTGTCATATTTTTATGATTATGGCTGTTTGTGTTACATATACACTTGACTATATAACTAACTACTTATTTATGAGTGAGCATAGACATGAGAACAATGCTATGACTTCTCACCCCAGTTTCTAATCCAGTTAGAAACCTATCCACATGGTTTCTGAGGTCTAATCAAGGACACTCCAACAAGTCTTCTAATAAGACTCACCAAGCTCTGCTTCTCATCCAGGCTATCTGCCCTGCCAGTGAGCAAAGCTGCCTCTAAAGGAGGCTGCTGGCCCAGTCTTTGCTACCAGCTACTCATGCCCTTACCACTTGAATATCCCTAGTCCAGCATCTTCAATCTTAGGACTTGTTATTAGAGGGGTTCTAAAGGAGTCAGGAGGGGGAACCTTGGAGACAATTTCTTCCTTGGGATCCAGTAAGGTGTATGTCCCTGTCTCCATTCCCGATTCTTCCCTTCACTCTGCTGCATATCCCAAAGCCTTCAGTTAAATACTCTCTCAACAGGGTCCTGCATACCTACCACTATCAGCTCCATCCAAATCCATGCATTATCCAAAGGGGGAAGTGGACCAGGGCAAGTAAGCACCATCTCAGACTTTAGTCTCTTATTTATAACATTATAAAATATACTTTTAGATGGATTCATTCATTCCTGGATCCTGGAATATCTAACAGCTTCTCTCTGTCTTCCCTTCCTCATCCCTGTTTGTTTAGCTGAGCTCTTGATGTGTAGATAGAAAAGGTACAATAATAGTGAACTATTAAACAATTAATAAAAATTTAGCAACATAAATTCGTACTGTTTTGAAAGTTTTCAAAGTATACTTAATGGCTTGTTGAATTATGAATTTATCTAATCAACAAATGTATGCCTATTTCTTTGATGCATTTACAACACTAGAATGATCTGTAGTTTTAATATATAAAATAGCAAATTTTGTATAAATGAGGTATTTAACAATAGGCTGGGAACTCAGCCTGATGAGATAGTTTTTCCTAGAAACTATTTTATTTTGCCAGAAATTTTGTAGAAAATGAATTCAGTTCTTAAAAAGGTCTCTCTGTGATTCTTTTATTTAATGCGTGTATTTTCCAAGTTCTATACAAAGCAGAGCCTGAAGCAAGGGTTAAAATCCCAACATCTTATCTGTGGAATGTCAGTCAGCAGAGGCACTGGAAGACAGGGTAAGGACACTAAGCCAGGCCATGTTGCAGCCCTCTACTTCACAGTGAGCTGGGGAGAAATGATTCCCTTCATGGGTGCTGGTGACAGCATGCAGCTGTTTGGGGCTTTCCCACGAAGATTTTAAGGGGCAATCTTACTATGCTTAGTACAAGAAAGGAAGAAACGGAAAACATTGTTCTTACTATCTTCCTCTTCTTTCACATTGTTATAGTTCATATACACCTTCCCAGCTATGTGTTGTCCCCATGGGTTCTCTGACAATTGCATCACAAGATCTGGTGCCTTTAGTACTAGGGGACTCCATGTTGCTTTACTAATGCTGTGATACATAGAAAATTACCACAAACTTGGTAGGTTAGTGGGAATATAAATAATGTCAGCCATTGTAAAAAAAAAATCAATGTGGAGGTTCTTTTAAAACAAGAACAAAACTAACCAACCAATCAACAACAAAACCAACTAAGAATTGTCATATGACCCAACTGTACCAACCATGGCTATTTATATGAAGAACTCATATACTTGCATATCTGTGCCCAAAGCAGCAATATCCATAGTTGCTAAGTTAGTGTCTGAGTTGGTCTTTTCTCCTGTTAGGGGGGAAAGGATTTATTTTGGCTCATGATCTCAGAATACAGTCTTTAATGAAGAAAAACCAAGGCAGTAGGAGCTTAAATGGCTGGTCCCGGTGTTACCACAATCATGAATGTGTGAGGGATGGATCCTGGTACTCATCTCACCTTTTTTTTATACAACTCAGGATCACACCCAAGAAGATGGTGACAATCTCAGTGGGAGTCTTCCCACCTCATTTAGCATAATCAAGATAAGGTCCCCAGGCCTGCCTCGAGGCCCACTGCACAGTGATTCTTGAGTGATTTTAGATCTTATCAGATGAAAATTACAAATTTATCACACAAATCATATTATGATGCTAAATTTTAAGGAAAAGTTTCCAGAATAATGTTCAAATTTCACTGTTCCTAATTTCAAAACGTAAAACTCAAACGATAAAGTTCTAAACACTGAATGAACCCTTTAAAACATTGAATTAAAGACTTAGTTGCCATTTCTAGGAGCACAGACGTTGCTCCGTAACTACTTAGTTTTGTCCTCAAAGGACTGGTGAAGTTCATCCTTATTTTGTCAGAAACATAAAGCCAAACTTCAGCAGATTTAATTTCCCTAAGGAGAAGAATCATAGTTTAAAATGTATATATATTGAGTCATTATTCATTCATGGATATATATTCCCCTTGTCATGAAATTTCAAGAATGAAGGCAGATAAAGACTTTTTTTCCAGTCTCTGTCATTTTTTTTTCTTTTTCAGAAAATTTGAAGAAATGTTTTGATAACCTCATACCTTATATAGCCTCTTTCCTTTATCCACAGCGCTGGGAACTGTAGAGATTTTCTCAAAAGTGGCCCTGGGAATCAACTGAGCATTTCTCAATATTGATGTCATGTGGGATCTTGTAGCTTTGGACAAGAGCCGTGAGTCAATGGAGAGAAGCAGAGATTTCTTTATTCCCTTTGCAAGAACATCCAAGACCCTTTCATCACTAACATTGGGTCTGAAAGCTTTTTAAGGAAAATAGTACAAGAGGCCATGTGCTTTAAGCATCATTCCATCTGTTTTCCACTCAGGGCTGTTTAACACCCTCAGACTCCAGGATGCCAAGTGATTGATAACATTTTGTCATTTTACTCTTGAAGGAAGAGGGGAAGGAGAAAAACTTCTGGGAGAAAATGGTGTTTTATTAAAGGACAACCTCTAAGAAATACAGATGATACCAGTGATCTTCCAAAAATCACAGCTTTAAATACAGACTCTGTAACTCAAAAGTCACATGATCTGATGAGGAATGTATGTGCTATCTAATGTTGACACTATGACTGGGCTTTAGAGACAGAAAGCAGAGCTTATAGAATGTGCTCCTGACGACTGCAATAATGGACCTGACATTTATGTGCTCAAGATGTAATGACATTTTATTCTTCCAATTACAAATAAGGAAGATGTACTTTGGTTAAAAGTTCTGAGGGCTTTCATCTTTAATCATCTTTCTTTTAAAAATATTTTTTTTGAGAATTTTCTACAGGATTACGGTACACCATTTCTACCTCTCCTTTTCCTCCCTCAGTGTCTCTCCATCTCTACTTAAATTATTGAGCCATTCTTTAATTTTTATTGTTACACACACACACACAGACACACACACACACACACACACAGAGCTTGCATGTAGATGGCCACATGGTCAGAGGGCTCATCTATGAAGAACAGTCAATTAAAGGCTGCTGAGAGTGATAGACACACATTGAATCATTCATTCACAATGGGATCTAGCTCTACATAGACATTTTAAAACAAATACATTGCTGGGCAGTGGTGGCACCTGCCTTTAATTCCAGCACTTGGGAGGCAGAGGCAGGTGAATTTCTGAGTTCAAGGCCAGCCTGGTCTACAGAGTGAGTTTCAGGACAGCCAAGGCTATACAAAGAAACCCTGTCTTGAAAAACAAAAAAGCACAAAACCAAATATGTTATCAAAAACAAAAGAAATTACTTATTTTTAGGTTATGCATCTGTCCCCAGCAAAGACTTTTTAAATGTTCTTAATGCAATTAATTACTATATCCCACAATGAAGAAGAAAAAATTTTAAACAACCAGAGGAAAATCCAGGACACTTAATTACCCTTGCAAAGAAGGCAACAATAAAATGTTGCTTTGTTGTTTTGTAAAAGAATATTGCATGTGTCTATAATATGTGTAATCTGAATTTAATTATATATAAGCACAGATACACACCCATACATAATGAAGCCCATACCTACAAAGCCCATACATGCTACTGTGGTTCGAATATGAAAAGTTTCCCACAAGCTCATGTGTTTGAACTAGGCTGGTAGCTGCTTGGGAAGGTTGTGGAACATCTAGGAGGTGGAGCCTCATTGGAGGAAGTGGGTCACTGGGGATGGGCCTTGGGGCTTTATTGCCTTCATCTAACTCTGCTTTCTGAGTATAGTTATGTTGTCATCAGCTAGCCACCTGTTCCTGCTTGATGTCATGTCTTGCTCACAATGACAGACTGTATCCCTCTGTAACCCTGAGCCAAAATAAACCCTATCATCCTTTAAACTACTTTTGTCAGCATATTTTATCCCAACAACAGGAAAAGAGACTGAATGAACACATTTATGTAGTCACAATTTTGAGTTTTAGTTTCTTTAAAAAACAAAACAGAAATATTATGAGAATATGATTGGTTCTAATCCCAAGTGTGAGATACGGGGCTGCTTCAGATTGTCCACAGCAGCTGACTATGATTTACCTTGTGCTTTCATAAGGGTGGGATTTTGCCAGCATCAGATAGTTTCTGCCATTGTGTGACTTTGGAATTCTGGGGACTTTCCAGAAGGTATATAAATGCTAGGGCCCTGAGAGGCAGTGTGGGTTGTTGTTATTGTTGTTGTTGCTGTTGGGCTGTTGGTTGAATGTGGATTGTTGGTTGGTTATTGTTGGTTGCAGTTTGTTAAGTGGTCATACACAATGGGAAAAAGTTAGATATCCTAATGGTGAAGGTCAAACTTGCCCAAAGTAACCTGGCACCCCTAATCAGCAGGAAATAGTCTAAGGACAGACAACATTACTCCCCTTCTGACCTTTATTTAGCAACATCTTTTCCTCTTTATTCTTTTTTTCTCTTATCTAGTATTAGAAGGTTAAAAGGGTAGAAGAAAAAGGATGGAGAAGGGAGGATGAAAGGAGAACCCACAATGTAGCCAGAACCAGGAACACATACATATGGCATAGAAGCAGAAAGAGGGCAGAAATGAAATCAGTTATCGAGGGGAAGGAGGGACAAACTAAGGGAGGAGGGGGCTACATATAAGTAAAATGCAATGATGCATACATTTGCATAAAATATAATGAAACCCTTTTTTGTATTCTAAAAAATTAATAGAAAAATAAGTAAATATTTG
This sequence comes from Mus caroli, assembly GCF_978045245.1. Classification (NCBI taxonomy): domain Eukaryota; kingdom Metazoa; phylum Chordata; class Mammalia; order Rodentia; family Muridae; genus Mus; species Mus caroli. The sequence goes on along the minus strand of NW_028227270.1, from coordinate 110,131,377 downwards.
GAGGTTGTAGGGAAAGTATCATCCATTTTCTCCAGGTTTACAGTTCCTCTTAAAATGATAAGAAAGAAACAGAGGCAAATGTCTAAAGATTTGAACATTGTTCTCCCTCCATCTAACAAGATGAGCATCATTAGGAGATGTATTGAAACTTTGTGAGTCAGGTCTCCTCAGCCAGGGAGCACAGACAATATCATCCTCCTGTCCAATCATGTTTTTGTTTGTTTTTTTGTTTTTGTTTTTGTTATTTTGAGACAGGGTTTCTCTGTGTAGCCCTGGCTGTCCTGGAACTCACTCTGAGGTCCAGGCTGGCCTCAAACTCAGAAATCTGCCTATCTCTGCCTCCCAAATGCTAGCATTAAAGGCGTGTGCCACCACCGCCCGGCTAATCATGGGTTTTTACAAAGGCAAGTAAATTTAATAGATGCCTAATTATATTTTCAACACTAAGCACTACTTCATGATTAATTGAAGTTGAAAAGTCCCTTGTAGTAGCATATTTTTAAACCTCAGCTCGAAGGCTACTTTTATGCCATGAGATTGGATGTTGCCTAAACCAGTATGTGCTTGCTTGGTGGCATAGCCATCCTAATCTTAGACTTCGCCTGCCATGGTGACTTCACTGCAGCCAGTTGCTGCAGACACTGTACCCACCTTCCTCTACAGCTGCTCTCTGGATGTGTCTGACACACCTTGCATGATAATGACCTTTAACCTCTTCACTCTCTTCATGACTGTACTTCTAGTTCATCTTTCAGCTTCAGGTTGAAAATTCTTCAAGAAAAGAATAGTGGGGCCACGTTGAATGACATATCATCTAATAAATACCTGTGTCATTTCCAGATGTCTGGTTCTCTTACCCCAACCCCAAGAATTCTGAGGACTTTTTTTGTTGCCATTATGTACCTTGTGGCAACTCAGAAGTAACAGACAGTGACACATATTGGCAACTTTATCAGCACCTCGCACAGTGTTACACACTGATTTCTTCATAATATATATATATATATATATATATATATATATATGGAAACTTTTCAACTCCATCCTATAATTTGCTATCCCTACAAAGTATTTATATGAAAACTCTTATATGCATCAAAATATACAGAATAAAATTTGAAGGAGATAAATCAGATCAGAAAAATAGGCTTGCAATTCTTCTTAAAGAGACATTGGTACAACAATATTTTATTCATTCACCTCTTCAACAATTTATTCATATCTGGACTTCCTGGTGTAGTGGACATTAGTAAGACTTCTTTCAAAATGTGCATATGGGCATGGACATACACTAATATAAGATAGGTTAGGTTTCCTGGACTTAATCAAGACAGCTTAATAATTATAAATATCTATGTAAGTACTTTGCATAGATGCATATTTATATGTAAATTGCAAACATCATTTTTATAAGATGCAATATAAGAGATACAGCAAATAATAGCTTTAAGTTATATAACAAAATGGAAAGCTGGGGATATTGTTAAATGCCATATAAGTATGAAAACTATTTTGTCAAAGGAAGGAATCCATGTACATTGTTCCATGGGCACACCTGCACATACATGTGCGTGTGTACACACACACACACACACACACACATGAACATGTATACCCATCTCATATATACACAAAGATTAAAAGAAAACACATGGCATTTCAATCTATAGTGCTTGTCTTTTTTCTTTCTTTCTTTCTTTCTTTCTTTCTTTCTTTCTTTCTTTCTTTCTTTCTTTCTTTCCTTCTTTTACTTTTTATTACCTGCTTTGGAGATCCCCAGACACCATGTAACATCAGATACAGTACCATGTATGTGCAATCCTGATGCTCCTATGAGGAGATGAGAGGTAAAGATAAGAGAATTCCTCGAAGTTCACAGTCCAGCCAGTCTGTCTTACACAGTGGTGAATAATGAGGGGACCTGTCCCAAACAAGGTGGGAGGCCAGGACTGATATCTCAGGTTGTTACCTGTCCTCTATATGTCATGGGCACATCTGTATACCTACACACACAAACACACACACACACACACACACACACACACACACACACTCACATACATCCCAATACTCACTTCTTACATGTACAAAGGTTAAGAAGTATATAGCATTTTAATCTATATTACTTGCTTTTATCACTCATTGTTTTGGCGATCTGCTTGGAGACAGTCACATCAGGAAAGGTATTGAAAAAGAAGGTAGAGTGGAGAGCATTCTTGAACAAAAAAGACATAAGACTGGCTCAAAGCCATCAAACCTGTAATGGGATAGCTGGACCCATCTCGGAAAATAAGGGTTCTAGGACAAACCAATCAGAACCATTCACTTTAAATACTCAGATCTAGAAATTAGTCCAGTGTCCAACCTGCCAGAATCTTGGTTCCAGCATCCTGGAACCTGCTTAATGCAAGGGCAAGGTGTAGGAAGATCACTTGGTGGAGGACTTTGAAATTATTTGTGACAGTTTTTAATGTACCACATCTGGAAGCAGACATAAACTGCACATATACATTGAATGGAGCTTTGCATTATAGAAGAGAATATTACTGGCAACAGAAATGAAACTGAGAGTCTTCGCCATAGTAGATGTCAAACCCAGCATACGAAGAGAAGCTGCAAGAAAGACTACATTCCAAAGTAGGGGAATTAGAGCATCAATGTTTAAGTTCTCCATGGAAGGGCAAATGGGTTGTAGCTGAATTTGCATTTTTATGGGGATGCCCTGTGAACTAATGGGGATCTTTATTATGGTTGGACTGTGAGATATCTCTGACAGGTGCACATATGGAAACCAACTACCCTGCTGGTGACATAATTTTGCGAGGTTCTGGAAAATTTGGGAGGGAAGTTGATTGATAAGGACATGTCCCTTTAGAGTGTGTCTGATACCTGGATTGTTTTCTCTCTGCTTCCTGTCCACAGTGAAATAAAGCAACTCATCTATATGTGGTTCTGCCTTTATGATGTTCTGCCCAACTTCAGTGATCACCCCTGAAATTGTGAGCAATAAGCCATCCCGTCTTCACACTGCTTATATCAGTTTTTTTGTTACAGGGAAGCAAGACTAGTCAAGGTCCAGACAGTAAAAAACACAAATTAATCTGATGTTTGAAAATAATGCCTTATATAATATCAATACTGATATGATTGGCTATTTTCTTTTGGCAATCAGTCAGGTATTATTTATTCATTTAGTCACACTCTTACCGTCAATATTTGGTATATGCAAACTCTGTGGTAGCTGCTTATGTATTATTTCATTGTTTCTTCAAAGCTGTTATGGGTGGGCCAACTAGATGGCTCAGTGGGTAAAGGTGCTTCTGTCCATATGATGGTGGTGGGGAGCCACTTGCAAGGTGTTCTTAGTGCCTTGGTGTGCACACCTATCCTGACCTTCACAAGAAAGTCTGTCATAGGTGAGGCGAGGATGTCCATCTCTGTGCTGTCCATGTTAATGAGCTAACATATGACATGACCGTAGTTACAGAAGGTACACTTCTGTTATACAACACATGCATTTTCCTACCATCAGGAAGTTGCTAGGTAACCCCTGAAAATGTAATCTTGTCTGACTGAAGTAAAAGAAAATTCCTTCCAAACATCCTAAGCTAGTTTTCTAAACTGGAAGGAGAGAATATGTCTATTTTACACTGGGGATTTAGAGCTCTGTGCTAAGGTAGAGTAACCAAAGATAGGGACTGCTTCTAAGAATGTGGGAAGCATGAGTCTAAAATCTGAAAGATGATTTCTTTTCATAAGAAGAGTGTGAGGAACCCATGTCATCTGAAATTGGAAAGGACAGTGGAGGGAGAGGAGGAGAAGAGAGAGATCAGCCAAACTCTCAGATATGTATGAAACTCTAGCTAAGAAACAGTCTATGGGTTTTCCTGTTACTTTGTATGCTAACTTCAATTTTTAATTGAATTATAAAAAATTAATATGTATTCTATTTGTATAAAATTTCTATATGTATAAGTATATATATTCTATATGCATAAAATTCTATACATATAAAAATTTCATCTGACTTATAAAACTAGAGCTCAGTATATCTTTGTTGAATATATCTAAGTTTTTAATATAAAATCATCAGTTGATATATACATGTACATATATAATATCAGGATTGTACATATAGTTATCATAAATTTATAGCCTTTTGTTTTAATGTGTGCAAATTACGTATGTATATCACATGCCAGAAGTGGTCTTCAGATTCACTGGAACTGTTCATACAGACAGTTGTCAGTCACCATGTAAGTGCTAATAACTAAAAACAGGTCCTCTTTAGAAACAACAAGTGCTCATAACGACTAGACCATCTACAGAGCCTATCTAGGATACCTTTATTTTTTGAAACAGGATCTAACTGTGCAGCCCTGGCTGTCTGAAACTTGCTATACAGACTAGGTTGGCTTCAAACTCATAGAAGATCTACCTGCCTCTGTCTCCTGAGTGCTGGGATTAAAGACTTATGTCACCATGCTCACTCAATTCTGATACCTTAGCCTGCCAGGAAAGTGAACGTCTAATCTATTGTTACTATTGTTTAGTGTGGTGCTGTAGATTAATGCCCAGACCTGGAAAGGCAGGCAAGTGCTCTAGCTCTGCGCTCTACTCCCTAGCCTTGCAGTCAAGTTATTTTCACACGCACGCTGGTGGCAGCTGTGAAGGTGGGAATGTACAAAATGAAATGCTGACTCCTTTAATATCCCCAAGATGCCTAGTATAAAACTAAAGCAGAATGTATGGTTTGGCAGAAGAACAGAAAGGCAACAAAGTTTTTCTTTTGAGGAGTATGAAACTTTAGATTGGTAGCAAATCAACTCAAGGTTAAAACACTTGGTCCTAGTTCACATGGCCAACCTGGTGTGACAGCCATTTACGCTCAGATAAAATTGCTTGTGAAAGGTAAGATGAATATAACCCCAGTGTCCAACTTTAACCAGAACTGGTACAGCAGATTCACCAGCTTAGCAAGCCCAGTGTTGACATACTTTATGCTTCAGAGAAAAGATCACTAGCACTTCACAGTCATTCATCAGATACATGGAAACAGGAAATAGAAATACACTAGGTAAGTAGTCTTGGTCAGCTTTCTGCTACGCTGCCTTTATCAGACAGAACAAGCTTGTAGAAGGAGGGGGTTATTTTGGTGCACAGTAAATCCCATTGTGGACTGGACGTCACCGCGGCAAAAGCGTGAGGCAGCTGGTCACACCATACCATAATACAGAGGCAGAGAGAGAAAAGTTACTGTGCAGTTTATCTTCTTCCATATTTAACTCAGGACCCCAGCCTATGGGATGGTACAACCCATATTGAGGGTAGATTATTCTTTTCCCTCCTCAGGTAAATCTCTTAGGAAACATTCTTATATTTACACTCAGAAGTGTATACCCCAAGCAATTCAAAATCCCATAACATGGAGTGAAAATTAACCACCACAAGTATATTAAATGTAGTAACAATATAGTTCTATTTTTTTTAAAAAGGTACTCCCTGAGGGGGGTACACACCAGAAGAAAGATTAATTGAAGCATCATCATTTCCTAGTAATTATCTACTTTTTAAAATGAGAGGAGTTGAGTAATTGGCTCAGTGATAGAGGAGTGCTTGCTATGTGAGAGGCTTTGGGTTCAACTCCCAGTGGTAGCAGCAGCAGCAGCAACAGCAGCAGTAGTAATAGAAGAATGAGTTTAACAATAAATAAAATGGGGAATGGGCAGGTAGCTCAGTTTATAAAGTATTTTCTATGTAAGCATGAGGACCTGAGTTCAGTCCTCAGGATTCACATAAAAACTATCACCATGGTAGTGTAAGCTTATAAGCTAGCACATACCTCTGTATTATGGTAAAGAAGCCAAAGAAGGGAGGATTTCCAAGGTTCTCTAGCTCATTAAACTAGCCTAATCTATGGTCCCCGGCCAATGACAGACCCCCATCTCAAAGCAACGACAACAAAACAAACAAGGAAAAAAATCCAAGGTGGGTCATACATGAAGTTGTTCCCTGGCCTCTACATGCTCCCACATACACATGAGCACACAGGCACACAGACACTGTACACACCCAGACTCAGAGACAACTTACACAGAAAGAAATTGTTAATATTGAGAAGAGGAGCTAAATGAAGGTAGTAGATTAAATTATGAAAGGAAATGTCCTTGAAGAGACAGGAGGGGGTGGGTTATGCAGACATTGCAGCAAAGGTGGAGAATGTGTTAAATATATTGGGTATTATTGGTGACTAGATAAAATTACAGTGAGAATCAACCAGAAAAGTCATCACAAATTTCATCTTGTCAAGGGGATAATGAAACACACACACACACACACACAAACACACACACACACACACACACACACACACACACACACACACTCATTCATATATTCTCTCTCTCTCTCTCTCTCTCTCTCTCTCTCTCTCTCTCTCTCTCTCGGATCCCTCCTAGAATCTACAGTAAATGTAATTAACACAGAAGTGATTGGGTTTGTTTATTTGTTTGTTTGTTTGTTTGTTTTCGAGACAGGATTAACACAGAAGTTTTAAATGACATTCCTTTGTGAATGTCTATAAAAGAAGCAAGTTTCTGTTGACGTGTATGTGAGGGATCCTGGATCCCCCAATGGTAGTAGCAACAGAAGCAGTACTAATAGAAGTGATAAGCGTAACAATAAATGGAAGATGAGCAGATAGCTCAGTTGATAGTAAACTTACTGTGCATAGAAGGAAAGTGCATAATTTCTTTAAAACATGCTTTAAAATTAGTATGTCATTAGAGTCTTGCAAACTTTGTCTCCTTCACACCATATTTCTCTGCCTAAATTTTGCCTTTTCCCCACAGCAGTTGTCACCATATAACATACAATGTCCTTTACTCTATTCATATGTAGCTCCTTATGTATATAGTTGGCCTGCTGTACCTGAATCCCTGTGGATTCCACCAGCTATGCATTGAGATATTTGAAAAGAAATTGAGTTTGTACTGAACACATATAAACTTTTTCTTCTTGCTATCATTTCCTAAATGATGCCTTGGGACATCTATGTACACAGCATCTTTCATTTAAGGTTTCTGATGGAGTCTAGAAATTATATAAAGTATGTGGAAGGATGTGTACAAGTCATTTAAAACAGGGTACTTGGGATTGGTGGACTGCGGTTTTCCTGAAGTTTCCAGAAATGGCCCCCACAGATGCAGAGCGAGCACTCTATAGTCTACTTGCTTCTTCTCTTGGCTGTGATGTGTGCTCTCAGAAAGCCAGATCTACTGGGAATGTAGAGCTGGAAATGGCCCATCTCCTTGTGGCAGGCACTCAGTTAGCCACATAAGGGTGATGTGGGATATTTAGCCACTTTCTACAAATAGATTCTCACACTTGAACAGCAGTTCCCATCACTGGCCAAAAGCTGGCATGAAAGTTTCACAAATCAGTTTTTTGCCCATGAGAGCTGCTCTTGGCCCCACCCTTCAACACAATCCCTGTGTCACATGACATTTCTCCTGCTAATGTCCATCAATAATCTTTTCAAGTAGCTCACAATGTTGAGAGGATTATTTTTCCTCAGTGAAATGATGCTAAGATAAGCAAAGCAGGCACTTATGAAGTAAGTAGCCCAAATATACACAGCAAGCTAGCTTCCTTTGTCTTCCTCATAGTCTCAATGTTTAGTTTGGCTATTCCAAAGTATGACAGTTTATGTCAGGTGAACCCTCAGGTTGGATGCTTATGAGAGTTAGGCCTGGCCTATTGGGGTGCATTCTAGATTTCTGATACTGTTTTTCTATATGCCAAACTGAGGAGTATCATGGAGGACACAAAACAAGTTTGGAGAGGGAATGAGAGATGGATTTTCCTATAAAATAAAAGAGTAAAGGACATCGTATTTTAGGGGTGACAACTGCTGTGGAATAGAAAACCCAAAACTTAGGAGGAGAAATACCATGTGAAGGAGACAAAATTTGCAAAACTGTAAAAATGTACTAATTTAAAAACCGGTTTTAAAGAAATTATGTCAACAGAGACTTGATTATTTTATACACAATTACAAAGAAATATTATTTAAAATGTGTACATCATGTACTATAGATTGTAGGTGATGGGAGGGAGGGAGGGAGGGAGGGAGAGAGAGAGAGAGAGAGAAGAAGAAGAAGAAGGAGGAGGAAGAGGAGGAGGAGGAAGAGAAACAGAAAAAGAGAGAGAAACAGAAACAGAAAAAGAAACAGAGAAAGAGAGAATTTTCAGTTTGTTCTGAAAATATGAGAACCTAGACCCAATGCTCAGAATTCACATGAGATCAGAACATGGCTATGTGTGTCTGCAGTCCCACTTCTGAGGATCCCAAGGAAAGGATGTTTGTTGGAGGATTCCTGGGGATCACTGGTCAGACACTGTAGCTTAGTTGGAAAGCTAAGAGAGTCACTCTAAAAAAAGACCAACCAGACAAAGAAAAACAAACAAAACCCAAAACAACAACAGGAAGGAAGGAAGGAAGGAAGGAAGGAAGGAAGGAAGGAAGGAAGGAAGGAAGGAAGGAGGGAAGGAGGGAGGGAGGGAGGGGAGGGAGGGAGGGAGGAAGGAAGAAAGAAAGGAAATGAGCAAAAGGCAAAAAGCAAAAGAAAGAGTGAAAGAGAGCAAAAGAAAGAGAGAAAGAGAGAAAGAGAGAAAGAGAGGAAGAAAGAAAAAAGAAAAGAAAGAAATAAAGGTGGACAGTACTTGAATAATGACTATCAAGGTTGGCCTCTGAATTCCATATTCACAGGACAGACAGACAGACAAACACACACACACACACACACACACACACACACACAGAGCTCATAAAACAGTGACCCATTGTTTTCTTTTTATGATAGCATAAATAATACAGACACAAAAATTAGAACCACAAATTGCTGGTATTTTAGAATAGTTCCGGTGTGCCAAACATCCTGTTGACAGGTTTCAATGTACATTCTCAGTGTATCCTCACCCTCAGCCCTGACATAACTCCAAGTTTACACTTGAGAAAAATTAAGGCTGACAAAAATTAAGTAACCTTCCTGTGGTTCTCAAAGAAACAGGGGAACCAGGAGCTGAGTTTAGGTCTTAGAATCCACTGGGGCTTGAGGAAGGAGTATACACACTTCAAAGGATGAATCAGGCTTGGAATTTCTGCAAATGTCAATCTCTTTTTAGCTCTTGATAATGGATGGATGAGATATCACAGATCACAAAATAAAGATGCACATCCATGAACAGATATATAACAAGACAGAGGTAAATGAGTGGACAGAAGAGACCTTTTTAGTTTATATAGTAGTCTTCAAGTTGGCTGTGGGGCCTTCTGCTCAGCTCTGCCTTATAGATTGTAAACTGCAAAATGGTATATCGCCCATCTCTAGTGATGCTGATGTGTGTGTGTGTGTGCGTGTGTGCATTTATGTGCATGTGTGTGTACATGTGAGTGTGTGTACATGTGTGTGCATGTATATGTATGTGCGTTTGCATATGTGTGCATGGATGAGCACACATAACAAACTGAACCTGGAGCTGTGCACTGTTTTGTGTGCCACTGTTCTGACCTGGTCATATTCTCTACTAGTCCTATCCATCTCACCCCACCCACCTACTCCCTTTTAGTAGCTAAGCATGAAAGAATATTATATTATACCAGATGTTACTTGCCCAATAATATGGCTCAGAGACTTCCTCTGACACCATAATTATAATAACATGTGTTTGGTTTCCCTCCCTCCTCTGCTTTCCTGGCACTCAGTTCTTAAAACCCTGGAATCCCCTCAAATCCCCAATGTGCTGTGTCTTTCTCTATGCTAGTAAGACATTAAGGGAAGGGGGCTGCTAGACAACTCTCACATAGTGCATCTTCCCAGGATGCTAACCTGCAATTAGGGAGCTCAGACTTACAGCCTTGCCCCTCTGTTTCTGGTGAAGAGGTTGATGATTACCCATTCATTACACATTAGCCATGCTTGAGTACTGAATTCCTCAGGAAACCCTAAGGGTATCACTCAGAGAGCCTTCCAGATACTGAGAGATAGGGGTTCCACAGAGAGCACAGGTATTCTATGTTCCTTCTCCTACAACATGACCACGGTTATGTCATTTTGTAAAGCTCCTCTATGTGGGACAAAGAACAGTTCTCTAATCTGAAGCAATTTGGTTCCTGGATGACTTGTTTTTCCACTCTATTGCCTTTCATAAGAGCTGATCACAGGAGGTGTTTATCAACCACCTGACACTGTTTCAGAAACTATAACTTAGTAATGAGCCAACCCCAGCATCCATTATCTTTCTTGCAACAAAGTTATCTCAACATGGAAGTGGACCAGAGTTCCATTTCCTTGGGCTAGAGTTGTGCTTGGCAGGTCTTTCACCCCCAAATATTGTGTACTATGGTTTAGTGTCTTATCCCATTCTCCCTTTTATTTTCTCACTGCCCTATATAGCTCTCCCATCTCTAGTCTTCTGAAATCAACTGGCGTATATATATATATGTGTGTGTGTGTGTGTGTGTGTGTGTGTAGTCTGTGTGATCTTCTAACTTGTAGCTGTCAAAAGTGTGTACTGAGAGGTCAGTGAGGTGGCCCTGAAGTTCTCACTTGTGGGACATGACTCTCAGCTAATGTCCAATCACTAGAGATTAACTGAGTTGTGGGGCACCCATTTGTCATCTTCTAAAGGACTGCTTGGTTCATGAAGGAAATGTCCGTATTTTGAGGACTAGAAGCTAACTGTCAGGAGACTGTGAGGTGCTTTCCTCCTGTTATTAGAACATAGCTGAGAACAGCGCTGAGGTGGACCACACTGAGAGCTCCCTATGCTCATGAATCCTTTCACCGGCATGGGTGCTGAGCCCTGGGTTAAAGTCTCCCCCTGTCTGCTGACATTTACTCCTCCATATTCTTTTGAAGACATTCTCCTACTTCCATGTCTTTTAAACCTACATCCCTCCTATGCTGGATTCTCTTGGAGAACGTCCACAGCTGCTGAGATTATTTAATAGCAAGCACAATTACTTATCTAGTAAGAGGTATCATTGATTTCTACGGCCATTCTTTTAAATTTGACAGCTAAGCTTGTTCACTCCTCTTTGGAAAACACCCCTGTTGGTCAGATGGAACTGTAAGTTCCTATGTCTTGCTTACAATATGGTATGGAATGTATGTACATAAGAATTCTGCACATGGATTAAGATGTAGCTGTGTCATTTCAGATAACAGCCTAGAAGTTGTTGCAGGCTTTGTACAGATCTAGAAAATCACATTAAGGAAATCCACTCATTTCTAAAAATATTCTTTTGAGTTTAACTTTGGTTTGCAGAACATTGGGGTGGGGGTTGGGGAGTAACAAATTAATTTCAATATGTTTTCTTCAATTAGCTGAAATTTCCCTATCATCGGCATCAGGGTACCAAGAGAAAATGATCAGGAAAACAATTTCTTATTTCTTAGAAGTTAGGCTGAACTCTATCATAAGTTATCTTCTGGACAGGCAGTTAAAACCCTGAGATGTTGAGGGTTTTGAGCTGGATCTCTGTCCACTGTTCTCTCCTCTCCAGCATTTAGTTAAAAACAGACCAGAATATCTAAAGAATTTATTTCATGATTTTTACTCCTTTCTGGAATATGAAAGACTCATTTTAAATCTGTCATATTCCATTTATACTCTCTTTTCAGATTAGATTCAATACCTTCATTAACTCTTTGTTCACTCTTCAAGCAATAGTCTGTAGTGAATCTGCCTACACTGTGGTGTTCCGCTTACATCTTGGTGGAAACTGTTGGCTGCAGTAAAACTTGTCCAATGAACTGGTACATCATTTGCAGTGGTCATCATTCAGGGAGAACTTTTTAAAAAAGAAATAATTATTTTTTTTATGTGCATCCGTATTTGCCTACGTATATGCCTGTGTGTGGGTGTCAGATCACAGGAGTTGATTGCCATGTGAGAGCAGGTCCTGGAAGAGCAGCAGTGCTCTTAACGTCTTCAGCCTTCTGCATGGAGAACTATTAAAAACAGGAAACAACCTTAAAAAGGGCTTCACAGAGAAATTGGCTTCTTGAATTCCTGGGATATTTCATGGTCTCAATGCTCTAGAACATTCCTCATTTATCCCTGAAGAAATTCATGGTTGGGCAGCACCAATAATTGTTAATTGTTTTCCAAAAACCAATATGAACTTTTTAAATGAAAAAAGTTGTAATTCACTTCTACATATGAACACTATGTTACTAGAAACCAATCAATAATTGAAACACATGAATTTGCAGTTATTCTGACGTGGAGTTTCTTTCCTGTACGTGGCCAGACTATGGCATATGTGAAGCACAAAAGATGGGTATTTTTGTAATACATACTTACAAGAAATCAGTAACCATTTTAGAGAATGAATCCATATCTTGCTACTTATACACCAAAGCTGGGTAAGAACAAAGATTTAACATTAAGTTATATTTATTCTTAATTTACTTCATTTTAATTCAAGTTAAATGTACCTTTTCTGAAAAACATAACAAAACCAGTATTCTTAAATAAAAGCATTTAACTTACATATGGCAAAGGCATTTAGGAAAAGATCGAATATCTTATGTACACACACAATTCAAACTATTTTTAGTGTATTCATGCATGTAAGAACACATTAAAAGTACAACATTTTCCTTTAATTTGTACATCCCTTGGGTGAGTGTTTTCTATTAGGTACCAGGTTAAATATATTAACAAATCTTTTTGAAGTTTAAAGTCCTTAGTCAGTAGAAAATTCAGTTAAAAACTGAGTACCAGTTCCTTTCCCCAGTGCTATCCTGCATGAACATGTTTAACCTGTACAGCATGTATGATGGAAGTCCTAGCATTTCTGCAGCACAGCGATGGTCCCAGTGGGGAAAATGAGGAACATGGATGCTGAGGTGCTGCCACTTAGCAGATCAGGCTTTGAAATCTCAGCATCAGCTCCTCACCCTGGGCTTACCACAAGCAGCTCTCCACATCCTTGACCTGACCCACTTTTCTTCACGCCTAAACACTCACTAACTCTTTGCGACAATCCTGCATGTCTGACATTACTGAAAGTTTAATTCTTCAGATCTGTCTGCCACAGGTAGGGACTTCACTTTGCTTCCAATGCAGACAACAATGGTGCACTTCCTTGAACTTCTAGGTACTGGTTATAACTGTGATTGACAACTTTCAGATTTAAAACTGACATTGTCATGGATACAACTTCATAGCTTGTCACTGCACCATTTTGTGAATTAGACCTATAAAACCCCTTACTTCATAAGTAGTATCTCAATGCTGATTTGCAAAAAATGATAAAAAGTCCTTAGGAGGACTACCTCAGCATTTACAAATTACCAGAATCATACAATACTACATTATACAAATGAAACATAGGTTCCACAGAGAGATTTATAAGAGGATCCTGGGATGATTGAGACAGGAACATTTACCAATGTGGAGCCCTGGTCCATTGTTAAGAGAAGATCTCTCTCTCTCCCTTCACTCTCCCCACCCACCCATCCATCCATCCATCCATCTCTGTAAATCTCTTTATATGTGTATATGTATACACACACATACACACACACATATGTGTGTGTGTGTGTATATATATATATATATATATATATATATATATATACATATATATATGTGTGTGTGTGTATGTGTGTGTATACATATGTGTGTGTGTGTATATATATATATATATATATATATATATATATATATTTCCATTTTCTATCTACTCAGAATAAGTGATGTTTGAGAGAGGCATATAAACCCTCATCCATCACCAAGAGAAGATGTGTGTGTGTGTGTGTGTGTGTGTGTGCATATATATATACAATAAGTAATTTTTTCTAAGTTTTTCTACAATGTTCAGAATCAAAGGTGGAATTAATATATTTTCTTTTACTTTATGTTTATGAATGTGCAACAGACTGGAAAACTGTTATGTCTTTCATCATATGAACTACTGTATACTATTTTATTTCTCATGGCAGGCACTGCCCTAGAACCTAGGGTCTAAAAGGACTATGGTACAGCCTCTGCTTTCCAGGAATCTCAACCTTGCATAGCAAGAGAGACAAGTAAGTAAGTCATTAAAATACAGTGTGTTGAGCCTTGTCCTTGCAAGAGCATGGTGAAAACAAAGCCATTGGCCAGAGCTGGCAGAGAAGCAAGATGACACAATCTCTTTAGGGAAACATTTGGCATTTTACTTCTGAGTATTAAAAATGCTCATACCCAGGAACTGTTCTAAGAATGGGTCCTGCAGAATTGGGGTTGGATATGCAGAAGAATTTTTAATGAGTCTGCCATTGTGTATTGCTTATAAAGCTGACTATTTTCTACAGCTCCTCTCAATAGTATATTAATTGTACTCCATATCTGATGGATTGTTTTTTAAAAATCTAAAAACAGTTTTCTATGAATATTAAAAACTAGTGGGGCTAGAGAGTTCACTCAGGGGTTGAGAGTATTCATTGTTCTTCAAGAGAAACGTAGCTCATGTGAAGTGCTTGCAACTGCCTGTAACTCCAGCACTAGGGTTTCAACATCCTCTTCTGCCATCACAGGCACACCTATGCACACGCACGCACACACACACACACAACTGCATGAATAAGTGTTTTTTTAAATGCTATGAAAAATTCATGTGGTTTAATATCCAATGGAAAAGAGAGTATAAAAACGTAAGTCATTCACCAAATTGGTTTTCTTATTCTTAATGCTCGTTTGAGGTTTGTAAAATATACAATCATTAGTATACAAAAACACTAATGGCATTTTTTTTCTCTGTTTGTAGTTACATTATTTTCCCCTCTGTATTTGTGAACCTGTGTCATTAACCATCAGAAAGCAGAGTTCTGTGACAGCAAATAAAAGTAGCGTCTTGTTATGCTTTGTAGAGAGAGCCTAGGTATGTGTTACTGCAGTCATTGGTTGTTATTTTCTGTTTGTGTTCTTAGTTTTGCTGTGTATTTCATGAATTATAGCTTCATTTGTCTTCTTTATAGTGTCTCCTGGCCATACTTATTTTTCTCTTTAGTTGGAAATATTACTTCTAGTGTTGTCTTTAAGGTTGTTTGGGTGGACATGATTTTTTTTTAGGTGAGAGGCAGAGTATGTGAGGTTGGGATGGTGGGCCTTGGAGGATGAGCTAACAGTGGTCTTGACAATGGAAAGAGCACAAATACAGAGGCATGAGTTGTTGACAATAAATGAGGTCCATCTGACTGTAGCCCAGCTCAACTTGCTAACATTCCTGTATTAATAGCTAACCACAGATCCCGAGTTCTCCACATGATTCTAAGATGAAGACCAGCATTCGGGAGCTGAAACCAAGCACCAATGTTACTTAGGCAGTCACCCATCTCATGCATGCCTAGGAAGGGACTTGAACTTGTCTTCCTATTTCAAATCCCTACCTCATTCCATTGCACTTGGCTATCCCTGTGTCATCTCACCTCTCTATGCACAATTCTATTCCTGCACTGGAAAGTGGAAATAGAAAATGAAAACACAAAGTCTAATTTAGTTAGTAATATCTACAGAACACTGAAAATCTTCGTGGCACAAATTCTACTTAATACAGAAGAAAATTCAGAACTCCCTGCTAAATCCCATACCTCTCACCTCACATGTACTGTCAGGCTCCATGAGAGTTGCTATAGAACAGTTCATGAAAATCATACACAACACAAGGCGTCATCCTCACCCTTCCATTTTAATGCCTTTTAGTTCATAAAAGGATTTTCATGCTTACTTTTTTTTGCCAGATTAATATACATATGTTATATATTATATAATTAAATCTATGTAGTTTTATTGTTCACTATTCTTTTGATACTTTTCTTTTGTATTTTACAGGAGAAACTAAAACATACTTTCTCTGAAAAAAAATCTTAGCTGTTAATTCTATTTTGAATGCGAAGAGTTCACTCTACTAAAATTACAGCAATAGAGTCTTTGAGGTTGGACCAGATGAACTACCATGAGCTGTCATTGTTTCTCTTAATTTATTTGAACAGCAGAATTGTAAATGCATCAGAAAACAGCTCACTGTAATATAAACAGACTTTCCATGTGCTGTGTGCAGGAGAAGTTTATTTAATGTAATATATCACACTCACCCATCATTGCTACTTTTCAGTTTATACTTTTATGGTAACAAGCAGTTATAATAAGCAGAGCTGCTGTGTTAAAATCAAATAGAAGGCTGTGTATTCATCCTCCTGTTGAACAAAAAGGGGAGCAGTTCTCATCCTATTATTTTGTGATAGTTAGACACTCTCAGGCCTTGGTATTTTAACTAAAACAATCCTCAATTTCTAATACTGACTTATAAATGAACATGACCCCATTCTTCATCTCCACTTCCCACTGCCAGTATCTACTTTCTGTGTTTTTTTCTCATTTATAAGCAACTTGAAATGAAAGTTATTTCTGGGCTGGGGTAATGGTTCAATGGGGAAAATGTTGAGGTACAAGAGAAGGGACTCAAGTTTGATCCCCAGCACTTATAAAAAGCAGGATGCAGGATTCACATCCACAATGCTAGTATTCCTACTGTGAGATGGAAGGATGAGACAGGTGGATTCCTGGAGGCTCAAAGGCCAGTTAGCCTGACATACGCAGCAGCATAAGACCAAGAGTGTCTCCTCAACACCATATGCGTTCTGTGACATGCATATAGAGTCACATATACCTACACACATACACCAAACAGACAGATATAAGAAACTCATACACCAATGCAAAAAAAGAGCTATTTTTCATTAATAAAAACTGCTAGGATGCCTTATGCTGATAATGAACACTAATAATCTTGTCTTCTTTTAAAGTTAATTATTCAACAACCTAACCAATGAATAGGCTAAGGATATGAGCAGTTTTCATAAGATGAAGTACAAACAACCAATACATATGGGACCAAATAATAACCAGAGCAATGGCCAGCATGCATATGACGAGTTAGTCACCAGGAAAATGTAGATCAAAGCTCCTCTGACATTCCATCTCACTCCAGTCAGAAAGGTAGTCTTCAAGAGAATGCCTAATGTCAGATGCTGGCAAAGCTACGGACACAAAGGAAGCCTTATGCACCACTGGAATGAGTGCAAACTCATCCGTACACCATGGGTTGGTATAGAGGTTCAAACAAAACAAAACAAACAAAACAAAACAAAACAAAACAAAACAAAACAAAACAAAACAAAACAAAACAAAACACCACCATAAATCAAAACAAATTGCATCACTTGAAAGTTATCAATTTAATTTGTGAACAAGTTGTCTAACATCTCAAGTGTCAAGTGTAAAAAGTAAATTATATATAAATATTATATCCACTTTTAGGGTCAAGAATGGTCTAGATAGTAACCCTGAATAGTGCCTGATGTAGAAAAAAGATGCATTTCTATATGCTAGTCACTTTGCTAGCCCCCTTTTTTCCAGGTTGTCTCATTTAATCTCTTCAAATAATCTTGCAAAATGTTTCCTGTCATCAGTTTAAAACATCAGCATTGACATTGGGAGTGTTTGAACAATCCTCCCAGACCACTGGCAGGCTATGGGAGAGTCATGTATTGCCAGGGTCTAAGCTGATGATTCTCAACCTTCCTAAGCCTTTAATATGACCTTTTAATAAAGGTCCCTCATAATGTGCTGACCTTAACCATAGAACTATTTCATTGCGACTTCATAATTAATTTTGCTAAGGTTGTGAATTATAATGTAAATATTTGGTATGCAGGATATATGATACACAACACCCCAAAGGGGTCATGACCCATAGATTGAGAACCACTGCTTGAAATATTGGGTTGGGCTAACATTCATTACTATCCCTGAGATAGAAGAACTTAGAGTTGAATGAATTGATATCCTATCAATGCAGCCAAAGTGCAGGAAGACATTAAAAGGGATGAGCACAGCCCAGAAACACGGTGTGGTATCTATTAACTATTAGTTTATTCATCACAGAGCTCAAAGTTTAGTTTCACTTTCCATTCTGAACTACAAATTCTAAATTTGGTGTTAAGAACCTGTATATTGTCAAGTGGAAGA
This sequence comes from Mus caroli, assembly GCF_978045245.1. Lineage (NCBI taxonomy): Eukaryota > Metazoa > Chordata > Mammalia > Rodentia > Muridae > Mus > Mus caroli. The sequence goes on along the minus strand of NW_028227270.1, from coordinate 110,113,290 downwards.
AATATTATATCTAAGTGTTTCTAAGGAAAAAACATGAAAATATATATTTTTTCCTTCCAGAACTTTTTCTTTTGCTATTTAAAATTCTTAGGATAGTATAAGAAAAATGTATATGAAAACTAAGAAGAAAATATGACTTTTATTCATCTCTTTCTGTGTCTGGTATTTAACATATATATTATATACATTTGCTAAAGGAATTGTTTTTTTAAATTCTGGTGCAGCTATGAATACATGTTTCCCTTCTTTCTAAAAGAGAAAAAAGAATCTTGTAATTCCAATTAACTTGTAAATGATCCTGAAAAGGAAATCAACGTGAAATAATTTTGTGAATATTTTAAATGTTAATCAAATTTAAGTTGCTGATGAAATTGATTGCATGCATAGAAGCTTATGAATTATATTCTAATAAGTAACATTTACAAAATGCAAAAAGTTAAATAAATGAGATGAGAGAAGCTCCTAAAGGGCTTGTCACAGCTGACCATCAGAACAAAAAAGAATAGTGTCATTAACATCATTTTGCATTGTGTTTTATTTCTTTCCTCTCCATGATGTTAAATGAGTGTTACTGGTATCCTCTAAATATCTTTTTAAAACCACTGTTTACCCAGCCACTCCCCATCTCTAAATGGATATTTTGATTGCTGCAATTTCCCTTACTTATATCATAATACAGGTTTGGAAGTGCACATGACCTTCATCAGACTTAGCAACATTTCAGAAGGATGGGACCTCAAGGGTGGACTTCCACATCATCCCTGTTTTACCAGAGATTCTGTCAATTACAGTGCTCCTGGTAGCACCTCATCTGGTCCACTTCTGGTTCTGGGTTGCTTTTATAAAAAAAAAAAAAAGTGTCACCTATCCAAGACCTGCACAAAGATACACCTAATGACATGTCAACATGGATAGTAGAAGTTTTAAATAAAGTCCCATCCTGAGATGAAGAGTTATAAGTAATTAATGGCTGCTGAGAGAACTTAGTCTTCTTTATGGACAAGTCCATTGCCCACCACAAGTTTTCTAGTCTCTAGCTGTTACCCCTAACAAACATACATATAAACAACACTATGGTGGCTAATCATGGTTTTCAACCCATGTCTGTAATCAATAAAGACCAAAGCAATTGGACAACAAGGGATTTTCTTGATTAGATCACATGAGGTAAGAAGGCCCATCTAAATCTGGGTCACACCTTTTGTTGGCAGTCCACATAAAAGGGCATGGAAGAAGAAAACTTTTGCTTTTTGACTCTTTGCCCTCATCCTGCTTCTGTGACATTTCATGGCTTGTGATGGAACCTATTTCTTTGGGATTACAACATTGATAGAAGACCAGAAGCTCTCAGGGACCAGATTAGGACTGCTGAGATTTCTAGTCTCATGAACTGAACAGTGTCTGACCAAAACAACATCAAGTGAAGTTATCAGGACACACACACACACACACACACACACACACACACACACACACAAGGAATTGGAGGGGAAAGGAAAGGATTAGAAATGGTATAAATATAGTACTCAGGTATGAAATTCTCAAAAAATTAAAAATCAAATTAGAAAGGAATGTATCAAAAATTTTACTATGATGGTCCTAATATTTCTCTAAGTTTAAATTGCATTTATTTTTTATTCTTGCTTAGACATTTTCATTCCTATTTAGTAAATGACTGGTCAATTATACTGGTCATTAAACTATGCAGTTCTAATTGGTCATATTTTCTTGGCTACTGTCTCTATTCATTTAATCCAGTTCCTAATTTTATCTTTTAACTTTGTTCAGGGCTTATACATTGCAACTCATTCGACTTTTTATGTGTGTTTTTTCCTGTGCCTTCAAGACTTCTTAGAAATCCAACCCCAATTAAGATGGGTGGTAACTAACTGAGCCTTCATTTTTCATAATAGATTTGTGTATCCTGTAGTTGGGTGCTTTGACTACATTTCTCTTCTTTACAAGTTACCCTTTGCCTACTAAACGCTATTCCATAATTAGTGTCTATATGGCTGGATGAGTGGATGGATGGATGGATGGATGGAGGGATGGATGGAGGGATGTATGGAGGGATGAGCAAATGGATAGATATGTACTTGAGTCAAAGAATGTATGTGGGAGTTGATATTAAGATATTTGATTTATTAAGCACTATGTAATCACTGTTATAAATATTAAGTTGATGAATTATGATATATTCTATTGCTAACCAGATTTATATGCCTGTCTTATAAAAGGTCAGAAATCCACCTCTTAGGACATGAGAAGCTTGAGAGAAAAGTCAAACTTCTACTTACACCCCACACTGTAGATGAAGGTTGAACTGACCACCAACCATAAGACAGATATTTGCTCAAAGGGCTTGAAGAGCCAATCCAACCTCTGTGAAAATCCCTTCTTACTCTAGATCTGAGCATGCCTGCCTTATGATCACAACCAGGTCTGTTCCCTATGCCTGCTTCTCTGTATTAGCAGGAAGAAAATACAACCTTCCTCAGAGGGTGCTATTAAATTTAACTAAGGGCAGATCTGGGCAGCTGCCTACCCACTATGCACTAACATCAGCACCAATTTATTAGATCACTTAGCCTTGACCAAGTGTTCATCATATTTCCTTTTTGGAGCCAGGTAAGTTTTAGTAAACAATTTGCTTCAAACCTACAGGGGCCAACTCCCCCATAATCTACTTTATACTATTATCACACACTAAGATAATCCATTCAAAATCATTGATGTTCACTTTGAAAAATTCTAAGGTCTACTACACAAAAGAGAATCATTATTGGTCTCCCTATCTCTGAGGTCCTTGCATCCTTCTTGTGATGACCATGAGAGACCATGAAGAAGTTTTCTTCTTGCTTTTCTCATTTGCATCAATGGCAACAGCCACCCAGCCCTTCTTAGGAGGGGCCTTTCATCTTTCTCTATGTCTCTTAGTTCAGAATGTTCCTCTGAGTTACTGGAGAACATACAATTTCTTTGGTCATTTTTATTTTCATCTCATTCACTTTATGGTCTTCATTTGACTGCCATTCTGATTATACCATCCAATCAGTTTCCTCTTAAATTGTCCTTCCAACATTACATTCCTCCATTCATTTCCTTTTGCCAGGTGTGACCTTTGTTTTCTTGGCAATATCCTACCCACCTTTCAAGCTGTCTTTTCTCCATCAGGGCCTCAAATGGTCTTTCCTGTTCCCTTAAGTTGTTCCAGCACAAATTAATTGCTTCCTCTTTTATAAATCCCCCAGTATTTTATATACTTCTCAATTTATTCAAAACATTCTTTCTATTACAGTTGTGTATGAAATGTCTGTCTTGCCTAATGTCTTGTTTATCTTTGGGTGACCCATTGTACCTAGCAGAATATTTGTGTGTCATTTAACTGTTTTAGACCTTCTGTTCTTCCATAAAAAGAAAGTAAGTTAAAATATACAGAGTTAGGATACAGTATGCTTTCAAGGCAGGCCTGCTGCATAGGGCAAGTTGATGGCCAGCCTAGGCTATGGAGTGAGTTCCAGGCTAGCCTGGGAAACCTAGTAAGATTCTGTCTCAAAATTAAAAAGAAGTTCAAGGATTCTGAGAAGCAAAGGGAACCCTCAGTGACCTCAGCCTGGTACATGGCCTTAGTGGTCCAAAGTTAAGATGATAATTCTTAAAGCAAATAATACCTCTTAAGCCACAGTTTGGGGAAAGGCTTTAGATATTAAATGCAGAAGAACTCTGAAACTGGGACAAAAGTTGTGCATATATTAAACCAAAGAGTTAAGGGAGTATTTTTGAGGAGAAGGAAGATAACCATGAATGGCTGCTGAGTTTGCAAACACAGACAACTAAGTTCTACTCAAACCTATTCTACTGTGAGTCTTTCTGAACTTGAAGGAGTTAAAATTCTATATTGACTAATGCTTAAAATGGAGCCTTTCCTCCATATGTCCATATTCTCAACATTGTTTCAGTATCTCCGTTAAAATAAGCACATTCTGGTGGAGTGTTTTGAATTCATTTTTTAACTACTTTTTGCCATATTCTCCTCAAACAGCTGGGAAAATCCTCTCCCAGCAACAACTTTCTTCCATAGACACTTTTCTGTGATTGACAGAGGTCCAACTCCATTTGTGCTTGCATAAAAAGCACTCATTGACTATATTCTCCAGACTTATTCCCTGTAATTATTTATTCAGAGAAATCACTACGAATTTCATATTTCTGACACTGCAAAATCTTTCTCGTCAATCTGCAACAGACTTGAACTCTTACTTTGTTGTAAGACTACAAGGGAAATATGAGAAAAAAGGCAAATTATGCAATCCTCATGTTATCCCTCAATCACCCGAGCATTTCGCATGGCGTACCACCATTCTTTTATAAGCATTCTGAAATTGTGATCACACATAAGAGGAGAAATGCACTCTAAAGATCACTTTAAATGTTCTTGTGTGAGTACAGTTACCTCATGCTTTGGTAACTTTATGAAACAGAACAAAATAAGTATTGCTTTCTCACAATAAAATACATGCATGCAAGCATCAAGCATATAATTTTACACAACCAAGTAATATCTCAATGCTGGGAGGGTTTATGCTTTCTCACAATAAAATGCATGCAAGCATCAAGTATAAGATTTTGCACAACCAAACAAATGTCTCAGTGATGGGAAGCTTTATCAAAGTGGTATTTTGTTCTAGGTTGTAAATATGTTTTTAATACCTGAGATTTGATTAAATTTTAGGCATCATCCCTTCTGCTCTACCTGTCAATAAGAAATATGTCCACTGTTAAGGGGAAAAGGATAAGATGACGATGTATTAGGACAGAGTCACCATAGGTTATAAGTATGAAAGAAGACTCATGCTTTTGAACTACAAGAAAAATATTTAAAATATCACCACAATGAGAGAGAGGTCTTCCAAGCCCAAAGCAGACTGGGTCGTGAAGATCATACAAGTTTGAATCCTCTACTTGAACATTTTTCCTTTCTCTATGCAGAACAAAATAAATCATGAGAATATATCACTCAGAGCAAACTAAAGGGTTCACAGCACATTCCCCAGGTCGTGATTAGACTGGTATTAAGCATTTAAAATTAATTTTTGGTTAGTAAATGAATTAATGAATTGCATGATGACATCTCTCTCTCTCTCTCTCTCTCTCTCTCTCTCTCTATATATATATATATATATATATATATATATATATATATGTGTGTGTGTGTGTGTGTGTGTGTGTGTATGTGTGCTTTTTCTTATCCCCCATCCCCTCCTTTGCTATATCTCCTCTCCCATTCTTATTATCCCCATGTCACATTCATACACACACACACACACACACACACACACACACACACACACACTTCCTGTGAGATAAAATATATGGTAACTGTCTTTCTGAATCTAGCTTATCTGGTTTAGTTCAGATAACATGGTTGATTTCCAGTTGAATCCATTTTCCTGTGACCATCAGAATTTTATTCATGTTTATGGCAGAATAAAATTCCATTGGGTAAATTTAAATTTTCTTTATCCATTCATCTATAACTTCTTTGTAATGTGATGCTGGTGGCTGACATATATTAGGCAAAGGACTATACTACTTTGCTACATCCCCAGCACTTTGTTCATCTGCTAATGATGGCTTCATCCATATGTTAGCTGTTACGAAGAGTATTGTATTATTATTTATGAGCTCATCTACAGCAGTCGGTTCAAGTACATTTTCTAATTATAAATTCTTCACATTATGTTTTTAATTTCAGAGCTATTTATCAGCAATTAATTATGCTTAAAATAAGCATGTGAGAATTTACAAGCATTTCTACTAGTTAATAATCACTACCAGGAGAATTATTTTTAGCTATATTCCTACTTCTTCCTTCAGTCTGCTAGTTTACAAATTTTACTGTCAACATTATGCTTATTCACCAATCAAAACCAGGCAAAGTTGGCAATGGCTGAGCAAAAGAATACTTGCTTGACACTCACAAATTCCTACTGTCAACCACTAGTACTGTAAATAAATTCAATAACATGTGAAAGGTAACACACATCAAAGCAAAACACCATCTGAATAATGTTCATCTTAAACAGAGAGTAGTGTAAATCCAATCACCTCAAAATATTTAGCCACAGCAGCAATTTAGAAAATTGGATCCCGCCATACCTCTCTTGGGCATATATCCAGAAGATGTTCCAACCAGTAAGAAGGACACATGCTCAACTACGTTAATAGCAGCCTTATTTGTAATAGCCAGAAGCTGGAAAGACCCCAGATGCCCCTCAACAGAGGAATGTGGTACATTTACACAATGGAGTACTATTCAGCTATTAAAAAGAATGAATTTATGAAATTCCTAGGTAAATGGATGGTCCTGGAGGGCATCACCCTGAGTGAAGTAACCCAATCACAAAGGAACTCACACAATATGTACTCACTGATAAGTGGATATTAGCCCAGAAATTTAGAATACCCAAGATATAAGATACAATTTGCTAAACACATGAAACTCAAGAAGAACGAAGACCAAAGTGTGGACACTTTGCCCCTTCTTAGAATTGGGAACAAAACAACCATGGAAGGAGTTACAGAGACAAAGTTTGGAGCTGAGACAAAAGGATGGACCATCTAGAGACTGCCATATCCGGGGATCCATCCCATAATCAGCTTCCAAACGCTGACACCATTGCATACACTAGCAAGATTTTGCTGAAAGGACCCAGATATGGCTGTCTCTTGTGAGACTATGCCGGGGCCTAGCAAACACAGAAGTGGATGCTCACAGTCAGCTATTGGATGTATCACAGGGCCCCCAATGGAGGAGCTAGAGAAAGTACCCAAGGAGCTGAAGGGATCTGCAGTCCTATAGGTGGAACAACAATATGAACTAACCAACAACCTCCAGGAGCTCGTGTCTCTAGCTGCATATGAATCAGAAGATGGCCTAGTCGGCCATTATTGGAGAGGCCCATTGATCGTGCAAACTTTATATGCCTCAGTATAGGGGAACGCCAGGGCCAAGAAGTGGGAGTGCGTGGGTAGGGGAGTGGGTGGGGGAGCATGTGGGGGACTTTTGGGATAGCATTGGAAATGTAAATGAAATAAATACCCAATAAAAAAAGAAAATTTAAATATAAGAATGTTTGAGCTAATATTACAGGTTTCCAGAGACATACAATATTTAAAAAGGTGGAATTGGGAATTGTGCAATTTTTGCTCAGTCACAAAAGATGCGTTTGTGATTGGGCTGAGAGCAACAGAGACCTGAGATCTATTGTTTGATATATAATTTATTCAACATATAATGCACATGTACTACAAAACAGAAATACTTGGACTAAGGGGAACATTCTATTAATAAATGTGCTTGTGTAACTTGGAAGCCATTGAATGACTAAATACTGTCAGCCCTAACTAATTAATTCTAGTATCCCCACTAAGCAGGACACACACACAGCATACACACACCCAAGACCAGCACCTCAGTTTTCTCTCTTTTATCTTTATCCTTTCTTCTTTTTGGAAATTATTTTCAACAACTACTATATATCCGAATACATCAGGTTTGTGTCCCAAGTGTCTATCATGCCATATGCACAATGATTTTTTCCAATATCTAGTATGTACCATGCTCCTGTTAAAGACATGGCGACTTTCTATTGTTCCCTCCTGAACTTCTCCGTACTAAAAGTACAGCTCTGTTCTTCTATATATACATAGTCTACTCCAAGTACAAAGACCCAGGCAATAATAATATGGAGTAACTACCAGCTAAGTCAAAGACTTACATACTAATAGTATGTAGTGACCATGGTAGATAACTAAATCTAGAATAATAAAAATGTAAAGGAAATTTAATAACATAGCCTTTCCAGATATATTTTAGTAATATGTTTATGGATTGCATTCTCCACTATTCTAAAATGCCTAGTGTATAATTAAATGTATATAATATTCTTCTTTTGTTCTTCTTTGACACTATTTCAGTTTCTCACATCATCACCATTGCATAGTTCCGGTAGCCAAGATCCTGTACTACCCACTAAGAATACACAGTAGATATGACACATTGACCATAGAGTCAATGAGACATTATTTTCAGGAACAGCATGCATTCCAATATTATTTACTTTCCTTCAATTTCTTCTAACATGTTCATATAGAAGACTACTGTAAAATATACAAAGGAAAAGTGAGCATTATTGGTAGGATTCTTAGAAATATTGACAGACAGGTATCAGAACTAACATCATGACCTGACTATGGAGGGTGGTACAGAAGTTCCAATACTTAGGACAACAACTCAAAATGTATTATAAGAGTCCTTCATCGAGAGCATGTCAGAGGGATTGTTAGTGAACACCCAGTCAGTGTATGAAGTGTGCCTCCTCAGGATCTACCTGCACTGACTGAGCTGAACCTGAAAGTATTTGTGCCACACACAGCAGAGATTCTACTGCAAGGCATTCATAAATCAAACATGGATCCATACCAAGTTACCCAACTCCTTAGAAGGTCTAGTGACATCAGAGAATACATTTGGTTGCTCATGAAACAATCTTTGCTTCCACAGTCTCTAAGCTATCTTCCTTTGTTTTTATTTTATTCTTAGATAACTCATCCAAATGTGAGCATTTCTTTTCTTTTGCAACACAAGAATTCCTAAGTTGGCTATAGAACCATATTAGTACTGAGACAGGTAAGGAGCTCTGCTGGGTTGGTAAAGTATTTGCTTTGGGAAGACAGGACCTGAGATAAATGTCTAGAACACTCTCGCACACACATATATGGACTCCATGTTTATAATCCCAGGACAGGAAAAGTAGGTGCAAGTGAATCCCTAGAGATTCCTGGACAAGCAGCCTGCGTAAACAGCAAGTTCCAGAACACTGACAGACACGGTCTTAATAAAAAAATGTAAGTAATTGCTGAGGAACCAAATGCAAAGTTAATCTCTACCTTAACATACATAGACACACACATAGACACCCAGAGAGATGGGCAGCAGGACAGGGACAGAGAGAGGACAAACACTTAGAGGCAGAGATAGACCGTTACAGAGAGACAAAGACAGAGAGAAAGAGAGATAGAGGGACAGAAATCTATCAGTGCTGAGAAATGGTACCCAGAAAATCAATTGTTTCCTTAGACCACATAATTCCTCAACAACCATAGGCCTTGTTTACAAAGGATTCATATGTTCAAATGATAAAACAGATCTTTTGAAGTGTTTATAGATTATGAAAGTGTATAAGCCTTCCAAGTGTGATACAAAGATTCTATAAGTTCATAGTAAGCACAGAATTCACAGCTACTCTATGGTGCAAGGATAATCTATACTGCGAGAGAAGCTTCATGTGTCAAAGAAATGGATCCTACCATGGCCAACCTGCCAAATATAGCTAGAAACTATCAGATAAACAAGGCCCAGCTCAGCCTTACCTGCTCAAGGGAAAAGCTTGTCCTTTATTAGTTATTTGATGAAGTATATTTCTTACTTTCAGCTGGACATGAATTTGAAATCAAACACTGATATAGCTCCAACCATGGGAATTGTCACTCTGGCAGATGAGGAATGTTCTCTGTCTCAGTGCTTTAGCTATGCTTTCAGTGAGGAAACAGTTCTTAACTATCCAGAAAATACTATCCAGGTTAGAAATAAATTGCCTGAAGGACTAAGATAGGAACGATCACCCACTAGAGAACATTAGCTCATTTCATTATCTTTTAAATTTTAATGTGATTGTGGCTGAGAGAAGTAGAGTAAGCATGATGTCATTCTCAGACTCTATGGTCTCTGGTTATAGCACCATTTCCTTATGAGTGCTGGTCACCAAGATGGTCATTTGTTCCTCATAAATGTCACCCCACTAAAGATCAGAGTCACCTACCAGACAAATCATTAGCAGTATAATAAGGCCTTAGAAACTCACATCTATAATTCAGAAGGCTAAAACCAGATACGGTGGTTTGTTCTTTAGGGATGGCTAGCAGATCCTACCTAGGGACTCCAGTGCTCTGTTCTGATTCAGATTATCGGAGTTGAAACACTGTCCTCTGGCAGCTTGTTTCCATCTGCCAGATCCTCCTTTCAGGGACATACCGTTACCAACAAGTAGTGCTCACAAGGTTCCCATCTCCTGAATCCTCCCTCTCACACTAATGGAGTAGCAGGCTGTTACTGTGTGAACGGAGCAAAGCTCCTGAAACACAAAAACTTCGGAAGAAGTTTTAAACTTCAATTTTCATTAACCCTTCCTTAGTTCACAAACACTGAAATAAAGAAGAAACAAAGAGAGGGAAGAGAAGGAATCAGGAGTAGGCATTAATGAAAGCATGCAGAGAAGGCTTGATACTAAGCATGAGAGCTCATAGATGTGGTTTAGGAAGTTATATTTGAATATTGTGATCTGAAGGTACAAAATATATTTAAATGAATCTTTTTCCCTTCAGTTTTGATGACCAGGGGAAACTCAAACTTCTGCTTAAATTAGATTTTAAATGATACCACAGTAATTTTGAGTTTTATCAATTGCTCTATCTTGCTGTTTTCGCATCACTATCTTGTCTGCTGACTATGAAAGCTAACTTTTTGAACTGGGGATGCAGCTCAGTGTAGTGACAGAGTACTTGCTTGGCATGCACAGATCCTGAGTTCAAGTCCTTATGCTATTAAAAGAAGCCTTAACTTTTCAAAGGAAAAGAACTTGATGTGCTAGTTTTATGGCCTGTACATGGTATAGCATGGGATCAGTGTAAACCCAAACACCTTTGCAACAGTTTTCTGCTGACCATCTACATAGGGAGTTCTTCCTATCTGTGTGACACTACAGATTAGCAGTAGCTCATCAGCATCTAACTCAATACAACTTGACATACATGAAGTCCACATTGATGAGGATCAATATATTTCCCAAATGAATACAGAATATGAACTGGCTCTTAAATCTATTGTATCAAATTAACAGGAATGGGGATGGGGTAATTTAATGCCCCCAAGAGGTTGTCAACAAATACCAAACATGCCCAGAACTTTTCCCAGAGGTAAGTGGGTGACCACTCTGCAGGTGGGATTCTCCATCTGCACCCCATACCCTTTTCCCAGTTGACAGTCAGTATCTAAGCTCTCTAAAAGTCACATGTTTTGTAACTTCTCTCCTCTGCCACATCTTCCAGGACAAGAGATGGTTCAGAGCATGCTGGGCATCTGAGAAATGTCCCACTTAGTGTTACAGAGGTAATTCTAGGATGTTGTTACTAGTCATAGGTACTCTCTCCCATATATGGGCAACCACATACCCTTAGCAGAAGATATCCAAGTCTTCAAAGGCAATGTATCTTGGTGCAGTAATATGGAAATTCATTCATGATTAGGGTACAGTTAGTTAAATAAAATTTTAAGATCCTTAAAATAGGATAAGAGAACCACAGTCAACTCAATTTTGACTAAGGTTATTGAAAAGTTGTTATCCACCTCTTTGAATCTCTTGTTATCACTTTAAACCTGAAATGAAAGCAATCAACGAGCTACTGCATGCTTAACATTAGACTCTATTCTCTCAAGTGTAGAACCTTGCACAACGATAAAGTTTTCCCTTTGGAGTCTGGCCTTGAACCCAGAGTTTATTTTTGTTCTGACTTAAGTCCACACAGTGGTTTTAAGGGACAGGCTTGTTTCCTTCTTAGGAAAAACAGACATTGTATCATATATCCCTACTGACCCTTACTAATTCCATCATTGCGCATGTCTGGTCATATCCACAGACATCTTAATTGCTCTTTCATAGCTTTTAAAAATCCTTTGTCCTGAAAATGAAAATCAATCAAGTCTATTTGATCTTCTGCGGGGGGACTGATAGATGGAAAAAATCATGAGGTGATCCTTATCGACCTCGTAAATTTATTTTATGAGGAAAATGAAGTAGGCTGCATAGATTTATTCTATAAATTAATTTCACTTCCAGTGTACTCTAGAGCACTTTAAAGGAATAGTATGAAGCTATTAATATTTCATGAGCAAGTGGATAAGTGAATGAATTTCATTAGACTTTTCAATATCTAAGGATTTCAAAGGTCCTCTTTTGTCATCCTTAGGGAAAGGACTCTGCCTCCACCACAGACTGTCATGTGAATCAGAGGCAGGATGAATTTGGAAGAAACTCAATGTGGGAGAAAAGTAAAGACATTAGGCTTTACAATATAATGTCAATGTCTTGAATTTTTTTCTATGTTTAAACACTGAATATCTTAAGCAATCAAGACCTCCCTAGCCATTATTTTTTTCCTATTCTAAAAACTTGTAACTTACAGTAAGATTAGCTACTATAGACAAACTGTATCCGGGAACAATTCCAACACAAAAGGCATAATCAGAAAATGAAGACAAGAAAGATAAACGTCAATTAAGCTTTTATACAAATATACACACACATATGTGGCACAAGAATGCACATGTGTATACACATACACACATGTGTGTGTACACACACTAGTGGGGACTAGTGATTTCAGTCATAGAAATTGCTTCTCTTAAAAACTGAGTCTACAAAGTTTTAATAGCTTATCCAATTTTCTATATCAATGTTTTCCTACAATTCACCTGGGTGTGATTTTCCTGTGAGCGCTTTGAATGAGGAATGAAAATGCATCTATGAAAGTCAGGTATTGGCGTGGATTTAGGTGTGACTGTTCTGACTGGTTCTGAAGCTTGCCTTTGAAGTGAAGGCAGTGCTCATTTCTGGGTTTTTGGCATGCCTAACTAATCTTTGGCTTATGTAAACGTATGAGATTTTATCTTTAAGCCTGTCAATATAGGCTTAAATTGCACATTTAATCCCACCTTGGATAGCTATATAAGGTAGCTTACAAGAGTTTATGAAACTCACAGGTGTATTTTGGGCATATACTTAATCTGGGATAAGAATTTAAAGCATAACATTGAAGATTTTTCTTATTTTTAAATACAGTGTAAAAATATTCTGATTTACTGTTTTCAAATCAAATAATTTTACACATTTCAGAAATGCCCAAATAAAGATGGGTAGAAAGTCCTGACAAAAGGAAGTAAGTAAGTGACTGAAGAGAGAGCACATGATACCAGGGCAATCAAATAAGCTTCACAGATAAGAGAAACCAATCCACTAACCCCAGTGCAAAAGAACAAAGCAGAGAGAATTTGTGTCATACACACGAGCTCTATAATGTGAAGTTCTGGGCAGAATAAAGTGCACTTCTACACATTGCTTAGTAGCAACCACATTCTGGTCTTGTGGCATATACAAGACTGACTGTGTGTGCCTACAAGGTCACAGCTGGCTTATGTGTTATAGGCTCTATATCATCTGATAGAAATACATCACAGACAATGGCATCACAAACAAATATTAAAACAATCATGATGACTAGCTACATCTTTTTTGTCATCTTAAATCTTGAACTTGGAAAAAATGGATTGGTTTGCATGCTACAATATTTGTGTGTAGGTCACCAGTGTTGTATGCTGGTGTGTGAGTGTGCCATGCTACAGTATTTGTATGTAAATCATTCATGTTGTGCATTAATGTGCGTATGCATGTGTGTGTGATGCTATAGTATCTGTGTATAGGTCACTGGTGTTGGTTTTCTCTTTCTAATGTTTTTGAAACAGAGTCTCTTGTATTCTAAGTTAGCTGGCCTGTAGCTTCCAGAGTGTCTCCTGTTCCAGAATCCTATCTCATGATAAGGGCACTGGAATTTGAGACACAAGCTAGAGTGTCTGGGTTTTGTGGGGTTTGGAGATTTTTGAATTCAGGTCTTCACATTTACACAGATAGTGTTTTATCCATTGAACCATCTCTTTATGCAGAATAATGTTTTTAAAGCCATGCTATTAACTTTCCCTTTATAAGGGACTATCACCCTACACTAGGTAGGCTTAAAGAGCAAAACCCCTAGGTTCACTCAATCAAAGTACTAGTTAGACATATAAAAAGGTAATGAGATCAGAATTATATTCACCCAAAGGCAAGGACAAGAATCAGAAATCTCAAATGTACCTGAAATTGCATTGTTTCACCATGAAGCTTTTGCTGTTGGATACAGAGCAAGCGCTGGATGGGTGAAGACCCACTAAAAATGAGTAATAGAAATAGAAAAATGGTGTCTCTGCTAACTAAACTGTCAACTTGACACAGTCTGGAGTCCTCTGAGAGAACACTTGTCACTGAAAGATTGTCTAGATCAGACTGGGCTGTGGGTGTGTCTGTGGAGGATTATCTTGATTATTAATTGATGTTGGAAGGTCCATCCCACCAAGGGTGGCACCATTCTTTGGGCAGGTGATCCTGGGCTGTATAATAGTACTAGCTGAGCATGAACCTGTGACAATGACTCAGAGTGGGCCAGAAAACAGTGTTCCTCCGTGGTTTATTCTTCAAGATCCTGTTTGAGTTCCTGCTCTGACTTACCTCAGTAATGAACTGTGACCCAGAAGTGTAAGGCAAATAAACCATTTCCTCTCCTTAGGTGCTTTGGTCATGGTGTTTTTTCCAGTAACAGAGATCAAAATAGAACAAAGGGGCATTATGGAAAGCTAACAAGATATCTCTCTCTCTCTCTCTCTCTCTCTCTCTCTCTCTCTCTCTCTCTCTCTCTCTCTCTCTCTCTCTTTCCCTCTCTCCCTCCCTCCCTCCCTCTGTTACATACAAACATACAAATACACAGATAGACAGATACACACACACATACACACTCACACATGGAGGGGAGAGATGCTTTGAAGTGTGAGGGTCTACGAAGAAATTTATTAAACAAATGAAAACCTTCATACTGTCAAGCCAAGTAAGCTTCTTATTCTAGTTGTTTGCTTGGTGAAGCTGCTTGGTTAATGAAGAGGTAGGGATACTGCTACCCTTACAAACCCTTTGGTGAGCTCTGAAGCAGATGCAAGGAAAACAACTTCCCCCTCAAGCATCCTCATGACGGACTTCACTGGTATCTAGCTCTAGTCTTGTCTTAACTCCACTGGCGCACATGGAGTGTGTGCTATGTGTGGCTCCTGCTCTGCACATACTTTGTTTATACTCAATGTTATGTTCTGACATCTGAAAAAGAAAGATGCCCCTGCTCCCTGTTAAAATGCCCCAAAGTGCTGATTCCTGTCTCATTGTCCTTTCATAACCAGGAATGTTTTACATCCTAAATCTGTGCTTCCAACTGTGATGGACAAAAAAACTTGTTCCCATGAATCCAGTATTCACAATAACTTACTATGGTTTTGGAAGCAGAAAACACTGAATTCATACTCTTATGTCTGTGATGATCAGAGCCTAAGAGCCAGCATAAAAGCAGACCATAGCCACAACCTTTCTTCTATAGACCATGAGTATGGGGACAGACATTGAAGACCCATATTCTCTTACAAATCATTCAGGATATTTGATGGATAGCCTTGATTGTAGATGAGGGAAGAATACTGAGTGAAAAGAGTACATATTGCTTATTGTGGTCCTCTTTTAAGGTCTAAAACTGGAAGTGTCTCTCCATTTTACAAACCAGATTCTGTAGTTGTACAGATTTAATAACCTCATGTCTGCAAATCATAAAATGCCATTAGTAATAGTCACAGAGGACCCTGTATGCCTAATGGATAATTTGCTGGAAATATTTGAACTTTGCTTATTTATTATGGCAGTTCATGGCATAAAACCCAGGAATTTCACCTGTTAGGCAAATGCCCTACTTCCAAGTTCCAGGTACATCTTCTTTCTCTAAATATTTTATGTTGCATTTGTTTATTAGAATGTCTCTTTCATTCAGAAAAACTCATCTTCTCAGTTTCCACCTCTATTTGTCTCCTAAGAGTTGATGATTCGCAATTCTGTCATGTCTTGGACTGGATAGAAACCTCATTGACTATTTACCCACCATTCAAATCTATCATTCTACTTTCATGGTTCTTGATCATGCCCTGGAGCTCTTCAGCTTCAAGATGGTTTGGGAGAATGAAAGGTCAGAGATCAGAGGTTACAAAGAGAAGGAAGTCATGAGCTATGAACCTCAGTCTCCTTCCCTGACAGATCATGTAGCAGTCATAGCCAGAATTCTCCACTGAGTCACTGTAGCCATACCCACACTCCCGGCAGCTGCCCCTTTATGTCTGGATACACATCTCTTCTCTTTGGTCCCCTGGCTAAGGAACAGTGAAAGCTTTCTGATGATATTAGTCCTAGTGCATTCTTTTGCCTCAGGATTTTTTCAAAAATATTTTATTTGGATTTGGTTTATTATTATGTGTATATAGCTCCTCCTCCTCTACCACCCCCACCCCCCAGGTATATATGTATATATATGCACACATACAGAGTACATATATCAGAGAAAAATTTTGTATAGTTTGTTATTTTCTTCTATTTTTAAATGGACTCTGGCCATTAAAATCAGTTTCTCTCTTTGTCTCTCTTCTATTATTTATTTACTTTACATCCTAATTGCATCCCCTCCCTCCTCTCCTCCCAAGCTATCTCTCTCACCTTCCCCCATCCACTCCTCCTCCTTTTCTCTCCAGAAGAGGGGAGGCCTCCCATGAATTTCAACCAGCCTTGGCATATCAGGTTGCAATGAGATTGCAGGCTCATCTTCTCCTATTGAGTCTAAAGGAGGCAGCCCAGCTAGGGGAAAGGAAACTAAAGGCAGCCAACAGAGTCAGAGACATCCACTGTTCCCACTTTAGGAGTCCATATGAAGACCCATCTGCACAACTGTTCCATAAATGAGAGTCCCAAAGTCTGTACTATGCATGCTTTCTGGCAGTTTAGTCTCTCTGAGCCCCTATGTGTTCACGTTACTTGATTCTGTAGGTTTTCTAATTGTAAGCTTGATCCTTCTGGCCCCTGACACTATTAATGACTCTCTCCTATACTTGAAGACAGAAACCTAGCATAACTGACATCAGAAGGGTTTCACCCAGCAACTGACAGAAACTAATACAGAGACCCACAGCCAAATATTGAGTGGAGCTTGGGGGAATCATTTGGAAGAAGGAGAGGAAGGATTGAAGGAGACGGGCGGGGGGGGTCTTCTTTCTTAATCCTGCCCACAGTGTTTATGAAGAATTTTACTACCAAATTCTCTTTCCTTATCCCAGGCATCTGTGAATTCTACTTCCTGCTGAGATCATATCAACACTCTCTATTATTTTCATTCAACATTCTTTACTACCACCTGATAATAACCGAAATCTACTGTCTACCACACTCTCTTCCCATTTTATCATACAATTTTCTATTTTCCTAATTTGGTCTCACCTCTTTCATTCATTTTTGTCTTCTGGCCTCTCCTGTTCTTCCCCCTAATCATTTCTCAGCTTAGATTTAGAGGTGAGGTAACCATCCATCCACCTATACAATCAACAAAAGGGTCAAGTGTACCTCATTCCTTTTTTAGTACTTCTTATGAGGTAATTACATTTGGTGGGTGTGATGGTTTATAGATGCTCAGTCCAGGGTATGGCACTATTAGAAGGTATAGCCTTCTTGGAGTAAGTGTGTCATTGTGAGAGTGGGCTTTAGACCCTCATCCTAACTGCATGGAAGTCAATATTCTGCTATCAGCCTACAGATAAAAATGTAGAACTCTCAGCTCCTCCTGCACCATATTTGCCTAGATGCTGCCATGCTATTGCCTTGATGATAATGGACTGAACCTCTGAACCTATAAACCAGCCCCAATTAAATGTTGTCCTTTATAAGACTCACCTTGGTCATGGTGTCTGTTCACAGCAGTAAAACCCTAAGGCAGTGGGAATACAGCTCAAAAATACATTGTGTCTATTCCAAAACATGGGCTGCAATTTTCTTTGTGATCTATTACCAACAAGGTTGTGTATATATTTTAGCAAAAATGAACAAAAAGTGAAGTAGGTATGAAAACAAGAGAACTGCATACATAACTAAAAATGATCAGAAAAAAAGTGAGGAAGAAATGCAATTTGTGTGGAATTTTACTCCCAAGGGATTTCCTAGATACAAACATGTGTGTTTTTATCATTATTTACACTATTTAGTCACAGTTACATTCCTATGACTTTCACTTGGATATTTCCAACTTGTAGATAAGAAACCACTAAACATTTAATTTTGTAAGTATGATCCCATAAATTCTTCACACTCCCCAAACAGTGCCGTTAGCTGAGATACAGCTAGGGTGAGAGGGTAAAGAACTTGTAGGATTCCCTTACCTCTGCTAGCTACAAGCAACATTAGCACCTAGAATTTCTTTTAAAAAACTTGTATTAATTTATTTTTGAAATTTGTGTGTGTTTGTGTGTGTGTGTGTGTGTGTGTGTGTGTGTGTGTGTGTGTGCGTGCGTGCATGTGTGCCTGCCTGCCTGCCTGTCTCTCTGCCTGCCTAAGTGTGGACATGCATTCATGATGGCAGGTATCATGGTACTACATACATTAGAACTGGAGTCAGTTACAGGTAGATATGAGCTGCCTAGTGTAAGTGTTGGGAACTGAACTTGTGTCCTGTGCAAGAGCCATTCATGGTTTTAATCATGAACATTCTCTCTAGCCCCTTGTACCTAAAGTTTTGACTATTGAAACCCATCCTTTCCTATCATGTTTTTCCTCTCACTCCAGAAAAAAAAATCTATTTTATATCATCTTTACATGGTGATATGACTTGACTATAAAATGTCCCCAATAGGATTGTGTGATTAAAGACTTCTTCCTGGGTAATGGCACAGTTTAAGGGTCGTGAAGAACCTGTAGGATCATATCCTCGCTAATAGATGTAGACAACCAGGGGAGAGCCTTGTAGGTAATGTTTATTTATGCTTGGGCCTGTGCTCTCAACTTGCTGATCCTTCAGGATGTGAACAAGCCATCCTCCAAACTCCTGCTGCCACAGTTGCTTCCCAGCTGCCTTACCTCTCCCTCCATGATAGATTATCTCTCTTGAAATGGCGAGCTAGAATGCACCCCTCCTCCATTAAGTTGCTTCCATCGGGTACTTTGTCACTTGAAAAAGGATGTAACCAATGCAAACATTGTAGATATTTTTTGTTCCAGCAACTCTTCTACATCACTGCTGATTTCATGTCAAAGTGCTTCATAAAAACTTATGATCTCATACAAACTTCATCTTTGTAGTTGCATAAATAGAACAGCTATGAGAAAGATGTGGCAGTGCCCACCTTTAATCCCAGCACTTGGGAGGTAGAAGCAGGTGGACATCTATCTGTGAGGGTGAGGCCATTCTAGTCTACTTAGTGAGTTCCAGGACATTCAGGGCTGCATAGTGAGATCCCATCTCAAAATCAAAACAGAGATGAATAAACAACAACAACAACAACAACCCCCCAGAACTGTGAAGTTTGGCACAGGAAAACTGTGAACTACATTTTCCCCAATGCTTGTTCTGAAGAAACAAAGTGAAATAAGAAAATGATGAAAAAGGAAGGAAATGGAAAGGCTGTCATCAATGTTTAGAAACTTTCCAAAGATTGGCCAAGCCACTTTCTCAGGATGTAAGGTTCTATGACTTTAAATGACTTCATACAATAAAACTCCCCCTGACTCAAAGCCTGACTAGGAGAAAGTCTCTGAAAACTCAGATATTATTATCTCTGAATTGTTAAATTAATAATTCCCAGTAACCCTCAATTGTGTACTGGATACATTCAAGTTATTGATCACCAGTGTAAAGTTTGGTAAATGGAATAACTAGAACACTGATATTGGTGCAACAGAGGGCTTACACTGGAACACACACACACACACTTACTTTATTTGTCTGAAGAAGTAGAGGCTACCTAATAATCTTAGAGAAAAAAAACTGCAGGAGAGTACAGATCCCCCATTATTAGATATTTTCAGAATATCTAATTATGAAACTAATTTTTAATCAAAATGTATATGTTCTTTAAGTGAATTATATAGATACTATTGGAACAAAATCAAATAGATCAAAAGCTCTCAACTCTGAATCAGGATCTCCTCTGGAATCTTCCAAATTTTCCATGCTATGAATGTGAGCCAGAAGATCTAAACTTGATGTAAGTTCCACAAGACACTTGAGACCTCACAAAGAAGTGTGCTTATTATTTGCATGCTCTGGGAAGCCCCCTGCACACGTAAAGCAAGGATGCAGAAAGCTTTAGGAGGGCAAACAGTTGGTTCCAATAAAGCATGGAATTCTCGAGACTGAGACAAAGAAGCAAAACAAGGGAGTGATAGAGAAGGGATTCATAAACTAGGTAGAGCCAAGGAGAAATCTCAAGGCTCCATATTAGAAAAGCAGACTTATTCTCATTTGATTATAGCTTTAAACCACATTAGAACTTGGCTGTCATATGCAGCACATAGACCCATGTCTACATCTGTAATTACACTAGTAGAGCCAGAAAGTCACTGGCTGTTGAGATTTTCTACATGCCGGGTAAATGATCAGTCTATTACCGAGCCAGCACAAAGGAAAAATGGGAGAAAGATACAATAAAATTGTTTGCTATTGGCCCCTATACATTGTGCTTACTCAATTCAATGGGTCCCAGGATAAGAATTATGTAGTGTACAGAGAGAAGGCTGAAGGTGTTGTGATTTTGATCGTTATGTGGTAATAAAACTGTTTCCCTCTTGTATCATCATATACTCAGACGGTACTTAACATTTTTATTGGGATGCTTGTATATAAGAACAAAGCAAACCATTGAATCCCAAGACTTAATTGTATACATTCCCATCTCTCTTTTTTACAATTAACCTTCTGAACAGTTTTTGGTTGTTGTTGTTGTTGTTGTTGTTGTTGTTGTTGTTGTTGTTGTGATTTCTTGACAGTGATAGGCAGACTGCATTGGAAAGACCCTTTCAAAGTGGGGAAATCAACAAAGTTAATCAAGTTACATAAACAGCTTCATTGAGACAGCAGCTTGTATGTCAGACAGAAGGAAAAACTGTCTTCAGAAGGAGGCACACAGAGCATGGACGCATGGCTCAGCTGACAAAGGGCTTAGCATAGAGGCATGTGAACCCACATTTGATCCTCAACACTTCGATTAATGTGGAAACTGTGGAACATATTAACAATTCCATGCCCAGCATGAGGGAAGTGGAGACCAGCAGGTCCCTGGGGCTTGCCAGACAACCAGCCTTGCCAAATTGATGAGCTCAAAATTCACTAAGAGACTGTCTAAAACCTTAATGTATCAAGCTACTGAGGAAGACACCCAGTCCCAACCTCTGGACCTCCATCCTCTGTGTGCACACACAATATACCAAAGGCTGGGGCATTGCTTAGGCTAGTTCAAAGTCCAGGAACTACATTTTAATATTTTTTTCTCCATTCATATAGGTTTTGCCGGTTTTTCTGTTGATAATAGCATATGAGCACTCTCTCCCCTCCCCCATCTCTTTCTTTGATATCAAGGGAAGAAAGCCCTCCCATCTACCACCTTACCATTGCTCAGGTCCTGTATTAATAACATGATGTTAATTGTTTGGATTTAAACCTAAGAGGGATGTCTCCAATCCAAGTTGACAGAAATGGATCCGTAAACATAAACTACCATTTAGCAAAATCCAATCAGTATCCAAAGGCAAGGAATTCACCAGTTACACTCTCTGCAATAATATTTTATTTTTTAAAATAGATTCTGAAATTCAAATGAAAGTCAACTTCTCCACGGTCCTCAATTCTATTCCCCAATAGCTTCCTTCATTTCTCTCAGTAGTAAAGAAGTTGAGTGGCAAGCAGACCCCCATCTACACAGAATACTTTAACTTCCTGGGTTTTCATCTGCTTAGAGGGTCCATCTCAGACAAATTGAAGTCTACCTGACTTCATGTATATCAACAACTATTATTTATATGCAAATAAATCAGGATATAAATTCTGTAATGAACAATACTATTTTCAAAACAAAGTAACAAGCAAACATCCTTAATCACCAGGCGAGCCTACATAGAAAAACACTGACATTGTGACTAATGGCTGATTATTAGAACCATATTCTTAAGTCTAACTTGTAAAATATATTTTTCTTGTTTTTTTTTTTTTATTTCTGTATTACCCACATTTTTTTCTGGCCTTAAGTTTTCTTAGATAGTAAGTTGTTATAGTGATACAAGGAGAATTTTAAAAAAATATACATCTATGAAAATATCCTTGAGATTTCTCCCTTAACCCAAAAGCACTGTGGTTAGATTCAAATACTACCTAGTTTGGAGAAATTATTCCATCCAATCATGGTTCAAATGCTTGCCTAGAAAACACCCCATGAAGTCTCACAACCTCCAGTATTATTTTAAGGACTGAATGCATTATTACAAAAGAAATAACTTAGAGCTGTCCTGGTCATGGAAAACTACACAATAGCTTTTTAAGAGGATTTATATATTATTTTTGCAAACATCACTGTTGTTGTTTTTACTTGTGAACTATTCTTGGTAAAAGAATCAAATTTTGCTTTTCTACAACAGTAATATTTTCCTACCATCTCCATAGTCTTTAAGCAGAGCATTCTAACAAACAAGCCATCATCCTTCATATGCATATATATTTGTTTGTATATAACATACATACATATTCTATTCTTTGAATGACTCTTCAATCTCACTTGTATTTAATTTAAAGCAATGTGTGAAATTAAGCATACTGCCTATGTCGGGCCAGCCTTTTCTAAATATATTTTATCTGATGTAAAATACTTTGCTCCAGATTTCTTGGTACCTGCTTTGGAACAAACATAAGGGGGAGGCTGATTTTGTTTGCAGTCACACTACACAGGCAAATTGGGAGGGCTGCAACATGGCAGGCTGGAAACAACATCCACTGCTACAGACACTTACCTCATGTACACACAACCCACTCAAATATGCAAGATAACATATGGAAATCAGAAGGAAGCAAGGGTTTAACTATCCTTCTAGAACATAGGTAAATTGTGATATGAGTATGGAATTTTTCCTGTTCACTCCTGTCAAAGACAAGCATCGGACCATCACAGAAGCACCTGTTTTCTAAGCACATCTAATTGGGAATAGACAGGAAGCAGAGACCAGACAAATACAGAGCAGCAATGAATCATGTCTATGTCTCAATTTTCTGCCTCGTGTACACTCATAAATTGTACAGTGAAGACACATGTTTATTCATTTGTTTGTTTGATATGTATGAGAGTTTTGCCTGCACATATGTCTGTACCACTTACATGCCTGGTGCCCACAGAGACCAGAAGAGGATCTTAGAACTGAACCCAAGTCCCCTGGAAAAACAGCCAGTGTTCTTAACCATTGAGATATCACTCAAGGCATCTGCTCTTAACAGCACTTCAGGGTTGCTCAAGACACCCCCGTTAAAGCTTTACAAATAAGGAGGTACTTGGAAAGCCTTAATGTGTAATTTTTCTCATCAAAAACTTTGGTTTCTGCTAAATAACAACCCTGTATTTGAGTTTATGTTACTTTCATATCACCAATTTGACTATTTCAAGATAAAAGAAATAGATTTCTACTCTTCCTTTCTCACTGTACTTAATATTTTCTACCTTTTAATATAAGTAAATTTTAATTAAACCATTTTGCCATTCTCTACCCCCATTCTACCTATCCCATGTATCTACATCCATTTCAAATTCTTGGGACATTTTCTTTTTCAACCATTATTGTTACATATACTTAGAAACAAATAAATATCTAAATGCAACCTGTTGAATTGCCTACATGCATGTTTCTAGGGTTGAACACTTGATATTGGATTACCAGTCAGGGGCTCATTCTTGTGGGAGTATGATTCTGCCTCCCTAACAACTGTTAATTGGTTAGTCTCAACCTCATTATCATTATCAAAGATGACATTGAACTTCTGAGCTTCTCTCACCTGAGTGCTAGGATTCCACAAATCCACCACCACAACCAGGGCTTCCCGTGCTAGGCAAACACACTACCAATATTGTTATGTCCTCAGCTCTGCCAGTGTGACTAAATGCATATGGATGTTATCATTTGAAAACACAAATGTATACAATGACAATGGAAGGAAAAATTGTCATTTCGTTCTTTATATTAAAAGATATGTATACATGTGTATGTCCTGTCTACAACCAGACTACCTTCACTTCCAAGTGGCAGTTCAATTCACTGGACCCTGTAACTTTCTATTACACTCACTGAGTAACCTAGACAAAGGGTGGTGTCTATATAACCATAGCTACTCGTTACTTTTTGTTCTTTAATTATGCTCAAGGAAACACTATGAGAGTTGATTTAAGCTAGACAAAAGTGTTTATGAGGCCATCAATGTACAATTTAAATCTAGAATGGATTTCTAGAATTTACTCATAAATACTTTTATTGACTTCAGTTTCCTAATTATTCTTCCCTTCCATTACATCAAATGTTAATATCCCAATTCTCTTGGTATCTACTTATATAATGTGGCGACTTATAGGATCAGAAACCACTACATTATCTAAGATGTTCTTTGGCTACTAACACACTTTCATCTTCCTGGGTTTGTGGGAGTGATGTCATCTATACAGGATGCATCAATAATTTACCGGGTCACAAGACACTTTGAGTCTTTGGGCCTATGGAAGGAAGGAATCATCAGACCACCCTTTACAAATCATATAGTACAATCCCCAGCTCATATGTATCCTGTATCCTGGCACATGGGGATATTACTATCCACCCTGCCATGTATCATACATCTCTCTGATGAAATTTTATATCTCTGTGCCTGGCCACAGTGCTCTTAAAACTTTCATAGGCACTGGGATTGTTCTCGCAGAAGCACTGAGCAGGGGACAACCAGGAAGCAGTAAGTGAACTGAGAAGAACCATCTTTCTTTCCTAGGTTTAGTGCACAGCCTTCCCTGGCCACCCTGGTTTCACCTTATAGGCAATTTTTGGATGTAAGGCTTCCTTTTCACTGTGGGACAGAGACCCATAAAATACAGGCACAGAGGAAACAAATGTCCAACTGAGATAAAGTAAGGTGAAGAATATAAAGGTGATAATATTATTAAAAGAAAATCATCACTAGATCCTTTTCTTTATTACTAATGTTATGAAGGGATGGGATAACAAAACCTTCCACAATCTATACCTGTGTTCTTCCAGGAAGTCCCGGCATTTAGCTGTAGCAATTGTGTCTTTCATAGGAACCTAATGCACAGGGCAGCTGACTCCTGCTCAGCAGAGCCATTTATGCCTATTTTCCCCAATCTCCTAAACTAGTGGAAAGACTTTTAAAGCTTAACAGTTGCAAACACAGGAGAATTTTTTTCTTACCATAATTATTGGCAAATGCTGTAAGTCAGGACTTGTTTTTTTTTTCTAAGAATATCAGTAGCTAATTGTTTCTAGCACACCAGTTTTTTGAACCCACCTGCTCACTCTCTCAAAATTAATATTAATGGATTAACTATCCCTCAGACTGTGTATGTGCATATGAGTATGTACGTGTGTGTGTGTGTGTGTGTGTGTGTGTGTGTGTGTGCGTGTGCGTGCATTTGAACTGTTGGTAAAGACTATGAAAAAGAGGACCATTATGCTATTGATATATCCTCTGCAATGCATTCAATAACCCATTTGGCCAATGAACTTGTTGGTTCATAAGAGAAGCTACGTGTTAAGTGTGAAGAATGGTGTAGCACTTATATTTCTTGCAATTATGACTATGTAATTACCCTGTAAATTTTTATTGCACTCTACAGCAATTGATGCTAATCATATTGTCTTGTAGAACCATTCCTAAGTGGCAGGTAAAATAAAGAAAAATTATAAACAACAACAAAACATTATCTGAATGGCAGCGATGATTGTGTCTAGGGTGTGCTTGCTATGTGTCAAACTGTATGTGGTTAAACATGTGATAATTTAGGAAACCAGCAGAGACAGGTATAATTTCCTTTCTTACTCTATCAATAATGAAAGAATCTGTGAAGAAAATGAACAACGGCAGAGGGGGTTACAGGAAAGAAAATCCCAAAACTATATCTGTATGGTAGACTGGAGAGTAGCCAGCTCTGGTAGGAGCAGGAGGATGGACACATACCACAGGAAGGGAAGGAGAAGGATGAGAGAGAGGAAAGAAGAAGAGAAGGTATAGAACATACAGGGGGAAAGGTGAGAATCCATAAGGCACATATTGATCACTCGAAAATGCAACATCAAAAGAATGAGACTAAGCAAGGAGGCTCATTAATGTCACCAAGCCATATTAATATCATATAGGGAAAATGTCACAAAGCCATGTTAATATAATAATAAAAAAATTTACCCAAGTTTTAAGGCTGATTTTCTTCAGGTGTAAGGGAGGATATTTATAACTGGGCTAGTGTTCTAGAATAGGAAGTAAATTCTAAAAGCCAAAAAGCAAAAGACATCTGTCTCAGCCTGCTATTTAGAAATCTGTAGGTAGATAGTAACAAACTCACAGCCTGATGCATTAAAAAGTGATGCCTCTTGGAGTAACAGGATGGGGGCCAGCGTGTGAAGGACAGCTATTATTTTATTATAAATCTTGGGAATCATGCAGTACTATACAGTGTGTCCTGCCCTCACTAACCTCATAAAATTAAGATTTCATGTGAAAAGATACATAAGTAGTCAGTTAATGGGACAAACCTAAAACTTATAAAGATCCAATACAGTTCATTGCATGTGGATTTTTTTCTGTGGAGGTTATAGGTTAGACTTGCTAATATTTGCTGTCTAGGTTACATGTCAAGTAAAACCAACCATTATGAGAAAAGAAAATATACAACATTGTAAGGGGTGCACCCAGGCTCTCTATCCAGATAAGGACCAAACACATACTTAACACCCAATAGGCCTTAAGAATTATTCATAACTCTCTAAAGCTAGGCCACCAAGAAGCTTGCCCTGTGCATAAGAGAGCCAATGTATTTTGTTTCATTCTTGTTTCCAGCCTGATGATGAGCCAAAACTTATGTATTAAACACTTAAAAACTTATTGGCAGGCTGGGGGGATAGCTCAGTTAGTAAAGTGCTTGGCACAGGAGCGTTAAAGACCTGAGTGTGATATCCAGAACCAATGTACACGTGATGGTATGGTGGTGAGCAGTTTCACACACATCACCGGGGAGTCAGAAACACAAAGATCCTAGGGCTATTACCTAGCTACCTGCGTCTATGTGACAAATTCTCTGTTAATGAGTGCTCTTGCCTCAAAAAACAAGGTGCACAGTGTCTTAAACACAACAACAATGATGGTTGCTCATGGGCATCCAGGTCTGAATGCACATCAGCATCACATATATGCTGATGCTCTTGCATATGTACACACACACACACACACACACAAGACACAAGAGCTTTCTCCCTCTCTCTCTTTCTCTCTCTCTCTAAACAAGAGCAATGGAAAACACATTTTTAAAAACCCAGTGGGTATAGATATACTTGGAGAATATTTTATATGGATTTTACAGGCAAATTTCCCAGTTAGAACAAAGTAAATTTAAGGACACCCACTGTCTTGAGACTGAGAAAGTGGTCAGAAGCTGGAAAACAAATGAAATTGTGCTCAAATCTCTTATTTTGCCTCAGAGAAATGTGAGGATTTTTGCTGCTCAGAACCAAGTGCTGGGGTAGGGGGAGCCAATGCCGCAGACTGAAACCCTTCTTTGGTAATGGCAGGTACATCTGCTTAGGAGCCAAGTCCAGAAACCTCAGGAGACCTCAGAGACAAGCAGGATGCAGAACAGGGTGCATAAAGACACCATGTGCTGTTAGAAGGTCTCAGAATGTGTACTGGGACTGGGGACTGAAGTGATGTCTTGTGTGAGGGCTGTGGGTGGGTTGTGGGAGGACTGTTTCTCCTTGAGGTCAGAAGATGCTGGACACAGGAAATGTCTTCAGCACTGGTAAATGATTGATGTACATCTCCCCCAGGAGTAAAAGTGGGGTATTAGTGAACAAAGGACATCTTAAATAAAGCAGTGCCTCCAGATGCTCTAAGTGGCCACATGTATTAACTTTTGATGGAGTAGGGGTGGTTAGGAAACTAAAATCAATAGGAATAAAAGTGAGGTAAATGCAGCTGAGGAAAACTGGATCTCAGGGAACTATGAGAGTGAGATTGCAGTTGGAGAAGTGAGGAATGTAAACTGATAAAACTGAGAAGGCTTCACAATCAAAGAGCACAGAACATTTTGTCATTGAAAATCAATTTTAAAATTAATACGAGGCATCTCATAATTCTACATCAAACTGTTCTTGGAAATGATAAAAAAGAACACTGAATATTCTATATTAAATTGTTTCTGTGTCTAGAACACATTTTTTTTTCAAAAGGAAAAAAAAAACCTGTTTTTTCTTGGTGTATTCCTTAATACCAACCCCCAAGCACTACAGTCCTTTAGGAGAAATGTAAGACCATGTTAATTCTAAACATTATTTGTCCTTGAACATCCACACTTTCCAGGTAAAATGTCTTTCAGCTTCCTAAACACCTGCTTTAATCCACAATTGTATGAAAATAGTTTCTGGTTTGACTGGAAGTCCAGACATAAGTTTCTCCATAGACTTGTGAGATAGGAACAGCTCACACCCAGCTCGGGTCCTGTGGATCTTTGGAAGGTCTTTGATGCACTTGGGATTAGTGTTCCCTGAGTTCTACAGAAACAGCAACCCCCAGACTATTTCCTACCCAATCAACTTCAACTTATATCTTAGAGAAACTGATCTATTCTTGATTTTACCAGTTCAACATCCTTCTATCTAGGTTTATTGAGTCCAATTGGGTCCTATTCTTAAAGGCTATTTCTTGCCGCAAGGAAGAGGCAGCAATTCAACAAATATTTGACAAGCACAAAAATTTATTTTTAGCATGCTTAGAAATTCCTCAAGACACAAGAGTTTAATGTGAACAAACTATTCAATTTTATAGCTAGCCCTTAGTTAATTTAATGTACTTCAGAATAACTGAAATAGGAGAAATCCCATTAGCCAGGTTTCTAAATATCCAAGATTCTCTAGAGATATGGAACCAATATCTTGTACATGCAATTATCAAATGAGGACATGCTAGACTGGCTTACAGTATCCACAAAGGTGCTCTTTGGGTTGTTCAGGCATGAAAAGCAGAAGCTATTTGGTACATGAAGTTGGAAATCTTGGAACAAAATGGACCAGTGTCACAGCTCTAGCTGCTCAGGGCCTGGAAGCTCAGAGCAGAATTGCTGGTGCAAGCACAGGTTCAAAGTTGGAAGGACAGAGATCGATATGCACAGAAATGGTCACAGCAAGAACCACAATTCATCAGCCAGATGCAGCCTGCAATCCCAGCACGCCAGAGACTGGAAAAGAAAGATTTTGAGTTTCAGACAGTCCTGGATGATGTAAAGAGACTGTGTTGCAAGGAAGGAGGAAAAGAGAGAGGAAGGGAGACAAGGAAAGAAAAAGGAGCACAAAGAGAAAGATGTCAAGAAAGAGTCAAGCCATGATACCTGCTCACAGTCAGCTGAGCATGAACTGGGCATGCCTGCTTCCTTCTGCTGATATTGAACATGTGTTAGCTGTTGATGTTCCAACTTCAGAACCATCCCAGGTCATGCTTTTCTTCCTCTTTATGCCCTACGAATTCTCTTACTTTTCTTATACCCTATGTATTTTCATATAACCCATGTATTCCTAATTGTGAGCATAACCATTTGTCTGTCTGTTCATTTGCTTTGCACTGGAAATTTACCCTAAGGCTTCTTCCATTCAATGCAAGCCTTCTACCAATAAGTTCCATCTCCACCCCCTCTTTAAAACATTTTTTGGGGTGGTGGAGGAGAAAGTCAAAATTGTCAGGGCAGATCTTGAAATAGTTTTCTGCCTCAGAATCTCAAGTGAATGGGTTATGGACCAGTTACAAGGCCCACGTTAAGTGAGTGTTTATGGAAAATATAATCCCTAAAATAAATAGAAATTAATAAGTTAATAAGTGGTTTTTTCTTTTATTTACTTCTAATACATAAATAAAATCCAATATTATTAGACACAAAGCTTAGCATATTTGTCAGGTAGCTTAATTGCCCATTTTCCATAAGTATGTAAAGCCCTGGGTACAATGGAGAGGGCTGTGGAGAGGTGGAGAAGAGGCAAGGAGAGAAGAGGGTTACCTAAGCATTCATTGTTCAAATTAGTACATGCTAAGGTATGAGCCCATCCTGAGCCAGATGGTATTCTGAGGACAAAGTCCCTATTGCAGTAGGTGATTCAGAACAAATTAAAAACAAATATATGTTTGGTGACTATGAAGAAGGTGCTGCCAGACAGGAAAGGTACATGGTATTTAGATGAGCTGGTCTGACAATGCTGTGAGGTCAGGTGACATCTAGGGACAATGATGGAGAATTCACTGAAAAAGGGTAAAATGTGCAGGTTGTTAGGAAGAAAACATTCCAAAGCAAGGCTGCTTGTATAGTCCACTGGGTAGCACACACAAAGCCCCAGGTTGGATCCTAGACATTGCATAAACGATGTGGCTACACTGATGCAGGTCTGTGACCCCAGGATTCAGAAAATATAGGCAGGAAGATCAAAAGTTCAAGGCTTGCCTAAGTTACATGAGTCCCTGTCTCAAACAAAACATAATGAAAGGACTGTTCCAAAAGCATACAAAGACAAAGGAAAATACACATCAGTAGTGTGTTCTCTGTTCTTAATAGAGACACAAACCTGCAGAGACTTTTCTCTTATAAGGCAGTTGTTGCCTGAATTGTCTGTCTGCCCTGGATCTCCATCTACTTAAACCTTTTTGGTCCTTTAAAATATCTTTCTAGTGAAATCTCTTAAAGGAGTACATTCCTGTTATCCTTCCAAAATGATTTGGCTTCTTATCCCCTGAATCCAAAGCATAACTTGGCTCAGAGGACTCCATTTTACAAGTGAACATATTTGTAGATTATAAACACACATCTAGGGTCAAGACTTTGTCACAAATTATTTTAGCTCCAGTTGAACTCAGCTGCCTATGACCATCCTGTAACAGCTACTCAGGAAGCCAAACAGCAGCACCTGTAATTGGTCAGCCATTTTGAGAAATTTCAAGTGGGAACAATACTTTGTTAGAGCTTAATCTGAGCTGGGCTTAGGAAACGTGTACTGTGGCATCTTCACTGCTCCAAACTATATGGGAGGTTGGTGTTTCTTGGTTGAAATGAATGTTGGGACAAAGGGAATGTGATGGTTTGTATATGCTTGGTTTGGGAGTGGCACTATTTGGAGGTGTGGCCTTGTTGGAATAGGTGTGTCACTGTGGGTGTGGGCTTTAAGACCCTCATCCTAGCTGCCTGGAAGCCAATATTCTGCTAGCAGCCTCCAGATGAAGATGTAGAACTCTCAGCTCCTCCTGCACAATGCCTGCCTGGATGCTGCCATGTTCTCACTTTGATGATAATGAACTGAACCTCTGAACCTGTAAGCCAGCCCCAATTAAATGTTGTCCTTATAAGAGTTGCCTTGGTCATGGTATCTGTTCACAGCAGTAAAACCCTATCTAAGACAGGGAGTGTTCTTGATTATTCTGATTTGAGGTCAGTTTTCTACTCTGTCATTGAGTCAAGACAGCTTCATACACGTGCCTTGTCTAGAAAAGCATCATGTTCAGACACAATTTTCCTTGAATTCTTATAGCTAGTTAGAGATTACAAAGGCATCTGCCATTGGGCTTACAGCATCTAGTTTGATATTTCTTCTGCCACACGAAAATATCATTGTTTCACGGGTCTGAAAATGTAGCACACTCCCTAAAACAACCATTTAAAAAACCAATTTTACCATAAAAGTGAAAGTACACTCATAGTGTATAAACTTGAGAAATCTATGTTACGCCCAACAGAGTGTCCTAAAACCTTCTCCTCCACGAACAAAGCAGGTCCCCAAATTGCAAATGCAATCCTGCGCGGTGTATGAGCATTCACATTTAACACATGGGACTCACAGAAGGTGACGTACAGCAGAGACTCAAGCCTGTCACTCCCGTGGAACTCAGTTTTCATCCTGTCAAGTGGCTCCTTTTGAACCGTGATCTCAAAGCCACCCTCTGGTCGGACACATATGTGCAGACGTCTGCCATCTAGTGGCAGACACCTTTCTCATTTTTCTAAAAAAAAAAACAAAAGTCAATATGTATTTCCAGAACATTTGAAACTACGTCCACACTTAAGAGGTATGTGGAAGAGCATGAAGGGTAGGAATGGCTGCCCATCCAAGTGGCCACACTGTCTTGTGCATCTTGTCTCCTGTGGTCTTGAGATTAGGACTGCTCAGAAATCCTTTGTGGATACTAGAATAGGTCATGTCTATTTTCATGAGACTATAAATCAAACAAAGCCAGAATCTTTTTTTTTTAACTATTTAGTCTATCATCTGTCTCTTAGAACGCCACCTGATATATTTCAAGGTCTTAATAAATTTAGTGAACAGATGAACGGCCAGGAGAAACTCGGGAAAAGACTCGACTGTAGATCACCAGTCTCAAGGGATGTCTAAAAGCTAATAATGGAATGATGGTTAGTTTTGTTTTATTGAAACTTAACAATATACAACTTGATATTGAATTTGTGGAAAATCAGTGGGTGTAATTATTAAAACTTGCTCATTTAAAGATGATGATACAATATAAAATGACCTATAACAGATTTGAAAAACAAATTATGTCCATGTTTCAGCGTCTTCATGTCAACCCAACTTCTGTCTATAACGCAATGACTATCTTACCATTGATTTTTTTTTTGAAATCTCACTCTTCACATAAGTAATTTTATATGTCCTTTCTCTGTCCCTTCTCTGAAACATAATCCTCAAATTTAGTACCATATGCTCTGTTGAGCTGAGGATGTAGCTCATAGTTAGAGTACTTGCCTAGCTTGTGTGAAACCCTAGGTTCATTACCTAGCAACACACACACACACACACACAGAGAGAGAGAGAGAGAGAGACTCTGTCAGCTGTATGACATAACAATAGCAGTTAATAAAAATGTCAAGAATCGCCTACATTTGAGGCACAGTTTGTTTTATAAGATCCTATGAAAACTGCTAACCATATTTCTCAAAAAACTACATCTTCAGCTACCTCAGGGTGCATCTGATGGAGGAAGATTCCTCTTCTACACCTACGATCTTTTTTTTTTTTTTTTTTTTTTTTTTGCTTGCTGTGCTTACATTCCACTGTGAGTGAGCTCTCTGCTCTTCACAGGCCAGAGACACATTCTAAAGTGAATGACTCATTTTATCAAGGGGAAGAGCTATGCTAATGCACCCTTTGCCAATCTTGCTTCTAATCTACTCATGAAAGAATCTAAAATGTTTCTCTCTCGTCAGTCTGTAAAGTCTTAAATGTTTTCAAAGCGAGTACCATGCATTGTTCACGATGCAGAGGCTCAGATCAGGTCTCTGCTGTGACTCTGTTTGGGATTTGGTGTCAGTCCCCAAGTCTCAGCCACCATATACGGAACCTACCCTAACTTGGGGGCCCAGTTTCAGAAACATCACCCCTAGGATAGTTAATATTGATTGCCAGCTTGACAGAATTTAAAATTACCTAGGAGACAAACCTGTCCGTGAAGGAATTTCCAATTAGGTTAACTGCAATGGAAAGACTCGGCCAAAATCGGGGTGGCACCAGGCAATGAGCTGAGGCCCTAGACTAAGTAAAAGCAAAAGGAGGCAAACTAGATATTGGCATATAGCTATTTGTTTCCTGATCAGCTGCCTCACACACCTGTCACCATGCCCCACTGTGATGCACTATGTCTCCAGTCTGAGCCAAAACAAAATTCCCCCTTCCTTAAGTTGACTTTGCCTGGTATTTCATCACAGCAAAGAGGATAAAAAATAATCCAATCCCAATGCTCTGACACAGAGACTTTTTTTTTTTTAATTACTGGAAACCTTCAGCACAGCAGACTATTTGTGACAGCTGACGATCAATTAAAAACCGACTACTTGAAAGATGGCGCCCATTAGAATCAGCTGGCGAGAGGAGCCATTTGAGGAGCGATGTCAGGAAGAACCATTTCTGAAGCATGTGAGTGCCACCAATGAAACTCTACACAGGCTAAGCACCAGACTGGCAAAGCTCCAAATGTCAGCCGAAGAAATTCTGGGGCGTTCTGTATACCACACCCTCGTCCCATTTCCTAAGTAGTAAGCTGTTTTGCTAATACCAGGGTACCAGAAAAACTGCCACACCTCAAATTTCATTTTTCTCCCCCAAAGCAACAATAGCAGAAACTCAGTCAGTTTACAGTGGGAGTTTATAATACTTCATTAGGGTTCAGCCTTTGGGCTTTATTCATGAATAAAACACAAACATCATTCAATTTAATGAGATTTAACAAGATTATAATCTTGTGTACAGGAAAACACTGTGTGATTGACCTCTAACACAAAACCACACACACACACACATATACGGGGGGGGGGGGACAGGGGGAGTGGGAGGGGGGCAAAGAGGGAAAGGAAGAGGGAGAGGGAGAGATATTATACACAATCTCTATTACAGGCTACATACTACAACCATAAAACATAGATACCATTGGGGCAGAATAGAGAACTCAAAACTAAGCCCACACACTTATAGCCAACTGACTGTTGACAAAGATCACACAGCAGAGAAAGGGCACCATTCTATTTGGCAATTGGTCTCTAGGAAAACTGAATTTCCATATACAAAGGAATAGACCATGTCAAATCCCAAAATCAACTCCAAATACATTAACAACTTACACACGAGATCTATATAGCACACTACTCGAAGAAGAAAATATAACATGACATTAGTCTTTGCCCCTGTGTTTGAGCTATGACCCCAAAGCATAGGTGATAAATGTGGAATTACATCAAACAAGCAAACAAACAAACAAAAATCCACTTCTTCACAGAAAAAAAAATGCACAGAGCATAAAAGCAGTCCACATGTGAATGGAAAATATTTGCAAACCATGCATCTGTCAATATCCAAAATAAATAGTAAGGCTACAGCACAAGTTTAAAACAATCCAAATACATAAGCATTCCTTAAGAGAAGACAAGTGGCCAATAATTGACAAATGAACAATTGTTGTATATGATGAACTACAAGGGAGAACAGACTAAAAGAAAGTGAGATCTCACCACATACCTGTTAGAATCTAGTTACCATAAAGACAAAGGAAAATGTTGGTGAGAAGACAGAGAAAATTGAATTCTCACAAACTGGGTGGGAAAATAAAGACAATTATTATGGGAAAATGTGTTCCTAAAGAATTAAACAGAACCAAGATATTATCCAGAGATCTAACTATTTGGTTCTATATTCAAAGAAATAAAGTCAGTGTGTTAAAGGATTTATGCTTTCCCATGTTCAACACAGCAGCTCATACAGTAGACAGGATATAGCAACAACTGAATTTTCTATGGTCAAGTGAATAGTGTGATATGCAGGCATGTGTTTGTACACACACACACACACACACACACACACACACACAGAGAGAGAGAGAGAGAGAGAGAGAGAGAGAGATGACATTCATCCTTTAAAAGGCAAATTCCTTCACTTTCAGCTACATGAATGGTCTGTGGGATGTCAGGTAAAATGAAATAGGTCAGGCACAGAAAGACAAACACCAGCTGGAATCTAAGAAAGTCAAAGGGGCATGCTGTTGATTACTTGATGATCTTCCACCCCATAGAATGAGTTCTAAGATCTCAGCATCCGCCCTAGGAACATCGGTCCCTGCTCCTTCCGCATCAGTCTAGGCATTCGTTTCTTTGTCCATGCTGGTTTTGAGGGGATTTGAGCATCCAAAGAGATCTTTTAACCAAGATTTTTTTCATGTAAAAGACTTTTTACTTATTCTCTGATTTTTTTTTCCATACCCGGGTATATCCCCATAGACATTATTTCACAATGTATATTCATAAATTATATCATCCCCACTTCCACACAAAACTTAAGAGTGATTATATTAAAAATGAAAACTGAAAAATACTAGGAAAAAGAAGCAATAGACTGAAAAGTAGACAAAATTGGCTACTATGATTGTATACTATTTTTAAGTCTGAATTTCCCAGCACCCAGTGAAAAACAGAAACAAAGATTGCTTAATTTCATCTTCAGAAAATAACTTTCATTATACCCAAAGGGTTAGATTTTTCCTCATACTAAGTTCTACGAGAAATATGTGCTATCTCAGGGAAGTGCTATCAGCCAAATCAAAGAATCAAGTATTTTCGGGTTTGAAAGATGTAGAAATAGTCTTTATATGATTTAGCCAATCCAGATTGCAGCAACCCCATACCATTTCAAAACTGTAACTCTCCATTATCTTAGCACATGTTCTACATGTCAATACCTTGTGATTAACTCACAAGAAGACCTAATCAGTCTTGAGGATGCCCTTAGGTCCTCCGAGGGTATGCCTGCCTCCCTCTACCCAAGGAGATGCTCCTTCACAGCTCAAAACAAAATAGATTTGTTATGTTTAAAACGATGAGCTTTAATCATGCTGCCCAGACTGGTCTGCAACTGTGGGGCTCAAGGGCTCCTTCTGCTTTGGCTACTTGACCAGCTGAGACTATAGACTTGTGCTGCACTTCTGGTTTAATCTGATGCTAATATAGCAATAACAAACACTTATCATCATTTAGAGTTTTTTTTTTCACAAATATTTATTTATTTGTTGGTTTATAAATTCTTTTGAATACATAATATGCTAGAGAAGTAGAGCACTCTGGGGGAAATGAGTGCATGTGAGCACTGCTTGCTCCTATAGAGGATTTGGATTGAGTTTCTAGCACCTACGTGTCAGCTCACACCTGTAACTCTAGTTCACAGAATTCAGATACCCTCTTCTGGCCTCTGCAAGAGCTGCATGGATATGGATATGTAGGAACACACACACACACAAATAAAAACAAATCTTTAAAACATGATAAATATGTATACATTCATAATTCAGAATGTGTCACAGTTTCCATATAGATCTGAAGAAGTAGAAATTTACATATCAACATAAAGTTAGCAGAATGTGTGTTTATCATGAAAAAGCATGATTTTAGTGTATTATCAAAATGAATGATCACTTTCTCTCTCCACAAACACACCACTCAGCTCTGCTAAAGGCATCAGATTGGCTTGGCCTCTGAGGCAGTATTTGTACCTTATTTTTACAAACCCAAACTGCCTTATGTAATTCTGAGAGCAGAGAAGCATGGAAGGAAAAAGAAAAAGACATGCTTAACTGATAAGAAATTCAGAGAAAACACATTTCTATACTTTGAGACTTTAAGTGGATAGATTTTTCATGCAGTTAAATCAGTCAATGTTTTGTAATGAACTGCAGATTTTAAAAATAGGGAGGTAGATTTCCATTTCAAATCAAGTTCCAAAGCTCTATTATTATGCTAGGTTTGTAGGGAGTAAATGTTACAACATGTATATGTTAGTCAGCTTCCCATCGCCACGAAAATACCAGCAAAAAATCAACTCATGCACAGACAAGGCTTATTTCTTTTTTTTTCTTTTTTTTAAATTTTTAATATTTTTATTACATATTTTCCTCAATTACATTTCCAATGCTATCCCAAAAATCCCCCATACCCTTCCCCCTACTTCCCTACCCATCCATTCCCATTTTTTTGGCCCTGGCGTTCCCCTGTACTGGGGCATATAAAGTTTGTGTGTCCGATGGGCCTCTCCTTCCAGTGATGGCCGACTAGGCCATCTTTTGATACATATGCAGCTAGAGTCAAGAGCTCCGGGGTTCTGGTTAGTACATCAT
This sequence comes from Mus caroli, assembly GCF_978045245.1. Taxonomy (NCBI): domain Eukaryota; kingdom Metazoa; phylum Chordata; class Mammalia; order Rodentia; family Muridae; genus Mus; species Mus caroli. The sequence continues at coordinate 110,075,535 of NW_028227270.1, read as the reverse complement.
GTTGTTCCAACAATAGGGTTGCAGATCCCTTTAGCTCCTTGGGTACTTTCTCTAGCTCCTCCATTGGGAGCCCTGTGATCCATCCACTAGCTGACTGTGAGCATCCACTTCCGTGTTTGCTAGGCCCCTGCATAGTCTCACAAGAGACAGCTATATCTGGGTCCTTTCAGCAAAATCTTGCTAGTGTATGCAATGGTGTCAGCATTTGGAAGCTGATTATGGGGTGGATCCCTGGATATGGCAGTCTCTGGATGGTCCATCCTTTCCTCACAGCTCCAAACTTTGTCTCTGTAACTCCTTCCATGGGCTTATTTCTATCTTACAGTTCCTATCCATGGTTTATTTACCTGATTGCTCTAAGCCTATATGGTAGACATCAATCATCTTATGGACAGAGAACAAAGAAAGTGTGTGTGAGAGAGAGAGAACACATTATCAGTCAGAAAAAAAAAAAAAAACCCTCTCATTGGGATCTATCTTTTAAGAGATTCCACCACTTCTCAATAACATGATACGTGTGACTAAACCTTTAATACACAGCCCATAGGAGTGAAAGCAATACAGAAAAATACTGGAGGATTATGCATTAAAGTTACAACTGTAGGTACCTCTAAGGATGTAGAGTCATGGTTAGTTTCAAAAACACATGCCTATGGAATCTTCAAATTTTATGTGTTTTATGGTATTTATATAATAAGACATCATCAAAAGCATTGTAACTACATATTTTATGTGTAGATGTGCACATTAACCATCTAAGAAGAAGACTATATTTGGGTTTGGTAAAGGTAACTCAGAAATGAGGCATCTACCTAAGGACTTTATGGCCTGATATCTGAAATGATTTATGACATACATAAGCAAAACAAGAGTATGTTGGGTCCATAATAAAACTGAAATTTCGACAAAGTATCAGGAAAAGAATTGCTAAGGAAGTGTTATTTCAGATAATCTTTGATAAAATGGTAAAGTCTGGATCCCTAGAGATATAAATAAGAGTGTAGACTTCTCAGCACAAAGAAAGAGCACAAAGTACAGTGGAAATTGAGGGTTAAGAGAAAGAAAATCTTGAGACTTGAGACTGAACCTAAAATGTAATCATGCCAGGAACCAAGATAGCTGATGAAACAAATTTAGTGATTATGCCATTGGTAGTTGGCAAGGATGTTAAAGATGATGTTGGGGTCAGGACAAAAAATGATAAAAATTCAACTTCAATAATATATCTGTACAAATGGATTGAAAAGAGAGACTGTAGTCAAATAGATGATCTAGAGATCTCAGATATTAAAAGGGAAGGTTCAAAAGGCTTAAACACTGTTTTTTTTCTCTCCTTAATGTGGTATGAGCTCAGATGATTCTCTGCCCATGAAAGTCTATTGGAAATGCAAGTTCTCAGCCTCTGCCAGACTTCATGTATCAAGGTCTGCATTTTACTAAATTCCTTATGTGGCTGAATGCATGCACATTAAAGAATTGATGAATTGAGATGCTGATAGCAGGAAAGGAGAGTAGCCAAGAAGTATGAGCTATGACTTGATGGAGTATTAAGATCCGGTATCTGGTACAATGTGGGAGGGAAGAGGAGGGCATAAATCAAGATTATGTGGAAATATAGGATAATCATGCTGTTCATAGAATCGAGAAGCCCCAGGAGAGAAACAGAAGAGAAGGAAGAATAAACAGTGGTCCTTGAGTGAGTAGGTCAAGATAGTCCTCCCTGCTGAAGCTAAATCAGTTTGGGGAGAAAGAGAGTGATTCACACTGAATGGGTTTTGGAAGCAATGGTTGTGGATTACAATGAAAAAGCACCTGATGGAAACTGAGGACTACGTGTTGGAGAACCAGGGTAGAAGAGACCAGGAGATGGAATGTTCTGAAAGTGAAAGCAGCTCATATATGTTGCTATGAGGCCAACAGAACTGACTGAGGGAGTACAGGCGACTTTTGGAACAGCACTTGTATGATTCTTGTAAAGATGGAAGCCAGACATCAGGGATTTTCTGTCGAGAGATGGTGAGATGTAGGGAGATGTGATTACTGTATGATTATGGCACTCGTTGCTCTATGTTTGGAGTAAGCCAGAATGTAGCCTTCATTTCTCAATGCACACAGGCTGCTCTGTGAGATGACTGCCTATAAGATCTTATAGAAGGTACTTGTGGTTAATCTTCACTACCAACTTGACTGTATCTAGAATCCTCTATGAAGGAACACTCAGGGTGTGCTCACAAGGGATTATGTAAACTAGGTTAGCCTTCAGGCAACCTGTGAAGGATTATCTGGATTAGATTGAGACGGAAAGACCCACCCATTGCTGATGGCACCATTCCATGGGCAGAGGTCCAAGACTGCATAAAAAGGAGAAAGAAAATAGCATAAGCATTCATTGTTCTCTGCTTTCTGACTGTAGATGCAATGTGTCAGTTCCTGCATGCTCCTGCCTCCTGGACTTCCCTGCCATGGGACCATAATCCAAAGATGCCATTTCTACCTGGAGTTGCTTTTATCAGGTTATTGTATTGCAGTGAGAGAGAGAAGCAACTAAGACAGTGCTCATTGGTAATACCTCTCATATTCTGAATGATGGCCCTCAAAAATGTGCTCATTTTGTAATGCCCAGAAGCTGCAATTCCCTGATATGGCAGATGACTTGCTAAGGTAAAAATCTTTGAAGAAAATGCTTCCCTGGACTTTGTGGACCAACTGTGAATGCAACCAGGTATATAAGAAAGGTGTGGAGCATGAGACACACACACGGAAGAGGAAGTGCTGCAACCATTTTGGAGAGAGCTAAGGGCTCAAAAGTTAGATTGTGATGGTGTCCCCTTTCTAGAGTTTTAGGTGGAACTATGTCCCCCCCTCCACCTCAATACCTTGATTTCAGACAACTGTCCCCCTAAGCTTGAAATATAATGTTTAATATCATCTTCCATCTCTGAGGGATGACAAGCTCTCACTTCACTGTGGTTATATGATCTTAGAGTTACCCTAATGGTCTTTTCAAAGTAGGGTAACTATGTTGTGTGGTACAATGAAAACATTGCCATGAGAGTTCCCATAGAGGTAGCATTCTATGTGCATAAGTGATAAGCATAGATAGAGGTAGATGCCACTCAGAGATATCAATGTCTGAGAGAAGGTAAACAGAGATGATAAGTAGATGAAAGATGGTAGATTATACGTACACATGCAGATCAGACAGGTGATAAGACATTGATGAAAATACATGATAGATATAAGACATTATATAGAGAAATAATATATGTGTATATAAATTGATATCAATGGCAGATAATAGACTAATGGTAGATGGCAACTGTGGGAGGCAGAAGCAGCCTAGAGTGGGCAAAGAACAAAGAGAGTATGTACTGTTGACTTAGTCACAGTGTCAAGGACTTTATAGTCTCAGTCCCATGGGAAGAAGGCAAAACCTCACCTTACTGGTCTGAGTGTGAACGTGGACATTGGGTGCTGAAAATGTCCATGATGATGGCTGTCTCCCGCAGATACTTATGGCCTGAAGATTGTTCTCCTATAGAGACTGATTCTAACGAGATCAACTAAACCTACCCTTTGCTCTACCACAAACCCTGTCTCCTTGTTCATCTCTGTGTACTAACTCTGCCTCCCTGTTCAGCTGTCAGCAATAATCTTGCCTCCTTGTTTGAGTCTATATAGTAAACCACAGTAACTTCTGGAGTGTTGAGTTTACTCATCAGAGAACCTAGACCACCTGATTCCAGCTTTCCTGTCTATGTGTCAGCTGGTCTTTTCTCTATTCCCTTGACACCCCAGGCAGGTCCATTCCTGGAGCCTTGATGTATGTACCAACCAAAAAGAAGCAATGATAAACAGATGCTAAATATTAATGACAGATAATAAACAGATATCACTTTTAAGCAGATGGCAGTCAAATAACAGATATTGACAACTGGTAGGTAGGTAATTTGTTCATTTTACTCAAACTAATATTAAAATTTATTTATACACTCTTTATACAGCCAACTATGAAGAAAATCAACATGAATTTTTCTGAGTTATCCTTGAATGTCAAATGTAATACCAAAGACAGGAAGTTCCACAAGAATTCAGAGGAGAGAGAAATGACTTGAAGTTACTTAAGACAGAGGCTTTTCAGCTTCTGATAATTCAACAAATTAAGTGATCAATAATAATTTATAACAAAGAAAGTGGAGTAACAACTGCATTCAAGGAAACCTATAGGGGCTGGTTGTCCTGTGTGGTGGGCAGGGCATACGAATAGGGAGATAAAAACCGAGAACTCCAGATAAAGAGATTGCACACAATCCCTATGCCCCCATCACAGACTGTAACCATGATACTGCACTGTCACTCACGTGAGACAGAGAGGGTAGGGTGTCTGAGAAGCAGCACTTCTTTTCTAATGCCACTGTTTGAAGGATGCCCATATATTCTGAGTACTGTATTCAGTTATCTCTCTACTAAGAACATGGAAAGTGACTGCATTCAACACTTCTCAAATGAATAGGCACATATATGTGTGTACACACACGGAATCAACATTTGCTACTGATTTGAACCAAGGAACCCAAGCCATGCTTGGAATGACAAGTAGTCACCCTGAGAGGCACTGCTCCATGACCACTTTGGAGTTAAGCCCTGGCTTGCTATGGACCTCATACTGCTGTAGGTGAATGTATACAGAAGCAGTGGCAACCAGGTTTCTGCCAAACCCATAACCATATCTTCTTATGATAAAGGACCAGGTTCAGTAGATCACCAAAACATTTCATGCCTGTAAGTACAGGGTGACCAAAGGCTGATGTGTGGTGGCCAGTCTCTATGAAACACGCTAACCAACAGTAGTTTGACTCAGTGGAATTGCATCTGCAGCCAGGTGGTTGAAGGATATCTGGCCTAAGACAGGCAGCCTGTGTTGTTGTCACTTCCTGTGTCAGAGGTGGCCAGAGGTAGAATCTGTCTTGGCTCAGCTGGTGTGCCAGATTTCAAGGGAACAGTGGGGACAGGAAACAGGTTAAGGCTGGGCTAGAACAAATGACCTAACGGAGGGTTAATTCCGGAGTGGATAGTCAGCAACTCAAATTACAGTGGCCAGGAGGGGTGGGTGTGGAGGGTTGAGATTTGATCCTGCCAACAATGACAGACAAGGATATTTTATTTGTTAGGTGAACTTGGCAACACAAGTCTCTAGGCAAAAGTGACAGCTATACTGTCAGGATGGTAACTGTGCCTTAGGTCCAGGGCTTTGTCCACCCTGGAGCTGAATCAGAGACAGAAAAAAAATGGAATGGAGTCTTGCTCCTGGAGAGGAGCCTTGGCAAGAGCAAGGCTGACTGTCAAGGTCATTGCTAAAAGTTATTCCAGGCAAAACATTAAGCCCTAGTGCTCAAAAGGTGAACTGGAAACACAAAAGAAAACTAGTTCTTTGAGACAGCAGTAAGACAAGAACTCAGGTTAGGGAACTCAAGGAATTGCTGAAGCCCACAAAGATTAGGACAAGCTAATGGAACTCAGACAAGATTGATCCTTTTGTAGTGTGACAGAATAAGAATGAGTAAAATTGGCTAGGTCCTGGAGTCACTTGCAGAGCACAAGAAACAGCAGGGGGTCAGAGTCCTCCTTTCATTTGTTGGCTTCTTCCTGTCTAACTGTATAGTGGTTTTACTACAAGATTTCATGTTTTGGGTGGTTTCGGGGGTGAGCTGGCACATTTGTGGAGAAGATGATGGCTTAGCATTTACTGTGAGGTTGTTGCCATGGTTGGTGGATATTGTGACCATATCAGCAGGGAGGACTGAAGCTGTCGCCTCTACAGAGAAGGGCTAAGAAGATGTCTGTCTGCCAGAGTCCTGTGGCCTCAGGAGAGTAGGCACAGGAAGCTCTAACAGGTGGAAGAATTTAAATTGCCAAACTACAGAGAAGAGCCTGCCAGAAGCTAAAGTGTGCACACTGCCAGAACTCCTGGACAACAGGCACGCAGTGGCCGAAGGTTGAGCTAGCAGTCACCGAGTACTGTAGCTTCATGTTCTCAATCTCTCTCTCTCTCTCTTTCTCTCTCTCTCTCTCTCTCTCTCTCTCTCTCTGAGTACTGAAGGGGCATGGGTTCTGACTGTATGCCACTGGATATTGCCTCTGAGTTTGATCAAAAGATACTTCTGGGGCTAGGGAAATAGTTGTTGGTAAAGTGCTTGCCTTGCAAGCAAGATAGCTTGGAGTCTATTCCCCAGAACCCTTATTTGTTTTGTTTTGTTTTTGGTTTGTTTGTTTGTTTGTTTGTTTTTTAAAGCTAGGCATGGTGGCACACATTGTGATCTCAGTTGGTATTAGGGAGATAATTGGATCTCTGGGGTTTGCTGGGCATTCAGCATAATCTACGTGGTGACCTGGTGAGTCCCAGGTCAATGAAGAGACACTGTGTCAACAAAACATAAACAACAAACAAACAAACAAAGAAACAAATAAGGTAGAGAGTACCAGAGAAAGAGGCTGATTTCTTGCTGCTGCAAACATGTGCAAATGATTTACTGATACACACATATACCCACACATACATGAACGTGTATGTACGAAACAAAAATATTCTTTTGCATGGGTTCTGTCCTTGTGCCTGCCTTGAGTTGTAGATGGGCAAACATGACCACTGGGCAGAGAATATGGCTTGGGAAGGCTTACTGTCTTCATGCAGGATCTGTGTGGCTCCTTACTTTCAACAGCCTCCATTACCAATTCCAGGGAAGGTCTCCATCAACCAGGAATGCATCAGTATAAGGCACTCTGAAAGCAAGCAAGCTAAGTCCCTAAAAGGGACAACTTTGGCCCTTCCAGGGTGTCTGTAAGGAGAATGCAGAGGGAGTCACATTGGACACTGAATGATCTGGGATCAGGAGTCAGCTTTCTACCTGATCCAAGGTCCAGGCGGCTCCTTTAACATAGAACAGAGTCTGTCAGACGCTTGCATCTAACTCTCACCTTGACTGGCTTTGCCTTGTGTTAAATTCATTAGATTATCTTGTCATGAAGCCAAGACTTTCATTTGAGTTTGAAAGTCCAGTCCAAGGTGTAAGAACCAGAACAGAATTTCCACTAGATTCACAGAACCTTCTACACACACACACACACACACACACACACATACACACACACACACACACACAGAGAGAGAGAGAGAGAGAGAGAGAGAGAGAGAGAGAGAGAGAGAGAGAGAGAGGGAGGGAGGAGGTGTCTGGTGTTGCATTTCTTAAATACCACATTTTGGGAAACCATGTATACACTGCTCTTAACAACTCAGCAACAGTCATATTTATATATGCTGATTCATTTAAAATATAAAAATAGTGAAGAGTTTTGATTAATTCTTTTGTTGGAAGCATATATGCCTTTTAAAATATTTCTCTGCAAGGAAGATATATTTTCAATTCACAAGCATACTGAGTTAAAGAAAATATTTCCAATTAGTCATTCTTCAAAACCATGCTGATGACATAATGGTGTGAGTTCTAACATACCATGACATACAGTTAGGTTTCATCCATGAAGGGGACTGGGGTACACATCTCTGTAGAACCCTTTATTCGTCCCTGGTGGAAAGGGTCACCACAACTGCTCTACATGTAAACGTCCCACACTGCAAACCAGACCCAGTCCCTTCACAGTTACAGTGATGATGTCCAGGCCACTTAGGTGTAAGCAACTGAATCTGCCAAGGCTAACATCATTATCAGGCAAGAACACTCTGTTGGCTCAAGATATGTGATATTTTAGGTTTAAAAAAACAAAAAGGAAAAAAAAAAACTTAAAAATAAGTGTTAGCACTTCAGAAAGCTTAGAATCATAACCTTTACGTTTCTATTCAGTTTATTATCACAAATCCAAGAAATCTTAGCTCTATACATTACCCTTCTACACAACTCACATTCAACAGGTTACCTACTATTAAAAATTAAATAAAGTACAATTAAAATGAGCTTGTATTCTCATATATTATAATTTAAAATAACATTTTTCTCTTGTGTAAAAGTTGTCATTTATTTTTTTCTAAGGAAAAATGAAAAGATACATGTTAAAGGGCATATTTATCCTTGCTTCGGCAGTGTTCAGAAACAAATACGTTTGAAGCAAGGTTTGTCTAGCCTCTGTCAGGAAAAAGCAGGGAATCCTTTCAGATCTCCCTAAAGCTTCTTACATAAGTTTTAGAGTAGGTTTAAGACAGAACTACTCTTATTTTAATGTCTAGTCTTTATCTAAATCTCACCCAATTCCACACAATCTATTTCTCCAAATTACACCCTTGCCTAACAATTTTCTATGACCAAAGATTTATGCTCAAAGGTTTCTCAAAAGGTCTTGCCTTTTATCTCATTTTGTTATTAAACTATTGAGTCCATTTAAGTCATTATCTAGTATTGTTTGTTTTAAAGTCTTACATCACTCTTGTTTTCCTGTTTAATTCCACCTCAAATCACCCTCTCCAAGCTTAAGATACAGTCTATATCGGATCTGCATCCATTATTTTTAATAGAGTAATCCATTGCTAAAGTTGTGTTGTCTTACAGAACTTCGGAAATGACATGCCTTCTAGCTTAACAGTAGGTAACTGCGTGTTAAGCTAACGGAGACAAGCCACACAAACCTCATCTAAAGACAGAGTTATCTAGTGGTAGATGTGGGGTTCACACTCCACTGCTGTGGCCTATGAGATCACACATGGAGGAGGTAAGCATGACCCCTGCACATGTATACTTCCCAACACCAGCTCCTGCCACAGCAGGGAGCCACCAGCAGCTGCACAGCAATGGAAAGACCTCATTCCTTTCTAACATTCATCCACTGCATCCATGTGTGCATTTTTCCAGGCTCCCCTTTCTCCTTTTTGAAAGGTATATCTTCCTGTAAGATCTCTCCAGCAAATCCACTAGCATTGTTTTAAACACAGGAAACCGTGTTGAACCGTTCCTGCAGAATAAGTGCTTTCCCAATATGAAACGCTCTGGACTCCATAATTATTAAGCAGGCTTTTAAGAATATGTTCTGTTTTCAAATAGTAATCCAAAAAGGGGTGGGGGCGAGGGCAAAGCGCTGTGTGTGTGTGTGTGTGTGTGTGTCTGTGTCCAGGAATGGTACATTTTCTATCTTGTTGAATCTCAGAGGCAAAGAGGGAAAGGAAAGATCTGTTGAAAGCTCACAATGAAGTGGTCAGTTTCCCTAACAGCATAGTCTGCCACCCTTTCAAAACCCTGCCAAGAATATCAGTGGAATCGGGTGGGTGGATGGTGGCATATATGCTTACAGACTTCAGACAGGTTCAAAACACTTATCCACAAAACAAGGTCTGCGGTTTTGAAAAATACATCCATATGGATGTGAGTCCCCAATGCTCCTTTCCTCTCTTACTTCCAACCCTTGCGTGCAAGGAGAGTCTCACTCACTCACCGGCAGGCAAGGCAGCGTCACAATTCCAATACTCCAAGCGTGGAGTGGACAAGTGAATTCTACCCCTTTGGGTCAACCATCTCCCTGACCTCAGCGGTTTAAAAACCACCACGTAGAAACAAGCTTTGAACAGAAACGAGGTTGTGCCAGGAAGGAGAGACTCCGGAGAAGAGATCCGGTGTAGTTTAGCAGCTCTGGCTGAGCCAGAGTAGACTGGCGCCCTGGCTCAGTACCCTCTCCCGGTCACCATGAGTGGGATGAAAAGCGCCTTTTCGCTCCAGAAAAGTGACCCCAACAGTTGTCCCTCGCCGCAAGGTTGGCAGGGATCTGACTTAGCTTTCCTAAAAAAAATAAAATGGTATTGAAAGGCCCACAGAGGACCCAGCACACAGGAGCCCAGACAAACAGCTCTGGCGCTCCCTTCTTCGCTTTTGGATCCTGCCTATCAGAGAGAAAAAAGAAGCCCAAGGGATCCGGGTGAGCTGACAGGGGTGCTCTCTTGGCCACTGACCGCCTGTCCCCGTCTTTCCCAGGCGCTCTGGTGCCACCTCCGCATTCTCCACCCTTCGTCCCTGCGCTTCAACTCCTCACCAGACAGATAACCAGTTCCTGTTCCCCTAGGTTGACAAAACCACCCCTCTTCGTCCCTCCTCAGTCCTTCCTTTAAACTCCACCAGCAAACAAATTTCCTACGGAGGCAGAAAACTTTTCCCTTTATTTCACCACCGGATAAGGCAAGAAACCGGGTCAGGGTCGCTGCTAGCCTCTCTGCACTGCGTGGTAGCGAGCAGCGCACGTCCTTACCTGGCAGCCGTGCTCCAGGTAGCTGTCCCACTCGAGTCCTCCGCGCCTCCCCGAATCTCCCGGACCGTCCAGTCCGCTCTACCGAACCTCGGTCTCTCGCAGCAGGGAGTTCCGAGACAGCGACTGTCCTCAGGTTCGCTCGTGCCTCGGAGCCGCCCTTGTCTGCATCGCCCCGCTTCTGGGTGCAAGCGCAGCTGCGGGCTCCTCCAGGCGGGTCGCGAGTGCGGGGCTCCCGGCTGCAGCCGACTTGGCCCGCGGTTGCGCTCCCGGGTCCGAGCGCGCTCCGCCCGCGGGCAGCTGCGGCCGCGCGTCACATGCCGCCTCTCGGCAGCAGCCGTGGCACCTGCCCGGGCGACCGCACTGGGGCTCGGCTAGTCCGCCCCCGCGTCCTGCGCGCCCCTGCCCACCCCAGCCCTCTCTGATCTCGCCTTAATTTTTTTTTTTTTTACCCCCCTGCTCTCTCACTTCTCATTCCTTTTCTCTGCCTCTCTTTGTATATCTTTTATTTTTTTCTCCAAAAGCAGACAGAAGGCGCTCCAAGTGGGAGGAGATCTGTCCCTCCTCATGAACTCTTCCTCTGCCTGGTGGTGGCGATCGTGGCTACTGCTGCCCCCGTCCTCCTCCCCTTCCTCCTCCTCCTAGTCCTTCTCCTTCTTTCAGTGTAACGCACTAGCTGCCTGCTGGAGCCCTAAACCTGCTCTGTTTCTGAGCATGCCCAGTGGCACCGCGGGCTCCTCGCTTCTCCCCGCGTGCTGGCTTGGCTGCGTTCTCCGCCTGGCAGGGGCGAGGGAAACCAGCCCAGGGAGATCCTGGGTACTTTTCGGATAGGATCGCTAGAGGCCGGGCACAGAACCCGGGCGAGGAGTGTCCACCCACCCAGCGTGGCCTCACGTGCTCCCTATTTGCGCCCAGCGTTTCAAGGGTTGATGTTGATCAGATGTTTCCGTGTTCCATTTGAAGTCTGAAGTGGGTTTCCTTCAATTGCTTAGAAGGGTATGAAGAGTGCGATTTCTTGGACTGAACTTATGGACAAGTGAACCTCAGCTCCAGAAAATAAAGGACCCGGCTGACAACCTTTCTCAAGGGGACAGTATGGTGCATGTACGATTTGAGATTTAAAGAGCGTTTGTTTATGCAGAGCGAAGTAGCAGAGGACACCGCAGCTTTGCTCCCCAGAAGTTTACACTTTAGGAGAAATTAGAGAAGCACCGGTGAAAAGAACGCGTCTGAGTGCATATGCGCATGTGCGCACACTTTTTTTTTTTCAGTCAGGAAAATTAAACCACAGTTTCACTAGATTCTCTCTCTCTCTCTCTCTCTCTCTCTCTCTCTCTCTCTCTCTCTCTCTCTCTCTCTCTCTCTCTCTCTCTCTCTCTCTCTCTCTCTCTCTCTCTCTCTCTCTCCCCACCCTCCACCTTCCTCTCCCTTCTTCCTTCCTCTCTTGGTTTCTTTTTCTTTATCCCTGTCCCTTCCTGCTCTTCCTCTCTCCCTCCCTCTTTCCTTCTTTCCTTGCTTCTTGCTTCTCTAGCCCTCCTCTTCCCTGGGGTCTGCTTTGAACTCCCATCTTGATCTTTCTTCCCCCCTCTTCCCATGTGGTGGTATTTCTGGCAAACCTAGCCAGGCTTTTAAATTCATATACAACTCAGGAGGAATGTGAAGCTGAGAGAAAGGGGATTACTTACTATAGACTAATGTCAAGTAACTAAATAAGGACAAAGTAGCGAGCTCTAACAACGTACTAGATACTAAGGAGGCTGCTGCTGCAGCGCTATGTGGCTTTTCCTTAACACAGATAAAAAATGATGATATAACATTCTTATAAAAGCACACGCCTGTAACCCTAGGATTTGGCAGTCTGCGACAGGATGGCCCATGAGTTCAAGTTTAGCTTGGGCTACACAGACAGCCTATCTCTAAATAAATAAATAAGAGTGGACCAATGCAACAGTGTCTTTGGAAAGAAGAGACAAGGGGGACTGCAAAGAAGGAAGAAAGAAAGGAGAGAGAGAGGTAAGGCTGAAGCAGGAGGTCAGAGGAATAAAAGAGAAGGAGTCCAGGTGTGCACAACAGGAAACAAAACTTCCTAGTGTAAAAAGAAGCAACAGTATTTTTGGTTCTATTTAGAGCAAGAAGGAAAACAGAAGAGAGAGATGTGATATGGAAATTTTGTCAAGGAATATAAAATAGTTAGTACAACACTTCCTTTCATGTCTGTCTTTCCTGGGTAGAACAGTCCTTAAGGGAGACGCAACTAAATTGCTCTTAGAGGGAATTCAAGTCAAAAGAAAATTTCTAATGAGGATGCCTGTGGCTGCTGTCAGGTGAGTTGCATGTTGGGGGCGGAGGTGGGAAGCAGTAATCCTACAGCAGACTCTTGTTTCCGTCCCTTTAAGTTGGTAAGATCACTATTGACTTCCCATGTTCTTCCACGTTTCAAAACAAATATTCAAACCACATATTGAAAGCATTTGTTTTAAGTTCATCTGGGGCTGGAGATGCAGCTTTAGTTAGCAGAGTACCTGCTAAACATGCATGAAGTCCTAAGTTTGATTCCAAGTACTACAGAAACCATGGTGGCTCATATCCATAATCACATTGGGAAGATGGATCTGGGAGGATCAGCTGTTCAGGGTCATCCTTGTCTACACAGGGAGGAGGAGCCAGCCTAGGATACACGAGACTCCAAGGAAAAAACAGTTTTATTACTCTGATCATGTACTTGTTTTTGTCTCATTATTATTCCTTGCACAATAAAGTATAATAACTACTCATATAGCATTTGCACTGTGATTAGTATTGTAAGTAATCTGGAGAGGATTTAAGAATGGAAGAACACGTGTGTATGCCATATATGAATGGTGCATTTATATAGGGGTCTTGAACATCTTTGGATTTAAGTGTCTGCAAGGGTCTCACAACCACTATGCCGAATATATTGATAAAAGGCATATTAGTTGGTGGATTATAAGAATGAATGATAACATGCATGAGACATATACTATATCTAGTGTGAAGTATGTATTCCATTTTAGGGCCCTTAAATCCCATAGTGAAAAGCAAGACAAAGGTAAAAGGGTAAGGAAAGTAAGTGTTCACTTGACAGGAAAGTGGGTTTAAGTTATATTGCACTCTCACTGGTATGAATACAGGTGCCTTCAATAGTATTTGGTGAATCCATAGACCAGGCTCTGTGGATCATGCTTTTCAAAAAGCATCCAAGTGTGTTTATCCTTCTTGTTTGAGGATAAGCAAGCTTCAGTAGTAGTTCTCTAAAGAAGCCATGAAATAAATCAATTGTGAATAGTCAGGAGAGGAAAGGAAATATTTACACTTTAGCAATATATGCCTGTCTGTCTGTCTGTCTGTCTGTCTCTCTCTCTCTCTCTCTCTCCCTGTGTGTGTGTGCAAAACAATCACCTCTGCTCAGATACATGCATAAGTGACATGTGTGTGTTATCCTAAGCACTCTTCCCGTTCTCTATGAACATGATAAATGAAAATGTAATGTTTTTGTTGAATAAACTAAAGACTAACAGTTCGGATAGAATTGCCCTGAGTTTCTTGTTAAGTAGATTATGTTTGATTCAAGTACGAAATTTGTTTCTGAGTTTGTTGACTTTTTGTTCAGATGACCTACTGTTCAATGGCACTTCAGAGGAATGTGTAAAGTGTATTTACTAGATTTAAAAATGAGCTGGACTAAGGTCAATGCTAATTTGTAACAGGTCAAAAGCAAGACACCCATGAATATCTACCCTTAGATACTGATCTGAAAGAAGGCAGATCAAATGAGGATGAAATATATTTTGATATTCTGTATACATTGAACACATCCTAGATATTTACTGTCTAAAAAAAACCCATAGAGTAAAATTATAAGATTCAGTTACTAAGGGGAACCCTCTGGTTATAAATAATAAAAGTAGCTAATCGAATACTTATCTTTCTGCTGTAAGATAGCTACAAAACTCTGTGAAGACAATATAAAATAATACATTTAGGCATAAAGCATGGCCAATGGAAGATTGAAATTTAGGGTATTGAGGTTACATTGAATGAGCATATTCCTATTTTTTTCTTTATGAAACATATTTTCCTTAAATAGAAAAAAAAATACAGAGAGGTGAAAGCTCAGCAGGATCAGGCCAGTTTACTGGGTAGAAACATGTGACAAGAGAGCTGGTAGTTGGCAAGGAGGCTGAGATCTTCACATGCACCAAGGCCTGTGTTTCTGGAGGGTAGATGGAGTGTAGGGGCAGAGAGGCTGAGATCTATGTGGAGTTTCTTTAGAACATGCCTTTAAAGGAAATATTTGAATCTGGGTCCTTCCAGAATGGAAAGACTTTGGTGAACACCTTAGACATCTTCTTAAAACTTCCTAGGTAAAAGCAGCTTCTCCGATGTGTGGTTGCTGGCTATAAAGAACACATGTGAGATAGATATGTATAAAGACATTTGGACTAGGGGGTCTTTGAAAGGTCACCGTGGTCATCAATAATGCCACTGGCTAGAACACACCTCTGGGAGTTCATTAGAAAAAGAAACTATAAGCTAGACTCTCTACAACTGCACCCTGCAGCACTAGACTTAGGGCTGGAGAGATGGCTCAATGGTTAGGACCACTTTCTTCTCTTCCAGAGGTCCTAACATTGGTTTCCATCACCTACATTGTTCAACTCTCTCTACTGCTTGTTAACCCCACCTCCAGGGGATCTGATGCCATCTTCTGGTCTTCATAGGCACCCACACACCTGTGTATACACACACACACACACACACACACACACACACACACATAAATGAAAATAAATCTTAGAAAAAATTTTACCAGACATGTGAAGATGCAGGGAAGATCATTTATGTCACAAAGTTAGTAAAAAAATGAAGGAGAAGAATGATTTACATTTCTAGAAAGAGTAAATAAGTCCATTTGAAGAAATTTAATTGATATTTACTGTCCTGAAAGTGGAAAAAATCAAAGTGAGAACATTCCATGATATATTAGAATATAATAATGGAAGAATGAGGGGGTGGGGATATAGGTCAGTGGAGGAACACTTACCTAATGTTTATGATCCTGGGAGTACTTCTGCCACAGTGAACAAAAAAAGGATAGATGAAAGTTTATTGAGCTGATACTTTGGAACAGTGGCAGATAAGACTAGCAGTTTCAAGTAAGTTTCAGCCCACAATATCCAGAGAGCATAGAATGTTCAGATTGAGAGGACCAGATGTAATATTTTATGAAGTAATGGCCAGGAACTTTGCATATCTGATGGAAGATACCAACCAAAAAAAATTCAAGCTCAGTGGACCTTAATGAAAGAAAATCACTGCTGGGTCCTTGAGAACCCACTTGATGAAAAACAAAGTTGGGAAATATTTTTAATGCAGTCAAGAAGTAAAAGAAACATATCTAAAAGAACATGAACAGACAATGATTTCAACAGAAAAGTCCTAGCAGGCAGAACATGACTGGTGTATTTAAGTCCTGAATCAAACAGACATACAAAAACTATCAAACTAGAATCCAATAACCATTGGAGGTAATTTAAAATTTGGTGTCAGCAGACAGCTACTAATACAATCTAGTGAAGGACTTTTCTCAAAGTCATAGAGAATAATTGAGTTTGAACCACAGAAGTATAAACATGGGCATGGGTTCCAGAGGAGCTAAATATAAGAGTATTGACAGGGGTTTCTTGGGGCTGAGAAAATGGCTCACTCAGTAAAGTGCTTGTGGCCACAGTGTGAAGTTCAACCCCCAGCATGTGTTTAAAAGTGACTTACAGCTATAATCTCAGTGATAGGGATGACGAGGCAGAAAAGCAGACCTTGAGAGCTTCCCGGACAGCAGTTGAGGTAAGCTTATGGTTCAACCAAAGACTTCATCTCAAAAAATATGTAGTCACAAAGGAAGACAATTGAGAAGGTGGAGCCCCAGGCTTCCACACACAAGGAACTCATATGCCTATGAAATCAAATATAGAGCAACAGTGTCACATGGTGGAAAAGAGTAAATATGAGTCCTTTGCATTTGAGATATTTTCAGGTATGCAGAACATAGCTGTGGTTTGTTGTTTTTGTTGACATTACCAGTGGGGAAATAATACAAAAAGGTACAATAAAATTCAAGAGAGAAATGATGATAGAACTTTAAACTATGCTTATCCAAAGAAGGCAAGAATGAGGAAATGCACACACAAAGAAGAAATGAGACCAGGCCCAGGAACACAGGTCAATAATCCCAGCTGCTCTGCAAGCCCAGTAGAATTATTGCAGATTCAAGATCAACATGAGCTACAGAGTGAGTTCTTGACCTAGTTGGGTAACTTAGTGTGACCTTGTCTTGATATTGGCAAGAAAGCTTGCCTAGCTTGTGTGAGGTCTTGAGTTTAATCCCCATCCAAAGGATTAAATGGGGCAAACAGGAAACAGTAATTAGATGTTAACTTAAAACCCAGCTGCATTATTAATCACATTAAACATAAATGACTGTTGAAAGGACAAATGGAGATGCTATGGGCTGGGGATGTAGCCTACTTGCTAGAGAGCTTTCCTAGAGTGCACAAAGTCCTGGGTTCCATTCCCAGTACTTCACAAATTGGGTATGGTGGTACATTTAGGAAATAAGTCAGGAGATAAATTCAAGGTTACCCTTGGCTATGAATCAAGTAATGATAGTCTGGGCTACAAGAGACCTGAGTGGGGAAGGAGGGAGGGAGATGAATGAGAATTACCCACCTTACCAGTTTATCATTTAAGTGGAGCCTAGGCTCATTATAAACACATTGAATTATGAATAAATGGCTGTGTGAAAGTCCTACCATGCAATGCTGAACATTTCAAGGCATTGGTTTTCACACTGGTCTAGAGTCCACGTGTTTCTCATTGAGTCCTGCCTAGTGAGTTGATGATCATCTATAGTGTACTTTGCTCTGAGTGCTTATCAAAGTGCACACAGTGTTGTGCTGAATTAGAGTTATAGATGGCTGTGGACCATCATGTAGGCGATGGTAATCACACCCAAGTCATCTGTAAAAGTAGCCAGGGCTCTTAGCCACAGACCCACCCTTCTAGCCTCTAGGTGGTAACTTTAAACATCTGTCTTCAACAGAATACACTTTTATTCCCTAAGTGAGATAACCCAAGCAAAACCAGAATAATGGTAATATATTTATTTTCTTCAAACTTTTTCTTACGTATTTTATTTCCTTTGTAAGTTTTACTTATAGTGTGTGTGTGTGTGTGTGTGTGTGTGTGTGTGTGTGCTTACTTGTGTGTCTGGCCAGAGGACAATGTCAGGAACCCTATGTCATTGTTCTCCTCTACCTTACTTTTGGGGGCAAGTCTCTAACTCACCCTGGAAGTCACTTATTAGGTAACATTGGCTTGTCATGCAGGTCCTTGGGATGCTGTCAGTCTCCATCTTCTGGTATCACCTGGATTACGGGCATGCGCTACAGCGATGTTGCTTTATTTGGGTACTAAGTATCTAAACTCAGGTCCCTGCACTCCTTGCAAACACTTTAGGTGCTGAGCTCTCTCTCAACCCAGTCCTTGTATCCACCAACTTTAAAGTAATCCTTGGATGTTTCTAAATAGTTCTCCTTGTCCTAGAACATTCAGAGGTCCTGAATGATTTAAGTTTGAAAAAAATTACCATTCTTTCTTCTGTCCTTGCTTGCTTGCTTGGTTCCTTCCTCGCTTTCTTCCTTCCTTTCTTCCTCCCTCCCTCCCTTCCCTCCCTCCCTCCCTCCCTCCCTCCCTCCCTCCCTCCCTTCCTTCCTTCCTTCCTTCCTTCCTTCCTTCCTTCCTTCCTTCCTTCCTTCCTTCTGTCCTGCACATGTGTCACAGGAAGAATTTTATTTTAATCTCTAACATCAGTAATTCATCTTGTCAAGGAGAAAATTAGATCTCTGAAACCATGGCCATTTTGTTGAATGTGACAGACATGAAGACATGAGGAGAGAGCAGTAGGTGGTTTCACACTCAGTTTTCCACCATTTTAAAAATCATACACCGGGTCTTTCTCCTTAGAAATAAAGCCATTCCAGCAGCAGGCCAGCAGTTCTTAAGAAACCAAGCCTCTTTATTATTACTTTATTAAACTTTATTATTACTTTATTAAACTTAAGGCTCTTTATTATTCTTGTTATAAATCAATTACTGTAATAACATTTGAAAAGCACATGTGTCATTTACCTTGTATTGTTTGTGGTGTAATTTGAACTCAAGAATCTCTCCCTTGCTATACCATAAGAGGAAAGTATATGCTCTAGAACATGGGGAGGGGGCAGGCATGAAACAGACACAGAAATAGCCGAAGTAGGAAGTCAGTAATGTAGAAATTGGGGGCTGGGGAGATGGCTTGTTTGTTAGAATTCCAGATGTTCTTTCAAGAGAACCTAAGTTTAGAACCCTTTTTAAGAGGAATGGGGGGCAGGAGAGTTGGTACAGCTCTTAAGAGGGTTTGACATGTTTCCAGAGGGCCTGAGTTCAGGTCCAAGCACTCCTGTTGGGTGGCTAGCAACCAATAGAATTCTAGCTCCAGGGGATCCAGTGATATTGTCTGGCTTCTGCAAGCAACCATGCCCCTGTGGCGCACACACGTGCGTGTGCACGCGTACACCACACTCTCACACACTAAATAAGTGAAGTGAGTGAATGAATGAATGAATGAATGAAAAAAGAAACAATTAAGAAGACAAATTTAAAAAATTTAAATCTCCTATGGTGGAGCTAGGGTAGTGAAGACAGGTGAATTCCTGGGGCACGTTGACTAGCCAGCCTAGCCAAATTGGCAAGTTAGTTTCAGGGAAAGACTTTGTTTAAAAGGACAAGATGGGGAAATGAAATTATGAAATATGCAGGAAAGTGGCTAGACTGTGAAAGCCTAACTGTAAGCAAGGTAAACCAAACTTGGAAGGAAGGAAGGAAGGAAGGAAAGAAGGAAGGAAGGAAGGAAGGGAGGAAGAGAAACAGCCAAAAATGCATCTTCTCCTTCAAATATAGATCTTAGCCTGTAGATTGAATGTAAGCAAAAGAAGTCCCAAGTTTTGAAGGAGAATATAAAGCTAATTGTTTTTCTAGTGTACACGCCATTGTAATCGTAAACTGACACTAATAGTATAAAATCCTAAGTGAAGCTACTGGCTTCAGAATGGACTTTGTAAGTACTAAAACGCTTACTCACATGTATGCTTTGGAGTGGGCCAGTATTTGTTTTATTTGCTGCCTTAATCGAACCATGTGCTACTTTTATTTGTGAGTTTACAATAAAATAGTTTTTATTTAAAAGAAAATAAGGAGGAAGGAAAACATTTGATGAATGATGGTCAAGAATGACTTCCACATGTGTGCATGCACACATACGCCCCCTCCCCCCCGCTCATGCACTCACGCGCACACACACATTCTCTCTCTCCCTCTCCCTCCCTCCCCTTCTTTTTTTCTCTCACATGCACACACAGAGGGCACACACACACCCTGGACAGAGAGAGGAGGTGGAGATTGTATGTCCTTGTTAGCATAGCCTATAATTAATTAAACAACTATACATAACCATTTATATCACTCTTGCTTCCCTGATGAATTACTAGTGGTTATCATTAAGAGTTAATTACATGTCATTAAATATATCAGTTAATGCCCTTACTGCTTTGCATCATGTGGATCATGCTAAAAATGTCATTTTCACCTGTAAAGTGAAAGTGTCCCCAGAGGAAAGGTGTTCATCCTGCCAAGATTGCCTAGGTGTGAGATTCTCTTCTTTCAGAGTTTGCTCCCTAAATCAAGGTCACAGTTTGAAGGCAGCCCATACCTATTTTAATTTAACTTGTTGCTCTCTCTCTCTCTCTCTCCCTCCCCCTCCTCCCTCTCTCTCTCTCTCCCTCTCTCTATCCCTCTCTCCCTCCCTCTCTCCCTCTCTTCTCTTCCTCCCTCCCTCCTTTCCCTCCCCTCCCTTCAACTCTCCTCCCCTCCCTTCCCCTTCCCTCCTCTTTTCCCTCTCTGACAGGCTTTCCTGTATTTCACCCTGGCTTCAAATTTGCTTCATAGCCAAAGGTGACCTCCTGATAATCCTGCTTCCACCTCACAAGTGCTGATATCACAGGTATGTGGTGCCACCAAGCCAGGGTCACGTTTTAAGATATCTGTAATTTTTATTTGTCAATAGCAGGTAATGATTCAGGTAATTACAGTTACTGATATTGTTATAGTTACTTTTTTATTTTAATTTATGTTTATGGGTGTTTTAGCTGAAGGCATGTCTGTGCACCTTGTACATGCCTGATATCTACAGAGGCCAGAGGAAGGTTTCAGACCTTACAGAGCTAGAGTTACAGATAGTTGTGAACCACCATGTGAGTGTTGGGAATAGAATCAAGGTCTTCTGCAAGAACAGCCACTGTTCTGAACATCTGATGCATCTCTTAGACCCTAGAGTTATATTTAAAAATATATTTTCAACAAGTTCAAGAGCAGTTTAAAATGAGGGTTGTATTTATATAGAAAGACTGAAAACAGCTGTGACAATACTTGTTGGTTATTGTGGTCATGGCTGCCTTCTGTTTTATACAAATCAGATTTTTTCCATAACCCTAGCTTGCTATCTAGTCCTATATGTGTGCTTCTAGAATGATATTATTATATAACTATATAATGATATATTATTATTATATATTATTATATAATATTTATAATTATTATATAATGACAATTACTGATACATTATCATATAATGATATTATTATATAATATATATTATATACATGAATTTTACATGTGTGTACTATTTAGTTGGGGTTTGCAAAGCTCACACACTTCACAAGGACAAAAACACACTTATTGGAATCTGCTCATCCTACAGTCTTAGGTTAGAATCCTGTGAAACTGTATAGCTATGTATGGTGTGGTCATGCTCAGCATACAGATTAATCTATTTTATAAATAGGCTGATGGGGCAGGGATGTATGTGTAGTTAACTACAGAAAGAATAAATAAAATTACTATGGTTATGTATAAGGAGACATTACTTCAAGATACACGATCCATTAATCTCTATAACAAGGAGAAGATGTAGAAGGAGTTTAATTTGTGTGTGTGTTCACATACATGTACAGGTACACCTGCAAAAATGTGTACCAGTAGGCTGACTTATCAGAATTCCCAGTAATCCTCCTGTCTCATTTTTTCGAGCCCTGGGATTATAGACCGTTGTCACCATAACTGGCCTTTTTGTATGGGGATTGGGCTCCCCAAACCCAATTTCTGACATTTTATTATATATATATATATATATATATATATATATATATATATATATATAATATTTGTCCTTGTTGCATACAGAACCACTTCTATTCTGAACAATAAAAAATCACCCTTCTTTGCCAGCAGGTCTGTTGGTGAGATCTGAAGCACCACAGATGTACACATAGCCTAGGAAGACCATCAAGGTAAAGAAGAGACCCTATACCTTACTCTCACTAATTCGTTTTTATGTTTATTTTGTTCCTGGATGCACAGGTATCATAGCAGGAACTCTAACAGTCACTGTAGAACAAGAGGAGCACATGACAGAAATTGCGACTTAATTATGTCAAAGCAGCAAAGGAGACCAGCATGCCCCCGAGGTGACTGTAGATGCTTAGGATTTGTGATGGAACACTTATGCCTCTATCTTACTTTGGCAAGTAATATGGCTATTTTTTTGAGACAGTCTTTTCCTATGTTATGTTGTTTCCTATGCTAGTATTGAAGCTGAGATCCACTTGCTTCAGCCCCTGGAAAGTTATAGGTGTGTGTCACCATACCAGGTCTTGGTGTGTATGTGTATCCTCATGTGCATGGGAAGGATGTAAGGGGGTAATGGAGGCAAACACTAACATCAGTGTCTGCTCACCTCAGTAATTGTAATGAATAAATTAGAATGAAAATCAACATACAAAGAGGAAATATGTATTTAAATCCTCTTAGAGACTTCAGTGACACTAGCAACCTCCCTTTCCAAACAATATTAGCTTGATTCCCTCGTAGCTGCACTTTCTGCAAAGCAATGGGCCTGCTTGGTAACAAATGTCCTTTCAGTAAGCCTGGATGGCCACATATATTTTGTCTTCTTTTAATGCGTGCCAAAAATTATACTTCCTTCAAGCTGAAGATAAAGCAAAATACACAGCACACGAAATCAATTCCTTATCTGAACTCCCTGCACTTAGTTAAGGCACACTGCTTCACGATTCATACGCACTGTTGGCCTGAAAAGTCACCCACACCATTCTTACACAGACTGAGTTCTCTTTCACTTCCTGTAAGCTTTGTGTAAGAGAAACTTATCCTTAAAGACATCAGGCTGAGTCCTTGCCTCCTACATTTGTCTTCTCCTCCTCCTTCCCCTCTCCCCCTCTCTTTTTCCCTTCCCCTCTTCCCCTCTCTCTCTCTCTCTCTCTCTCTCCTCCCTCTCCCCGTCTTCCTCTCCCTTCTCTCTCTCTCCTTCCTTTTCATTTATTTCTCCCTCCCCTCCCTCCTTTCTTTCCTTCCCACTCTACCCCTTTACTTTCCGGACCCATTCTAAAATTTTGGACAGAAGCAGACCTTCTTTTCCTTGTCTGTTGTACTCCAAACTCCTTCTGGTTCACTCTCCTTCCAGTGATCAGAACTTATTTCTTCACCCAGAGATTTCTTCTTCATGTCATACAGTGGCATATTTCTGCCCCCACATTTTAGGATAGGGAGTAAATAGAATCAATGGAGAATAAAATTAACTCAATGCATCAATTTCTTGGTATGAAACTGACCAAATTGGAGCAGATGAATTTTCAGAATTGCTCCTACTGAAAAGACATTTTTGTCCCTATTTTTCCTTCAATGGCCTGTAAATGTTACAGTGGAGTGAAATTGGAGGAGGTGTCCTAACACATTCACTCACTAGATAAATGTTTGGTGGATGTCAGCAGTGTCAGGCTTTATCCTTAGACACACTGATGAACAGATCAATCCAGAAGTTCTGCTTAGGAATGGGGGAGGGATGCGAGTAGGGAATAGCTACGTCTTTAGTTACACACTGGATTTCAAATATCCTATTTCCCCATTCACAACTGGTTGACTTGTTCAAGTAACTTCTAGATCCTTGACTCAAAGGGATGTTTGCAGAAGAAATGATATAATGTTAATTGTCAGAGAGCCTCTAGAAACACTGATTGCCAAGAACAGAAGAAATCCAAATCCTTCTGGTTAAAATAAAATGATTGCCATAGAGATTAATTATTAGGAGAGTGAGTCAAAAAAAAAAAACTGGAATGTTTAAGGAATACTGAAAATGGCTTCAGGACCCAACGGGTATAATGGGAGCTGTTTGAAGTGACTAGCCATAAAGAAGAGCTTCTAGGGTATGTTGACTCTGTCTTCTAATCTTTTCAGACATAAGATGGCACTGAGGAAGACAGAAGGAAGACCATGAGAGGTAAAGAGGATCATGGGAGGATCGTGGGCTTGAGAACATTGCAGTATAAAGGGCTGTATGTAGCAAGCTAAAGCCTCCTCTTCACTTCTAGATCAGAGTGCTTGTAACAGAAAGTCAATACTGATTGTAGTTAACAAGGTAGATAATGCTGAGCTTCTGAACTTGCTGTGTTCTGATTGCCAGGAGCGGGCTTTGTAGCTCTTTTTGTAGCTCATAGAGGATCACAGAGAGGGAGCTCAGGGTTTCAGGCTAAGAGTAAAATAGTCAGCCATTGTATAAAGTAGGGATGGAGAGGGATTGCCTGCCTGCTAGGAGTTGTTTTAGCCTTAAAAGCAAGCAATGATGGAGAATTGACACCAATTACAACCTAGTCAACTCTTGTGTTATGGAAGGCGATGAGATATAGTCATGGCAGTTTGTGATGGACGACTAAGCTAAGGATATGCTTTGCCCCATCTGACTTTCCCCTGGTTGTTGTCCACCATGGGGACAGCAAAGATGAACTTTGATGAACAAATAAGTATGCATTGGCTGCCAAAAATATGCATAAAGCTGGTGGTCATACACTTCTGTATTTTGAGCTCTTGGGGTATGGAAGTTGGAGTACAGAGGATCCCATGTGCGAGCAGACCTACATAGTGACAACCAAGTGCTGGGTTTACAGGCATTAAAGAACAGCATTTTTGTTTATGGAATAATGCACTAAGTGTTTGGAAACAGAACTCTTGAGGTAAAGTGTAGTTGTCATACAGATGGATTCTCAATATGCATGTGATAGCCAAGCTCAGGAGAGTGAAGAACATTCTGAAATATTCTTTTAATCCATGGGTGCCATGTGGAATATTAGGTAAGTCTGTTTCCACTGAGGTATTGTGTCAGCGGAATCCCAGGAAATATCCTAGTTCAGAAACAGAAGAGAAGATATACTCAGAGTAGAGCTGAGCGTTTCCACAGAGAATCGGAAGGCTGTAGGGTCACGGAGATCACCAAGCACAGATCCTGAAGGACAAGGGTTGGTAAGGACACTAGGCATACTGAGAAATCTGGTAGGAAAGCAATAAACAACATTGGCTTTTGTGTCTTTGGTGATTCAATTATTAATGAGGACCTTAGTGTAGTTGTCTCTCTGAAGGGCAAGGATTAGAAACTAAATGGTAATAGGTTAAGAATTAAACAGGAATTGCAGTACATTGAGCTCCATAGAGACAGCACCAGGGCAAGCTTGAGCTGGATGGGCACTGGGTGACTCTGTGCCTCGCAGAGGAAAATCAACTAAACACGGGCAAAGGAGATCCTAAGAAGCCGAGAGGCAAAATGTCCTCATATGCATTCTTTGTGCAAACCTGCTGGGAGGAGCACAAGAAGAAGCACCGGGATGCTTCTGTCAACTTCTCAGAGTTCTCCAAGAAGTGCTCAGAGAGGTGGAAAACCATGTCTGCTAAAGAAAAGGGGAAATTTGAAGATATGGCAAAGGCTGACAAGGCTCGTTATGAAAGAGAAATGAAAACCTACATCCCCCCCAAAGGGGAGACCAAAAAGAAGTTCAAGGACCCCAATGCACCCAAGAGGCCTCCTTCAGCCTTCTTTTTGTTCTGTTCTGAGTACCGCCCCAAAATCAAAGGTGAGCATCCTGGCTTATCCATTGGTGATGATGCAAAGAAACTAGGAGAGATGTGGAACAACACTGCAGCAGATGACAAGCAGCCCTATGAGGAAAAGGCTGCCAAGCTGAAGGAGAAGTATGAGAAGGATGTTGTTGACTACAGAGCTAAAGGAAAACCTGATGCAGCGAAAAAGGGGGTGGTCAAGGCTGAAAAGAGCAAGAAAAAGAAGGAAGAGGAAGATGAGGAGGAGGATGAAGAAGATGAGGAAGATGAGGAAGATGAGGAAGACGAGGAAGATGATGAATAAGTTGGTTCTAGCGCAGTTTCTTTTCTTGTCTATAAAGCATTTAACCCCCCCTGTACACGACTCACTCCTTTTAAAGAAAAAAATTGAAATGTAAGGCTGTGTAAGATTTGTTTTTAAACTTTACAGTGTTTTTTTGTTTTTTGGTTTTTTTTTTTTTTGTATAGTTAACACACTACCGAATGTGTCTTTAGATAGCCCTGTCCTGGTGGTATTTTCAATAGCCACTAACCTTGCCTGGTACAGTCTGGGGGTTGTAAATTGACATGGAAATTTAAAGCAGGTTCTTGTTGGTGCACAGCACAAATTAGTTATATGTGGGGACAATAGTTTGGTTGTTTTTTTTCTTTTGGTTTTACTTTTTCATCTTCAGTTGTCTCTGATGCAGCTTATACGAAGATAATAGTTGTTCTGTTAACTGAATACCACTCTGTAACTGCAAAAAAAAAAAAAAATTGCGGCTGTTTTGTTGACATTCTGAATGCTTCTAAGTAAATACAATTTTTTTATTAAAAAAAGAAATAAACAGGAAAACAAGTTTTCAAACATTTAATAGATTTATTAGGGTTTAATTGACATGCAATAAATTCAACATATTTAAAGTACACGATTTGAGAAATCTCAATGAGTATATAATATATATACAACATGTCTATTTATATGCAAAGATAATGTCCATAACCACCATTAAGATAATGGACTTCCTTCATATCTTCAAATACTCCTCACAGCCTGTTGGAGCCACTTGCTTCTCCTTCTCTTATATCCTACACAATCCCTGGGCTCCTTTCTATTACTATAGATGAGTTTGCATTTTTTTTTGCATTTTTAAAAATTTAAATTGTTTTTACTTATTCATTTTATATCCCAACCACTGCCCCTCCTCTTAGTCACCTCCTCCCACAACCCATCTCCCACTCCCTCTCCCCTTCTCTTCTTGAGTGGGTGGGGGGGTCCCCCTGGGTAACCCTCCCCGCCCCTAACCCTGACACTTCAAGTCACTGTGAGGCTAGAGGCCTCTTCTCCCACTGAGGCCAGACAAGGCAGCCTAGCTAGTAGAACACATTCCACGGGCAGGCAATAGCTTTTGGAATCGTCCCTGTTCCAACTGTCCAGGACCCATGAGAAGGTCAAGTTGCATATCTGTTACATACGAGTGGGAGGCCTAAGTCTAACCTGTGTATATGCTGCAGTGTGCTTCTGGTCTACTGTCTTTAATTCCATAAGAATTTTAGATTTATTCATACTGTAGCATTTATCTTTTAAAATACTAAGGGACAGCAGGATGTCTCAGCAGATAAAGGTACTTGCTGCCAAGCCTGATACCAGGACTTGCATAGTAGGAGTGAACCAGCTTTTTCAAGTTACTCCTGATTCCAATGTGCATATTTACATGCACATGGAAACACACAATAAACAGATATAATATTTACACGGCTCTTCAGAAACAGAGGCAGAGGCAGGCAACTCTCCATGCATATGACCCACCACAAGATCATAAACTTACAACACTATTAAGCATATTTTAGAAACTGTATTGAATGTTCTTGAGTTAAGTGTGAGCATTGTAGATTAATAAATCATATCTCAATATTAAAAGTCTAGACACTCCTATTAGGAACTGCTCTAGATTCCCATTTTTGTTCAATGCTTTTGAACAAAATAGCCTGTTATTTTAAATGCAGAGCTCTCCTTGACTAACATTATGTTATACACACATTCACGCAATTTGTATAGGAGGGTCTGATGGTGTGGAAACATGTACAATGGCTAAGCAGTACTAGCAAACAGGAGACAGATATTCATGAATTGGGTAGAGGATGTGGTTTTAACAGTGCCTAAACAGGGAGCCCTAAGGAACAGACATCTGAGAGGGAATGAGTAAGGTAGACAAGATGCTGAGAGAAAATGAAGGGAAATGTTTACAGATTGTTCTGAGGCCTCAGCTAAGTTTTAACACCATAAGATCTGGGGGCAGTTATTTGAAGCTATCCCCAGTTTCCAGGGTGTGGAAGATGAAATGGAAATTGCGATATAAGATGTTCTGTTCTAGATGGTAGAAGCCAAAGACAGGTGGGGAATCGGGGCCACTGATGGAAGAGGAGACTGAAGGTTCAGGTCAGCAGCAGGCTGAACAGATGAGAGGGAAAGGCACTGGAGAACATGGTTGAGTATGTGACCTTGATAACAGGATGCTTGACTTACTAAACTTCATCTTTCAGCTTGGCCCTGACCAGGAGTTACCTGACAGAACCATCTTCTTATCAACACTTTCATTACCATTAAAATACCAAGTATTGGTATATCACTTGGTATATTACCATTATGGCACCGGTATGTTACCACATGGCACATTTTGTACAATATAGTAGTAACTTGAAGGTGACAAAGATGATGTGTCCCTGGCCTGATGCCATTGCCAGCATTGTAATTTAATTTTTAGGGGCTGGAGAAATGGCTCAGCAGTTAAGAAGGCTTCCTAATTTTTCAGAGATTTATTTATTTATTTATTTATTTATTTATTTATTTTTGGAAACCACATCAAATAGCTGGCCCATTCCAGCCTGTAACTTTAGCTCTTTTGGGTCTGATACATTTTTGGCCTCTGTGAGCATCTGAACATGCTCAGGTGCTGTGTGTGTGTGTGTGTGTGTGTGTGTGTGTGTGTGTCCAAAACAAGGTCATTAAAGAAAATAACTTCAAAACCCCTAAACTCCTCTATCTTTACTACAATCTGATCGCATCAGTATTTTTTTACTTAGATAATTCTTGCTTTCACTTGCTTTTTTGTGGCTCTGGTTGCCCGCAGCCCCAAATACTACTGCCCTATACTTGCTAACACTCCTCTCTGGGTACCTTTCTTCCATTTCATGGCTTTGTAAAATGTGATTCCTATTTCAACAATGGGAGATATGAAAACAATTCTGACATCCTATGTGGTGGCAGCAGCTAGCCATTCTGCCTTGATTTCCTTCTGAGTTGTTTAGAGTCTATATTGTTAGCCTTTGCCTGGGTGTGCAATTCTCTCTCTCTCTCTCTCTCTCTCTCTTTCTTCAATCTTAACCATCATACTTAACTTTCTCTAGTATTATTAGAGCCCCAGGATGTGAAATATGTTTAACTGCTCCATTAACCTACATCTTTTATGCCTATGAGAAGCAGGGCTTCTAGCCAGATATTTTAAATCACCCTACTCATTCATTAATGGACTCATAAAACACAGGTTCTCCCAAAGTACCTTCTTGCTCTTATAGGAACCACAGCAGACGTTTATGTAAAAGTTCTCATTCTGTGAGATTCAAGGCATTTGCCAGATTCTTTTTTATTTTACCACAAAACTTATTGAATTTATGGAAAGTGGAATGAAAATCAATTAAACCCAGGAAGGTAATAATTTCTGAAATTCAAAAGTCAAAGAGAGTGGCTAATGGGAGAGGTCTATTCTCTACTAATGCTACAAAATCATGGTGTAGCAAATTAGTCAGGACAGAAAATGTGGGTTAGTGACAAAATTGTAACAACTTGTTCTGGAAAAGGCAGTTATGGGGTTGGAAAGAGAGAGATAAAGATGCTGAAGGGTGAGCTTTGGAAGTGAATGTGAGTGAGAGAAATGTAAACTGTAGGAGAGCTATTATTTGTTCCCAGCCACTTTGAACCCTAGCCTACAAATAGAGACAGCTCTCATGCCAGAGGCAAGACACAGTTCCTGAGTTTGTCTGGTGATGCAGACTACAGGGCTAGACACTGAGAGTCACCAGACCTAAAGACTCACATACCACACTGTCTTCCTATGTCCAGGTGTCCTTGGCATTGACTTTGGATCACAGTATTTCTCTAGAAACAATATGTGAAGTCATATTTGAGTTAGATGTAGTACCAACAGTCAAAGAAAAACATTTCATAATAACCAGGAAGGTCTGCCTTTTAATTGAGTAGATGATATTCAACCAAGTCATGAGACTTGGTTTGAGGCATTGAGAGTAGAAAGCCATTTCTAGTTCAGTTGTAAATAGAAGAAAAGTGTTAAAGTCCAACACGACATTCAAATTACGTTTTCTTTGTTAAACATTGATGGGATAGATCATCAAATAACTTTGCATGCTTTGCTAAAATTAATATGTTTGAAAAATTCATGTGAATTTTAAATTGTGTGCATATATGTGTATGGTGGGGGGATTTGTACACATGTGTGTATGTGCCTATAGAGGCCAGAAGAGGGCACCAGATCTCCTGGAGTTGGATTTATAGACAGTTGCAACCTATCTGACATGGCTGCTGAGAACCAAACTTGGCTTTTTGGTAAGAGCAGCCTGTACCCTTAACCTCAAACAACTTGTAAGTCGAAAAGGAAATCCAAGGGAAATGTTTTGGATTGTGTTTATAACCATCAAGACACAGCCATCCATAGTGGTTCATCCACACACTCAATTTGTGCTCCTGTATTTTAAAAGGCGTTTGGTGGATACCTTCAAGCTTTGTCTTAGGAGAGAACAGGTTATAAATTATCCATAAAAAGGTTATGACACTTAAAGTAGAGTTATCAAATTGTTAATAAATCTAGCTCTTATTACGTGAAAGGCAAATTATAAGAAAAATGAGAGAACGAACCATTTTATCACAAATAAACAGCATTAGTAACTGCATCCCATAATGGCCTCTAATAAAACCTGTTTAATCACCTCTGAGAACAGGAATTTCCTTTGGGCAATTTCTACTCAGAACAAAGGAACTATTTTACTTTCTCCTTTTAATACCTTCTGTCAGCCTGTCCTCCCATCTTGTAGAATTGGCAGCCAGTGACTTAGGTGATTTGGAAAGGGGAGAAAAGCCACCCCTCCCTTGGAACTTGGCCCTAGGCTCTTGGCCCAGGTCACTGCTGAGTGGTCAGAGCTGCCTCCTGTTTCTTTCTAAACTTCATCCTAGAGAAAAATCCAGAGTCTGGAGGTTGGAGTGTGAAGATCATGTATATTTGTGCGTGCTTTCTAAAGGGGAGTGGAAGAAAAGGGGAAAGTGTGGGGCTAGTTGGGGCTTTTCCGGCTTGGCTTCCATAGTCCATTTCCTGGTAGCATGGTTTACTTAGTTACCCTCTGTTGAAGGAGAAAGAAGCTGTTGTTGACCTAAATTAAATCAAATGGAGACTTAAAGCTGTGAGATTACTCAAGCCTTAAGAACCACCGAGCAAAGGGCAAACACAGTATCACACACATCAGCAATCGAGCACTCTTACTTGGAGACAATAGAGGGTCTCTAAGGGTAGCTGGCCATTACAGCCTAAACAAGACACCCTAACTCAAAAAACAGTGGGAAGTGGAGACAGACTCTCCAGGTTGCTACTAACTCCCACTGTGTACCAGGGCATTCATTCACCTAGGCCTACACACAAAAGGATTGAAGGGAGGGAGGGAGAGAGAGGAAGAGAAAGAACAATATAAAGATAAAGAGATAGAAAGACAGACAGATAGATGAAAAAGAAGGAAGAACAACCTAATGAGAGAGACAGCCAGACACAGGCAGATATAAAGGAAGGAAGGAAAGAAGGAGAGGGAAAGAGAGAGGGAGGGAAGGAGGGAGGAAGGGGAAGAGAAAGAAAGAACAATATAAAGGCAAAGAGACAGACAGACAGACAAGAAGAAATAATAACCTAAGGAGAGAGAGAGACAGGCACAGACAGATAGAAAAGAAAGAAGGAGGGCGGGTGGGGGACTTTTGGGATAGCATTGGAAATGTAAATGAAATAAATACCCCCCCCCAAAAAAAAAAAAAAGAAAGAAAGGAGGGAAGGAAGGGAGGGAGGGAGGGAGGGAGGAAGGAAGGAAGGAAGGAAGGAAGGAAGGAAGGAAGGAAGGAAGGAAGGAAGGAAGGAAGGAAGACCCAAGCAAAGGACAGATGCCAACTGGGTGCTGGTGGTAAGTTATTCTAGGCAGGAAAAGACTTCAAACCATACAGTTTGCCTCATGGAAACAAGTCTAAATCTATAGCTTTGTCCAAAAGCATTCTGACTACCCTTTCATGAAGTACTAAAACCAACACCTCTGACTCACCCTGATAAAAACGTTGGCATCCAATACCTTCATTTAAATCAATCAGGAAACAGAATTTTTAGGGTGGGATGAATTTTCTGTCTCTAGGAACAACAACAAAACAAACGAATAATACTAATACTACTACTAATGATGATGATGATCATCATCATCACCATCACCACCACTACCATCACCTTCCCGAGACTAAAGTGCTCATTTTTAGGCTCTTGCGCCAGTATTCTGTTCTGAATCACTGATAAATATTTATTCCAGTAAATATAAATGATGGAGTAAAAACAAACAAACAAACAACAACAAAACCTGGTTGTAACAAATCCAAACCAGAAGCAAAGAGAAAACGAGGAACATATAGAAGTAAAGAGTGGAAAGCTACCACCTATAACCCCAGCACACTCCAGTCTGTATCAGGTAAGTTACCATGAGTCCCAGGCCAGAATGAGCTCCAGTTGTATCAAAACAGAATAAAATGAAACAAATCGCTACTGTCTTAGTTACTTTTTTATTGCTGTGATAAAACACCATGACCAAGGCAACTTATTAAAATGAAGAATTTAATTCAGTGGTTCTTAAGCTTTTGACCCATCAATACAGTTCCTCATGTTGTGGTGACCCCTTCCCCAACCTTAAAGTTATTTTTGTTGCTACTTCATAACTGTAAATTTTGCTACAGTTATGAATTGTAATGTAAACATTTGTGTTTTCTGATGGTCTTAGGCCACCCTGTGAGTCATTTGACATCCAAAGGGTTGCATCCCAGGGATTTTGATTACTGCTGGATTAATTGGAGGTTTGCTTATAGTTTTGGAGGATGTGTAGTGTTCGTGAGAGTCATGGCAGGGAGCATGGCAACAGGCAGAATTGGTGCTGGCACAGTATCTGAGAGCTTACATGTTGAGACAATAACTATGACGTAGAGAGAGAGAGGCTAAGAGGGCTTTTGAAACATTCTCCAACAGGGCCTGACCTTCCCAAACTGTTCTACCAACTGTAGGACATACATTCAAACATATAAGCCTATGGGAGCCACTCTCATTCAAACCACCACAGCTACCAGAGATAATACAACATTAAAAAAAAAAAAAACCTGAAAAAGAAAGGAGGGAACATATGGAAAGGCTCTAATCCTATACATTATGAACTGGTGGGAACTGGTAAATACATGAACATCATTTGTCTCTTGTTTGGTTTGCTTTGAT
Source organism: Mus caroli (assembly GCF_978045245.1). Classification (NCBI taxonomy): domain Eukaryota; kingdom Metazoa; phylum Chordata; class Mammalia; order Rodentia; family Muridae; genus Mus; species Mus caroli. Next base: position 110,042,683 of record NW_028227270.1, on the reverse strand, counting down.
TCCACACACACCCCGGGGGGGGGGGGCAAGGAGAGGGACAAAGTCTTTTATATAAAGTCTGGATGCCCTGAAACTCACCTCAGCAGCATAGGCTGGCCTCAAACTTCCAGCAATCTTCCCACCTCAACCTTCAGAGCGCTGGGTTTGTAACAGGGCACTTCCGTGTCCAGCAGCGGCATCTGCTTGGATACTTTTAACCTGAGCCGGAGCGAAAGCAGACATGGGTGGTTTCATCCAGAAGCGCTTCAGGAAGCAGAAGTGAGAGAGAGGAGGCACAATGAAGAGAGCGAAAGGAGCCAGCTCGTGTGTCTAGTGGGGCACTTGCTCTCTTAGATGCTCAGAGGAGACGAGAACAGAACATTCTGGAGCATTGTGTTCTTAGAGGACAGGCCTACTGGGTCATTTACCAGGACTCCCACCTCACAAGTGGGCGGGGTTGTTCCCAGAGTATTCATCCCCTGGTCTGTGCAAACTGAGCCAGCTGGAAGCTCTATGGCCTCCTGGGGCTAGGGTAGGGGTTCTCAATTTGGGGGTCCCGATGCCTTGCGGGGCTGAACAATCCTTTCACAGGGGTTGATTAAGACCACTAGAAAACACAGACATTTACATTACTATTCACAACTGTAGCAAAATTACAGCTATGAAGTAGCAATGAAAATAACTTTACGGATGGAGGTCGCCATGCCAGGAGGAACTGTATTAAAGGGTCTCAGCGTTATGAAGGTTGAGAACTACTGGTCTAGGTAGACAGTTGTAAAGTCTCAACGCGAGCAGAGAGATTCATGTCTTTGGGCTCTAACTGTGAATATAGAGTTTCCCAAGACCCCTGAGGTGATAGCAGCTGGGCTCAGGAGAATACACACACTAGCTTGCAACCATTGGTAACAGCCAGGTTCTCAACTATGGAAAACATTCAGAACATAACTTTTATGAGCTCTCTGTTGAGTAGTAATTCTTGCGAAATTGGAACTGAGTGTCTTCCAGACCCTTCTGAAGTAGTTTGTACATTCCTCACAAACTATACCATTAAGCATATACATTATTCATTGGCAATATGCAAAGCTCCAGAAAGAAGCTGCAATCAATACCAATAAAATAAAATGGCTTCAAATGTATGTGGCATTTTTTACTTGTTTCTCAAGCGTCATCTTTTTGTGTCCTTTCATACCTTTCCCTCTTGTCTGAACACACTGCTCAACTCTTTGGTTCCTTTCTCTTGCAATTTGTAGTTCTGTCTTCAAATGCCTCTTAAAGACCAATAAGTCCTATATATTACAGGTAAAATACTTATTCCTTATGAAGTCTCCACTATTCCTCCAGGAAAATAGATGTTTTCTTTGTTTGCTTATTTGTGTTTCAAGAGACAAATGTAGTCTTAGTTGTAGTGTTCAGATTCAAACAAGACACTATTTAATCTGTACCACTTTGATCAACACTGAGAATTAAAGCAAATATCCAGCACGGAATGATGATACAGAACACTTGGAAGAATCTCAGTGATTAGAGGCCATGTTTGTAAGAATCTGTTCATCCGAATGATACACAGGAGCCTATCATAAGATGCCATGGATTATCAAAATGTAGACAGAGTAATCAGCCACAAAACTCCCAAGATGGGAATAAACCTGACCTATTTGTGGGAAAGAAAGAAAGTCAGAATTGAATATAGTTTCTGATGCAAGGCGAAAAAGTAGCAGTTCTTGCACCACTAGGAAGAAATTAGGAGATATTTCTATATACTAAATGAAGCACCTCTTAAATAATATTGCCTGCATAAAATTAGGAGATATTTCCAATTCTTAGCCACTGAGGATGGAGGTACCAAGAACTAAGCTAATTGGTGGTTTTACCAGGTAAGTTATAACCAAGTATGCTCACAGATAGCCATCAATGAGAAAGGAACTGGCTTGTCCTAGGATACCAGACTTATGAAGCCAGGATATCCTGGCTATGGGAAGGGGCATGTATACTTGTAACTGGGATGTGCATATGGGATATGGAATTTTCATTTTATTTCATTTATTTGTGTGTGTGTGTGTGTGTGTGTGTGTGTATGTGTGTGTGTGTTGGGCTGAATATTAAACATATATGCACGTGCATGGGGAGGCCTAGTTCAACCCTGGGTATGGTTTCTCAGGAGCCATTCACCTTATTAAGAGTGATCTGGGCTCACTGTGTAGGCTACAATGAGTCCCAGTGATGATCTTGTGTCTACCTTACATGTACTAGGCTACAGTTGGTATCACCTGCATTTTTACCTAGGTGTTCAGATAGGTTTTTTGTTCCCATGCCCATAGCATTTTATAGACTTACCCCTCTTCTGAGACCCATAAGCTGGAATGTATATGATAGTAGCTGGATCCTCTGCACCGATTCCACCTCACAGAAGCCAGGCTTAATGGGGTCAAAAATTGCAAATATTTCCTTATTAAGGCCAAACCATTAGAGAAAGAGAGAGAGGCTGGTTTTGGCCACCACTAGGTTTATGCTATCATTTACATAGATGTCTCAAGTAGCTTTGCAATATGAAAAGATGGTTAAATACTCAAAAATTTTGAGAAAAGTCCCTAACACAAAAGAACAAATCCAACAAAGAGACACAAAGGACTCAGGGGGTGGAGTTGGTATTGAATGAAAGGGCATTGAAAATAATGTGCTCAGAGATTTAAGAGAAGATGTTAGACCTGTAGAAGAAGAATAAATTGTAGAAAGAAAGAATAGAGAGGCATGTTAGAGCTCCAGGGAATTTGAAATACCATAGCTCCTAGCTTTAAAACATGTTTTGAATGCCATAGTCTTTGTAAATGGAACAATAGCTAAAATTAAAATTAAATAAAAACAACAAAAACAACAACAAACCCAAAACCTGGTAGTGAGAGAATGTGCAATTATTTGAGAAGCAAGCAGATAATGTCTAAATACTAAGCTTTTGAGACTGAGTGACAATAGATACTAGAGACAGAGAGGAGTAATATAGAACATACTTCAAAATAGATGATTTGAATCTCCTGTACAAAGTCAATCAGTGAGTATTTGGAGTTATGAATTAGAAGAATTAAACCAGTCATACTTTGGGGGAAAATCTTAAATATCAGCTCCCAGAAGAAATCAAATGTCTTTTACATGGTGTTCCTTCTGGAAAGGGACACCTGAATATCTGGATTCTCTGAAAGGACATTTGAAGATAAAGCATAAGAGTTTGATGTATTTGAAATTGTGTATCTAAATTTCACAAATTGGCATGTTAATTTGTGGGGAGATAACAAAAAGGGAAGGGAGGGAGGGAAAGAGAGGGAGAATGGAGAGGGAAAAGAGAATGCCAAGCTTCACTATACAGGTCCTCATCTACTGTGTCCTGTGTTTCATTTATATGTGTGTGTGTGTGTGTGTGTGTGTGTGTGTGTGTGTGTGTGTATGTATGTGTGTGTGTATGTATGTGTGTGTGTGTATGTATGTGTGTGTGTGTATGTATGTATGTGTGTGTGTGTGTGCACACATCTGCACCTTACCTGGCTTTTCTGTTCAGTGAGCATTCTTCAGAGCCTCTTGTCTGTGGTTATTCCTTATACTTCATCATTTTTTTCTCTCAGTTTACTACATAATTCTCCTTCTAATCAAATCTGGCTATGACTTAACTTAATAAAAACTGTAAGAGCCAGAAGTTAGGAATTTTGCTGTGAGATTGTGTCTTCTACGAATGTGAGAAGCTACACTCATACCCAAACAGGAGGCAGACATGAATGACAACAATAGACGTGTCAAAGTGGACAGGAAAAAAATCCTACTGGGCCTCAGTTTTACACAGGGAGGTGTAGGCAACTGAGGGAAGCTGAGAGTGGAAGAGGTGGTCCCCAGGAACTGGACTCCAATTGGTTATCCAGTGCCAAACTGCTAGCCCTGAAAACATGCATACATGTAATATCACATGAATTGAGCTCTCTCTCTCTCTCTCTCTCTCTCTCTCTCTCTCTCTCTCTCTCCCTTAAATTCTATTATTTAGTCAATTTGCTTTTCTTCACAATATGTCTTCTAGAAGGTTTACTAAGTTCCATTGTTGTTCCCTCACCTGTACTGTTTCTTTCAAAAGCAGGGTCTCATGTACCACAGGCTGACCTAGAACTTGGTATGTAGCTAAGCCTGACCTGGGTCTTGTGATCTTCTTGAATGCTGGGACTACAGATGTGGGTTTGTGCAGCATACACAGTTATGAGAATGGATAGATCTTGGGGGTCCACACATTCTAGGCAAATGAGATAACTAGACTGTCTTTCACTCTTCCTTTTTTTTTTTTTTTTTTTTTTTACTTCTGCCCCCTCCTTTTCTCTCTGTCATTCACACTCATCTTGGGCCTGAATCAACAACCCTAACACCACAGCATCTGCCTTCACGAGGGTCATTGCAGGTTGAAGCATTCAGTTTTCTGCCCACATCTGCCTTGCTCTCTGAGCAGGACTGGACAAGTGGATCTAGTCCACCCTGTTCTTTGTGAAGCATCTCACTTGCTTGACTTCCACAACATTACCATGCACTTGGTTCTCTACAATTTCCTACTCTTCTTCCCTACTCCAGTCAGCCTTACTGACATGAATTTTCTATAGGAATCTACTAGGCTGTCTAACAGCCAATTCAAAGTAATGTTTCCAGGACAGAATTTGTGTTTCCATCATCTTAACTGTTGCCATGATAGGCTTCCCCATGCCACTGAAAAGCCCCATAATAGCTCATTTACTAGAGGAACTAACTAGAACACCTCAGTTGTGGCTCATACTTAAAAATAAAAAATCTGGAACTACTTTTTCTATCTTTATAATTGCCACCCTGGTCTAGGCTGTCTTCAGTCATGACCATCTGGTTTTCTCTTATTCTTCTGTTTTCTGTATACATTAGCACTATATCATTAGGGAAATTCAATCATTATATACTCTTAGGTTAATTTGCATATGTCCCTTCTACAAACAGAGATTTTTGCCTGGAACATGCAAACATCTTTATTAATGTTGCCCATAAAACATATGGCCCATATGTGTAATTTCCTTAAAAAAAAAAAAAGCAGGCTAGAAAATAAACAAACAAATGGCTTGATAATAAAGTATTTTCAATGTAGCTTGTTAAAGATTGTCATTTGAATGTATGTTAAGTTCAACAATTATTTACAAGACAATGCTTTTTCTTTAGGAGAGTAAAGATCTGGTGGTATTTGTTTACATCCGGAGCATAGACCAGTTTAGGCTAGCTTAGTTTCCTCTTGGGCTACATTTGGCATGCTTCTCCCATAATGGACAGTGCAGTCTGACACAATTTAGCTCTTCTTATTTGCTTTATTTCTCATTTCCAGATCTTTCATCATAGCCCTGCATGACACAGATTCTTCTTTTATGTTGCAATAGCTCCCATCCAAACGAAGAGAGAGTCTTAGGAGGCCCATGAAATTCCCAAGAAATTCGTAAGGCTCAGGAAGCTTAATAGAAATTTCCAGGCTCACAGAACCCTCCTTGAGGCTACAAAGGTAAGGAACAACCGCTAGGAGAGAGAAAACTCAGCAGTAGGGAAGAAGTTGCTTGAGGTGGGACTTTTGCTAAAGTACTTGTTACTCATCCATATTTAAGTATGTAATCCCTCACTCATGTTCCTGAAAGCAACTCCTTATTAATGTTCCTGTAACTAACTTTCATCCACTCTCCTCTACATAACATTTACCCATGCTCCTTAAAGGAAGCCCATCCATTTTTTTGTATGTAAACCCACCCATGCTCCTGTAAGCAAACTCACAAAAGGAACTGTTTTGCCAAGCAGCACCGGGGGTGGAATTATTTCTTTGATTTGACCTTGGCTTCCCTATCTGGGGTGAATACAAATGACTCTCAAGATAAAGAAACACAATACCTAGACAAACTGACTTTCCTTCTATCCTTGAAGCATTCCAAGTTTAGTCTCACTAGAGATATTTCCTCATGACCAGCTGCTCTGACTACAGGTTGATTCTGGAAGCATCTCAGGAGAGACCCCCTTGTTATCACTGCTGGAAAATCTATCTTCCTGAAGTGATTTCTTCTACTATCAATGGAAAGTACCATTTTATATTTCATTGGTATCTACTCTGCTACGCTGTTGTGATGGTTTCTGGAATCAAGAGCTTGTAGGATTTGTTCACATAGCTTAGTGTATTCCCTTAGCTATTTGCTGGATAGACAGATGAGTTACTAAGCAAATGGATGGAATGATAACTCAGGAAATTTGAGCCATAGTAACACAAAGTAGTAGAATCGTTTTCATTGTGTTGTCTACAAATGCTATCATAATCATGTTACCTTTGGCATTAAAAACAGTTTAATTAAACAATTTTATTATAAAACTCAGAAAAAGTCTTGTGAATCCGCTGGATACTGGGTGATATGGAAAGTCACTGGAACATAAAAAGAGCATCCATAAATTTTAGGTGAAGGGAGTGAATATAATTTCCCCCAGAGACAAGATTTGGTTGCTTTACTATATACAGTCTGCTATTTGAATCTGAAATAAGCTCATCTCAGTAGGGAACTAGGGAAATGGCTCTGCAGTAAAGAGCATTTGATGTCTCTCAGGTATGAGTACCTGCTCTGGGCTGCTTACAACTGTCTGCATCTTGACCTGCAGAAACTTTATCACATCTTCTGGTCTCCATAGGTGCTACATATATGTAGTGCACATACAGCCAAGACACAGACAGATACACACACACACACACACACACACACACACCCCAATAAATAAAATTAAAATGCATAGAAAGAATTCACAATAGACACATACTGATATTTGAATTTGTTTTCATTTGCATATGGATTCCTGTAGGAACCCTACCATCAAGTATTTGAGGCCTATAAATCATTCTTTAACATTAACAAAGCAGGGGAGCACTATGACATCAAAAATGTTTGACTTCCTTAGACAAAAGAGTTGTTAATTCTACATTTCAATCTTATGTGCCTGTTAAAAGCATGTACTCTTGTGCTTGGTGAAGTGTTTGCGGTGTACACATGAGGACAAAAGTTAGACCCAGGTGAAAAAAATCCAAGCACTGTGATGTGTGCACTCCTATAATCTTAGTCCTGGCTTGGGGAGCTCAAGATGGGGGAGGGGATTCCTCATGCTTACAGTACAGACAGACTGGCCTGCTCATTGAACCCCGGGTTCCAGTGTGGTGCCAGAGTCCTGGATTTCTACTTTTTATTGTCTGTTTGTTTGCTTGTTTATTTTTACTTATTTGTATGTGGGGTCCATTATGCCACGGCACATGTGCAAGTCATGGGATGACAAGCCACAGGATGATTCTCTCCTTCCACATTGCAGGTCCCAAAGGTCAAATTCAAGTCAGGTTTGGATTTACGTGTGTGTGTGTGTGTGTGTGTGTGTGTGTGTGCATGTCCTTTAGCAGCTGAGGAATCTCACTGGCCCATGTAGTTCCAAAGGAAAGCCATTCCAAATCTTTCTTCTGCCTTGGATGTGGGACATGGACTGAAGTCACGGATCCAAGGATCACACTAACTCTGAAAAGAGTCCTGGGGAAGTCAGAAGAACCCTTGTGAGCTGCTAATAGTTTAGAGGGTGAGGTGGGGTTTTGTTGCTGTTGTTTTTGTTTTGTTGATGTTGTTGTTTTGTTTTGTTTTGTTTTCAGTCTTATCAGTGGCTTGCTGAAAGTCGAAAGGGACTAAAGAGGCTCTGTGAGCTGCCTGGAGAAAACCTATCCTTGTGAATTCTCTAAGCTTCCAGTTTTGGAGGAGGACAAAAAGGCAGGGGTGAGCAATCAACAAGAAGATGGAAAGGCACCAAAGAGAAGTCTTCACTGCATGATTTGTCAGATGTGTGCAACTGGGCGGATGAGTGTGGGGCATGTGAAGGGTTAAACACAATCAGACACAGTCAGAGTTTTTTAAAATGAAGGAAAGAAAGCATTCTGTTTCTGAAGTGCAGGATTAGAAGTAGCAGTGCCTTTAGCCCCGATTTGCAGGTCATTTGAGAGATTTACTTATGTGAGGAGCAAAAAGATGAATTAACTTTTTGGCATGAATCTCCAGAAGCCTGTCAGTGATGAGAAATGAGGACTGCATCAGGACTCTTAAGGACCCTGAATCACCTGGCTACTAGCCTAACGTAGGATCAAGATGGTCCCTTCCCTCTTGGCATTAGATTTAGTGAGTTGGTTTATACCTTCTGAAGATGAATCATCTTTTTAATGACCCTGCTAAATCATACACAGCTAATGATGGGGGAGTTTTGTGCTGTGTTGTGTGTGGGATGGAGATTACCATTGCCAGACCACATCCTCAGTCAGACCTTAAATTTTCACTGGGACACAAAACAAAAGAGTGAAATGTTCACGCCCTGGAGCCCAAGAAAGGAAACTTAAGATAAATTTTCATGGGGATGTGGCTTTCTTCCATGTTGAGGCCTTGCTGTGTGCCAGGCTAGCTCAGACATCCTTATAGTTCTCTTCTGTAAATTACTCCAGGTTTTATTGGTATAGAACCATTTATATGCAATGATGGCTTTCATACAGTCATTTGTAATGTGTGTGTATGTGTGTGTGCATGTGTGCTTGTGTGCGAGTGTGTTCAAATATGTCTCTAGGTGCACATGTACTTAGAGTTATCAGAGGTTGATAGCAAGTGCCTTTCTTGAGCATACCCCATGTTGTTTGTGAGAGACAAGGACTCCTAATTAACCTAGACTTTGCTGATTTGGTTTCATGGCTCAGTCAGTGAACTCCAGGGCTATGCCTGTGTCTAACTCCCCAGTGTTGAGACTGCAGGTACACACTGCTGTGCTTGGCTTTTTATGTGAGTACTGGAATCTGAACTCTAGTTCTCAGGCTTGCATAGGCAGGCATTCTGAGCCAGCTCTCTAGCCTCCATTGTATATTTGGACCACATCCATCCTCTCTCCTTTTTGTCTCTTTTCCTCTTCATGTTCCCAGAAAAACCCTGCCCCCAATAGACTCCCATCTATGTTAATGAGCAACACATATATGATTTTTTGTAGCTTTATAAATTTGAGGAAACACAAATGAAAGAAAACAAGATATTTGCCTGTTTGAGTTTGGCTTTTATAACACCATGATCTTAGTCCTACCCATTTTTTCCACAAATAACATGGTATTTTTCTTAGGGATGAATAAAACCCCACTGTGTACACACACTGGATCTTATTTATCCACTTATCTTTTGACAGACACCTAAGCAAGGCATTGCAGAAAGTGGAAGTATCTCTGCAGTATACATTATTTTTTCATTTGCATCTCAGTGCAAAAATGTGCTTATGACTAACAAAAGCACCTCACTAAGGAGCCAATAAACAAACAAACAAACAAACAAACAAACCTAGTACTGGAGAAAGAAAATTACTAGGAGGAAGAATAGGTTTGTTTGTGTAGAGAAAAAGATGTGAGCAAACCAAGCAAAGGCAAGTAGTATTGTCAGTGTTTATCCTGGAATAAAACATCTCGCGATATCCAAGAGAGTCAAAGATATTAGCATTTGGCATCTCATACCTGAATGTTTGTTGCCTATAAATTACTCCTTCAAGAATTCACATTAAATTTACCAAAATTTACACACACACACACACACACACACACACACACGCACACATCAAAATGCAATACTGAATTAACTTAATGGGGAAACAAATCTTTTTATGGTATTTTATATTCAGAAAATATCTTTATAGCCTAGTTTAGAAAATACATTTTAAAAGCTGTTTAATGTGGGAAAATGTGTATTTTTTTCCCACTTAGTTATAGTCCTAAAAAATCTGTGTGGAATTATAGTGAAGAGTTGGAACACTTCTTAGCTGTGGGCAACATACAAAATTAGAAGCTCACAAAGATGAATTTATATCATTTATATTTTAAAAAGCAAAATATTTTAAAAGTTCTGTCATTGAACAAAATATAAAATATCATGTTTTCCTTTCATGAGTTTACATTTTTAAGTACTTCCAAAATAATTTTATCTGAATTGCTGCAATTTATTTTATGTTGTGTTTTAATTGTCAATTTGACACAGTCTAGAATCACCTTGGAAGAGAGTCTTGACGGTAGATTGTCAAGATGAGATTGGTCTATGGGCGTGTCCATGGAGGGTTGTCTCAGTTACCTTAACTCATGTAGGAGACCCAGCCAACCATTCATCCCTTGGGTTTGGGTTCTGAAATGTATAAAAGAGGAGAAGAGGAGCTGAGAATATGTATATATACATTTATTTCTCTCTGCTCTTGACTGTGAATGTGATGTGACCTGATATTTTAGTTTCCTGCTGCCTTGACTTCCCTGCAATGATGGACCATAACCTTGAGCTGTGAGTTGAAATGAACACTTTCTCCTGTGTGTGAATTTTAGCTGTCATGTTTTATTACACCTACAAAAACAAAATTAGAACACATGTTTAATAAGAAATAGCATTTGTCATGGTAGAATTAAAACCGGAGTGACAAAGCCAGGCATGATGGCCCATACCTGTAACCCTAGCATTTAGGAGGCTGAGACAGGAGGAGTCTTAAAGAATGCCCTGAGCTGTGGAAATAGGATCTAGCCAATGTCAATGTGATGGTAAGACATTTGCTTGTATGTGCATGTGTGCACATATATGCACATTCATGTGGAGACTGAAAGGCAGTGCTGGGAATCATTCTGAATGCTTTTTCACGTTATTGAGGTAGGACTTGTCAATCAAACCCAGAGCTTGCTGATATCACTAGTCTATCAAGTCACCCTGCTGTGGGTATCTATGGTCTCTGCTTTCAAAGACTGAAATTACAGGTGGGTAACCATGCTGACCCTGCTTTTACTTGAGTTTTTGGTAATGCTAACTCTGGTCCTCACACTTGCTCTGTAAACCCTTGACTGCACCAGTCACTGGCCTGTGGCGATGTTTTGTTAACTTCAGGCATAGTGAGCTGTCCTGATCACACTCGTGGCTCTCTAATGTGCTCAGCTTTGAGCTCTGCACAATCAACCCTGCTTGATTCTTAGTGATGTGTCAACTGTTTATGTGTTTCAAGGCCCTCAACTTAGTGTCTGTATAGTCAAACACAGCCCCATTCTAAGACATATCCCAAGCAGTGAATTTTCTATTCACTTCTTGCACTTCTTGCTTCTGCACACATTGAGCTCTTTCCCATCTACATATCATTAGCTTCCATAGCCTTCTCATGGCTCTGCAGGTCTCATCCCACCATAACTTCATGTCTGACAGGTGACTTCTGTTTTTCTCATTTAGTTCCATGTTTTTCATTTTTTCCTTTAAAAAATAAATCCTTATTTTTGCTTTAAGATAGGGTCTCTCTATTGTATATTCCTTGTTGTCCTGGACTGTGGACCATGCTGGCCTTGAACTCACAGAGATCTACTACCCTTTGTACTTATTAGGTAAGCACTCTACCACTGAGCTAACCTACCTTCCCCTAGTCCCATGTTTTTCAAAAGACTAACCCTTGACATTTGCTGAACATGTAGTTGATTGTGTCTGAGCTTTAGAAAGTTTTGGAAATTATATATATGAGATAAATTTCCTTTCATACTTTTAAAACATTTTGAGTTTAAACAAAATTAATATAGAATGTTACCATGTACTTATCTAGTCTTTCTAATATGAACATCTTAATAATCATAGCTAACTTGGCAAGGCCATTAAATTGGACTTCCTCTAGCATTGCTAACTGACACACAAATATTTGTTTAGATTTCACTAGACACTCTTGTAAGCTAACCTATGAGTTATGTACAGTTGTTGAAATGCAGCCCATAGATACTGATGGTACCTATAAAATTCTGGAAGGCGTTGCTAGCTGTAGAATGTATTGCTTGGCATTTCTTTTTAAATGTAATGAATATTTCAATTTGCCCTACCCATTTGTGAGAAGTGACTTCCCTCCCTTGGATGGTCTTAGATGCATGGTCCCTGTGATTGTTCCTTCTCTTTTGCTTTATGGGACTCTCTGTCACCTCAGGAGTAGGGTAGATTTTTCCTGAACATTGATGGTTATAGACTCAAGAAGATCTTAGTGGACAGGTTTCTCACAGCCATGGGAAAACAAAGTAAGTGATTATGTTATATTTGCATGTTAATTATTATTGATTTTGAAAACAATGCTTTGGCTATGGTTTGGATTATTCTAAAAGCTGCTGTCTTACCAACTGAGTGGGAAGTATGGGAAAACATTGATATAAATTCCATGTTAGGAGATAAATCAAACAACCCCTATTTTTAACACTTGAATTCATCAAAGGAAAGGCCAGGATGTTATTTGTATTATCTCTAAACCCTACATGCTGTATTTTATGAGCAATAGTATCAACAGTATCTGATGGGATGCTTGTCACACTGGGGGAGCCCGGATATTAATCTGTAATAAACATCAAACACATTTTTATTGTTAATGATATTTTACTTGACTTTTCAGACCCTTTATCTAAATCACATAAACATATGTTTTACAAAATAATAGAGAACTGTTTTAATGTCTCAAGGGTTTAGACAGTATGGACAATGTTCTCTTTTCTCTCAGTCTAGAAAGACAGTATGTTAAGAGTTTCTAAGGGATCTTGCTCTGAGGATCAGGGGCCCAATAGCAGCATGGCTCTTGATAATAAATTATGGCAGGTGCTAAGTTGGGCAATTCTCCCAGAACTTCTGAGGGCTCTACCTACAGAGAGATATGAGGAAGGAGATTTCCAAGGAAGTTTGAGTGCAGGTTACTGTGTGTAAATAAACACCTTCCTGTGTTATTACCTGGTGTAATCATTAACACGCAGACATAAACCTGCTGGTCTTCACACCTTACTCTCATTCTTTGGAGTGTTGGCTTCCTCTTCTACCTACCAAGTTTTTCTGGAGCAATAGATGCTCTCTGTGGTCTGTGGTATTTTTATCTTCTTCTTCACAGACAGTTGGTTCTCAGACAATAATAATGCTTCAACCATTTCCAATTGAAATGAACAATACAATCAAACACATGGACAAATCTCCCCATACTCTTGCTGCTTCATCTGGCTTTGCTCTGCCTCTCTTCTTTCTTCCCCCTGAAAACTACCCAAAGAGAATATATTCTTAACTCAGAGAATCCAGTCCCAACTACCACCCCATAATTTTGTCTCCAAGAACAAATTCTTACGTCTATTTCCTAGGCTTCATCTTTTAAAAGCTTCTTCTCTAGCACATGACAAAGTGGTCTCTATCACTGGGGAGCAGATCATGAGCAAAATGGCACTGATGGCTCATGCGTCCCTTCCATCTGGCATCCCTGGGAACTCCTAGGCCTTCTCTACATCTGGAACAATGCAAAGTCAACCACGCATACACAGGATATATTTGAAAGGGTTTACTAAGGCAAGATTGCTCTCTACTGCACTTTGTAACATGAAGCATAAACACAAAACTAAACTAAAATGCAAAGAAACAATAGCTCCTTGAGCATTCAGAGTCTCAGTGAGCAAAGGGGGAGAGCTGGAGACACGCTGTCCCCACAGAGGGCATGACTGGGTACCAGCATTCCTTCTCAGTACATCCTACTGACAAGGGCCTACTCACAGAGACTCATGACCAAATAAGTGGCTGTTACTTTAGGTCATTAAGTTTAGGGACAGTTTTTTCTCTCTCACTTGAGATCACATCAGTATCCTGGAAACATAATTTCCTTAGAATCTGTTCTTCATCACCATGTGTGCTTGGTTTGTTCCATTTGGGGTCTCTCTTTCCCCTGATGTTTTACTGTTATTTTAGGTTACTATGGCAACAAACAAGGCTGTTGAGTTGGTGAGATTGCTCAGTAAGTAAAAGCCCCTACATCTGATCTTGACAACCCCAGTTCCATTCCCAGGACTCACATGGTTGGTAGAAGGAGAGAACTGGTTTCAAAAAATTGTGTGCTGACCTTCATAGGAATAGCATGGCTTGTATGCATTCATACTCTCACATTTACACACATTAAATAAATAAATAAAATTTAAAATGGGGGAGCTAGAGGGATGGCTCAGTGGTTTTAGAGCACTGACTTCTGGTGTAGTTGCACATAGATTTAATGTCAACACTTAGGAGGTTGAGACAGGCAGATCAGTATGAGTTCAAGGCCAGCCATCTCTACATAGCAAGCTCTAGGCTACCCAAGACTACAAAGTGAAGCCTTGTTTCAATAGACAGACAGACAGACAGACAGACAGGTAGCACTGGCTGATCTTTTAGAGGAGATTTACTTTCCAGTACCTACCCATCTGGGAGCCCACCCTGGGTGTAATTCCATGCCATCGAATGCTCACTTCTGGACTCTGGGTAACAGATATGCATATGGTACACAGACATACATTCAGATAAAACACCCACACACATATTTATTTTTTAATTTAAAAAAATAATGGGACATTTACCTGAGAAATCCCAAAGAATGGTCCTGACCAAAGTTCATGTCTTGGTCAGTATTTATTATTTAATAAAGCTTGATTTAAATTTAGTCCACCCCAAAATGAAGCAGGATACACTAACTTTATTGATACATTACTGATTTTAATGGTCAAGATGCTGGAATAAAATAAGAGGAGTCATTCCCTTTCTTTCCCACTTCTGCCACCTCAGTGGAGAACTCTAAAGGATCAGTGTCCTTGGGATATTGAGAAATGATGGCACTTTGAATACTGAGCCTGTGGTGAGAAATACTTGTCCTTACTTAACATCATCCCTGTGTGAACTTTAGACTTTCCCATGTTCATGTGCAAGAAATCCCACTGGTTTCAATGTGTTGTCTGTGTAAATTACTGAGAGTTAGTGCATCCAGCAAGACTGGATTTTGGATTCTGATATCTCGCTTCTGATTTGCATCATCGGATGCTAGTAAAGTGGGAAATGTAATATAATCAAAGGTTATTTATAAAGCTCTGGTGAGTCACTATGTAGCACATTGCATTTATTATACAATTTTCTTTATGATTATTTATGTGCAACAGTAAAGATCAGAGATTTGTACATTGAATTATGATTTTTGGGCCAACATATACATGACCTGAGGGATATTTAATTAAATGAACTGTTTCAGTCTACTGAGAGTGTTGGGATACTTTTCTGGCTTTGTTGAAGTCAGGGTGCAGAATCAACTGATATGTTAGTGAGCTTCCCTTTGTTATAACAAAATACTTGTAAAAACATATAGATTTTTTAAATCTATGCATGTATAATCTGTATGTGTGTGTGTGTGTGTGTCTGTGTTTGGGATATATATGTATATGGTATGTGTGTGCATGTGTGTGTGTGTGAGTGTGTGTGTGTATGCAGGTGCACATGTGCCAGACATCTGGGTATTGATCTGCACTTCCCACATATTTGAGATGAGCTTTCATCTCCATGGAACAGCCCAGCTCACTCAACAGCCTCTGTGCAACTTTTTTTCCCTTCACCTCCCATGTCACTGCAGGAACACTGGGGTTATGGAAATGTAACACCCGGTCTGGGTTTATGTGGGTTCTGGGATCTGAAGCCCACTATTCTTGTTTGTATGGCAAGAGCTTTTACTGACTGAATCATCTTCCCAGCCCCAAAGGTTTGTTTTATCTCATGGTTCTGGAGGCTCCAGGGGATCAGGAAACCCACTGTTTGGGATTTCTAGCAAGGTCAGCATATTCTTAGAGAGAGTATGTGAAAGAGAAGAAACAGAATGTGGGAAGCAATTGTCCTAGAAGGACCTTGGATTTTCCAACCTCCTTCAAGGGCAGACCCTCAGTGACCTTAGGGCCTCCCATAAGGTCTCATTTTCAGAAAGTTCATAGCACTTTTCTGAGCATGCCACCCTGATGACCAAGTCTCTTACATGAGCCCTTTGAACACTGTCTAAACAAACTCTACTTGCATATCTTTAGTAATGCAAATAAGGGCCTTTATAAATACCAATTAGTATTTATTCCTGATGTTATTTTGTAGTTACTTTAGGATGCAAGAGCTCCACTCTTGTGCTTATTAACATGAAATATTCTGTGGTTTTTTATAAGTATATCTTATAAAATACACCATGGTATACTCCAATCTTGAGTATCCTTAGTTCATCAAACAATGTCCTTGAGTCATTCCTCCAATAAGCATGGCAGAAGAAGTATTTGCTAAGTTACAGGACATAAGGACATGTTTTTCTCTCTCTCTAATCTCTACCCATATGAATGGCAACAGAGCATATTTTAGCTAGTGTTACATAAATAATAAATTCAAATGTTAAAAGTCATCAAATGGGAAATATATTCAATTTTTCATGCTTTTTTGTGTATCATGAGGGTCAGGGAGGAGTTTAAGGTAATTTTAAATGACCTGAATATGAGCTTGTTGAAAGAGAGCTAGCTAGCTTGAGAATGCTCACAGTAAGTCAGGAATAATGCAAATGTGATCTAGTGTCAAGCATCTCATTGAGCCAGCATGGTAGGTGGGGCCTACACCTCTTCACCACTAGTCTAGGATTTAACTTTTGAAGGCTTTTGCTATAATTTGGTTTCCTACTAACAAAAGTAATCTTCAAACAATTGAAACTCACCAAGGACAAGATTTGGACTGCTCATCCAAGCAGGTTTACCCCATCAGACATGACAAGTACCAAATATATGATTCCAGCCTCTTCAATAAGAAATCTCCTTAGTTGTCATGATTGTTATTTTCTTCACTATAGGACCTTTAATAAATAATTTAATTTCTACAAAATTCTTTTTTTTTAGATCTTTTTACTTTATCTGCTTATTTACTTAATTCAGTTTCAACTGAGAATGAGTTGTAATTTGACACTGGAAACAAAGCTTAAATTAGTTTATTTTATATTTTTTTCTCTCTTTATTTTTGTCACAGCTGAATTAAAAGATAAAAACTGAATAAACTATATAAACTATGGTAGAAGTTTAATGTGAAACTTCTGAATTGTAGAAGACACATGAGAAAAATTCCTCTATTGGTTATGAGTAAAGTTATGTTAGACATGACAGCCAGCATTCTGATAAAAGCAAAGAGGGCTGAAGTAGTTAAAACTGTTTCATCTCTCAAGCTAAAGATGCCATGATACTGATATTGGAAAACCACAGAAACAGAATCTTCATAATTATGGACAAAAGGTCTCATGTGCATTTGTTTTGGAATTACTTTAAAATTAATGTTCTGATTTTAAAGTACACATGGAAAGTCCAAGTGTATCAGATTCCTAACATTGCTGGTCACCTTTTTGTGTGTGCAGGTGTGTATATGAACTTAGGTGTATATTTGTTCCTGTGTGTGCACATGTCCAGGTGTTTATGTGTGCATATGGAAGCTAGAAGTAAATTAAGATGCCTTTTTCCACATTGTTTTATTATTATTCTTTTATGTCTATGGATATTTTGCCTGAAGGCATGTCTGTGTGCCATATGCATGCAGGTGCTTCCAGAAGGCATGAGTGAATCTAGTTCTCTAGAACTGGAGTAACAGTCTGTTATTAGCTTCCATGTGGGTGCTGGGAATCAAATCTAGGTCATTGGGGAGAGCACAAGGACTGTAAATGGCTGAACCATCTCTCTACTTGTTCTTGCCTCTGTGTCTACCATGCTCTTGTCACAGATGAATGCCACTGGCCTTTACATGGGCTCTAGGAATCTGAATTCAGGTCTTTATTCTTTCATGGCATACATTTTACAAACTGAGCTCTTTTGTTGAGGCTTGGTCGGCTGCCATGTACTTTAACGCTAAATACTGGTCCCCAAAATCTGGTTGCCACGGGGACAAGGAAATCCTCACATATACCAAGTCATCCTATGTGACCTTGCTTCTTAATTTAAAACTACTGGTTAAATAAAGATGTTGACATCCTGTAGCTGGGCAGAAGAGAGGTAGGCAAAGCTTCTGTTGCAGAAGAGAGGTCTGAAGCAGAGAGTTCAAGGAAGAGAGAGACAGAGACAGAGACAGAGACAGAGACAGAGACAGAGACAGAGACAGAGAGAGACAGATAGAGAGACACAGAGAGAGACACAGAGAGACAGAGACGATAGAGAGAAAGAAAAAGGAGGAGGAGGAGGAAAGAAGAAGAAGAAGAAGAAGAAGAAGAAGAAGAAGAAGAAGAAGAAGAAGGAGGAGGAGGAGGAGGAGGAGGAGGAGGAGGAGGAGGAGGAGGAGAAGAAGAAGAAGAAGAAGAAGAAGAAGAAGAAGAAGAAGAAGAAGAAGAAGAAGAAGAAGAAGAAGAAGAAGAAGAAGAAGAAGAAGAAGAAAAAGAAGAAGAAGAACAAGAACAAGAAGAACAAGAAGAACAAGAAGAAGAAGAAGAGGAGGAGGAGGGAGAGGAAGAGGAAGAGGAAGAGGAGGAGGAGGAGGAGGAAGAGGAGGAGGAAGAGGAGGATGGCACCATGGATCTTGAGAGTGTGGCCATGAGGGCCATCCTGGTGAAATAAGAGTGGCCCAGGAAGAACTGGGTAAGTGATATCTCAGGATTACTGACAGGGAAGTAGACATAATAGCATAGAGGGTTGATTCTGCCCAACTCTAATGTTTTAAGGCTCATTATAACTGTTTTGTGTTTTTTATTTGGGAATTAAATGATCAAAGGTGGGATAGAAAACCCCAATTAATATTTACTACAACCTTTAGGTCAGTGTGTACATATGCTTATGTATGTGTAGTATGTATATGCTCATGTACATGAAATAAGTTATCCCTTTAGTCCATTCTGGTCTCTCCTTCCCCCTCATAAAACAATAAAAGCAAGCATACTCATCCCCTAAAAATGTTTATTACCTGTTTGTTTCATGCTGAGAATCCTAGCATGAAAGTTTGTTATAATGCTGGGAAGATGGAATGCACTTTGAGGTCCCAAGCTGCTGACACTTGCCTAGAGTTTCATGCTTCAGTCTGAACAGTGGTCATTCTAGAATTTAGATATAGGTGCAGGGGCTGACACTCAGCTATACCATGCAGTGGTATGACACTGCTTACTTTTTGGGTTTCCTAACTATGAGAGGGGTTGTGAGGCTAAATGAGTCAACATGAAGGTGTATGGTCAAGTGCCTGCAGTGCAGGAGCTCCTTCACACCCTATCCTGTGAACCTGACTAACTTCCTAGTGGTTCGAGATTAACTGTTCTTCTAAGTGGCACATTAGAAACAGCAGCCTATCAACAGTTTGGCTTTAAAAATCTTGTTTCTTGAGGGAAAAAAAAACAGAAGTGGAGAGCTGCGTGGCTGATGGGACCTCTGTTGGTTTCCATCAGCCCACAGGGATCTAAAATAGAATTACACCTCTATTAAATTGAAAAATGGCATTTCCTTGTGGGATCACAGGAAGGCTGAAAGCTTCAGCAACAGTTTCACAAAATACAGACAGGAAGCCAACTCCTATAAACCAAACTTTGCACTACAAAGGACATGCTGCCTGCTTTTCCCCTTTGTCATTGGTGTGAGAGCAGAGAGTGGTGTCAACTATGTATCTTGCTCTGTTACATAAAAAGCCACTGGCTAGTTCAGTGGTTATGGAAAGAGGCAAGATTTCCATTAATTGGAGGCCAAGGAGATCACTCTTCTAATTCAATTCTCACATGTAATTAAAGTGATAATATGACAGTTTGTAACAAGAGGAGCCAAGGCAAAGGTCTCACCAGAAAGCAGAATATTTCCAATGTAAGAATGCTGGAAAATCTACTCACTTTCTGCCTTACTCTTGGGCCTTTCATTCCCCCCCACACACAGCACATTTGCTCTGTATGGGAGAGAGGCATGTAGATCTGGCTGGCATTTAGACACCTATGCCACATTGTCAACACTGAGCATAGAAACAGCATCCATCATATCTGAGTGTGGAAGAAACCATATTTGACTGAGTGAAGTTCAGGTTGGCATTTCAGCTGAGGGACTAGGAGTCAGCCAGGATGTCCTGTTGCTGTCTTCCTCTTAACCAGCTGGAGACATGGGGAGTGGCTAAGAGAACCAGCTAACAGATCGTGTGGAGACTCAGATGACCTGGTCTTTAGTGAATCTGTGAATCTGCAGTGTCTTCACCATGATCAAGAACACAGCACTAAATTTTCTCACTAGCTCAGTTCTCGATTTCATTGCTGCATTTGAACGATAGATTTTGGCTATGGTTATTTTATAAGATTTTTTTTCATTGAACACTTTCTGTATCAACTTTCCTTAAAATTGTCTTAAAATAAGCCCAAAGGCCACCTTTGAACTAACCACAGAATTATCAACAGAAAATATTCTACCCATGTCCGTGAGATGTCAGTTCTATTTTCAAACAGCAAAATTACTTTTTGTAATTTTTCATTTTTCCATTGAGTTATATGTAGATAGAGTGATAGATTTACACTTTGGGAAGAAATTTTTGACTCTTATAATTTCATCAATTGTAAATTGTTTTTTTAATTAGGTATTTTCTTCATTTACATTTCAAATGCTATCCCAAAAGTCCCCCATACCCACCCCCCACTCCCCTACCCCCCCACTCCCACTTCTTGGCCCTGGCATTCCCCTGTACTGAGGTATATAAACTTTGCAAGACCAAGGGGCCTTTCTTCCCAATGATGGCCGACTAGGCCATCTTCTGCTACATATGCAGCTAGAGACACAAGCTCCGGTGGTACTGGTTAGTTCATATTGTTGTTCCACCTATAGGGTTGCAGACCCCTTTAGCTCTTTGGGTACTTTCTCTAGCTCCTCCATTGGGGGCCTGTGTTCCATTCAATAGCTGCCTGTGAGCATCCACTTCTGTGTTTGCCAGGCACTGGCATAGCCTCACAAGAGACAGCTATAATAGATTATGCATTTTAGTGAATAATTCATTAGATATTTTCCCTATGCCGTCAATTATGTGTTTTAAGGAACAGTATATAGAACTGGGAGGAATAAATTTCCTCAAAAAAACCCACTGAAATTAACCTTAAGAGAAATACGTGGGGTATGAAGAGATGGTTCAGTGGTTAGGAGTGCATACTGCTTTTGCTAAGGATCCAAGCCCAGTTCCATCACCCATTTTAGGAAGCTCACACTACGTATCAATCCAAGGGCTGCCATACTTTGTTTCGTACTTCATAGGCATCTGCACTTATGTGCATTAAATATCCACCCCCACGCCCCCACATCTGCACTTATGTGCACTAAACACCTACACACACAACCCTACACTTACTTAAGTGCAGCAAACACACACACACACACACACAGAGGCACACAACTTTAAGAAAATATTTTTTAAAAACACTTAAGACTGCCTATCCCACAGGAAAAGTGAAATGTAAGCCATCCCTTTACACTAGGGCTTTATTTTGTTGCTAACCTTATGGATATCCTTGGCATTAGTTGTCATAAGATTTGTATAATTCTTTTCTCTCAACACTGGGTGATTGGATAAAAGTCTTAGAGTTACTATTAAGGATATAAATAGATTAACTTCTAGTTGTTTTTCTTTCTTCCGTTTTCACTGTGAATTTTACTATGACTAAGTTTTCCTAAGCATAGCACGGTTGCCCAGATAAGGAAAATATTTTGTGAGTATATTTATTCAGGAAAAGTCTTAAGCATATCATTTCTATTTTGAGATAAATTATAGCCACTGAGAATTCTCCGAGTTCTGATGACTGAATTTTCATTGCATGTAGTTCTGATATCAACTATGTTGTTGGCAACAGGCCTTAAGGCTTCTGATAACGCTGCACCGGTGACACGTCAACTACATTAAGTGTACTTGAGCCCTGCAGTGCCGCTCCCACTCACCAGGGAACTTGAGCATTATGAATGCACTGTTTATATTTGTGCCTTAAATGCAAAGGGCCACAAGCCAGCATCTAAAGCATGTGAAATCATGGCAGGGACCTGTGAGTTTAGTGTTCCTGTTTTTCATCTGGCATTCAGATTGAGCAGTTTTTGTTTTTGGACATCATAATTAAAGAGTCATCAATATCAAGACATCTACTGCCCTGTCATAAAATTAGTTTGTGGAATAAATATTTGTTCTCAGCTTGAATTTTTCTTCTGTGTGTCCATTTCCCTACAGTTTGCATCCTTAGCTGATGTGAAATGTCACCTTATGCTCTATTCAACCTGGAGGTGGGCAGTCCCAATTGTATGCGAATACCCAAGAAGTTTTTTTTCAGTTTCCTCTGTTTATAAGTAAAGATACTCAACTCCTTATATGTTCATTTGTAAGCAAATCATATTTTAAATGCTTGGCAAAAATACTTAATGGAGTATGAAACTTTACTTAATGAAGAAGACGTGTGAGCTCTTCATCTGGAAGAGTAATTTGTTCTAAAATTATCATGCAGTTTTAGTGTAACAAAATTAGTATTTTTTTATTACTCTAAGGTATGAAAAGATGTAGTGTAGAATATAAATCCTCTTTCTCTCTCATAGCCCCTTTCTGCATAACTCTGCCATGCGGTATTACATTATTTAACTAGAAGGAAACTGTCATATAAAGTGAAGGAATATTGTCATAGTCTTGACTCTTATTACTGACAGACCTAGTACTTCACATCAGTCTTCTAATAGTCAATTCAAATTCTACACTTCGTCTTAATTGCTAAGAACCGCAACACTATTTTGGTGTATATGTGTATTGTGTTGATGCATGTGAATATGTATACAGTATATATATATATATATATATATATATATATATATATATATATATATTCATATATGTGTGCAGGAGTGAAGTTGACACTGGTTATCTCTTCCCTAGTTACTCTTCACTCTATGCATTGAGGCAGGATCTCTCAATAAATATGGTATTCATCTTTTCTACTAGTATAGCTGGCCAATTTGCCCAGGGGAATCCTGTATTTTTCCCATCGGCTGGATTCTAGGTAGCTACCACAGCCCCCTGTCTTTTAAGTGGTCTCTTAGGCTCTGAACTCCAGTAAGTACTTTAATGGCTGAGCCTTCTTCCCAATACTCTCAACAATATTTTGGTTCTTTTGATAATTACTCAAACACTTTAATTTTTCCAGAGAAAATACATTAAATTCATTTCAAAGTTATAACTAATAAACACCACTAATATGTTATCAAATGTGCTCAGCTTTACTGCTGTACAAGTGTTTACAGTGTAAGTCTCAGTGTCTAAGGCATTAGGTGCCTCACTGTGTCAGTTCTTAGAAGATGAGCTTTAAACACTTGGGGCCTCACATACTGAGCTTGGCCCTGTGCTGATGGAAAGTATATCTGAAGGCATCCTGTAGTACACATACAACTATGAAGATGTCAGCAAGTTTTTGTTAGCATCATTCATTCTGAGGCATGCTCAATTCAAATTCTAGCTTTTCTGGAACCTTCTGACTCTTGAGGACCTTGTATGTTTTTTGTTGTTGTTGTGTTGTCTTCATATAGAGCGCATACCACTGTGACTTAGGTATTAATTACTCATCTCACTTGTGAAATCCTTGAGGGTAAGGTCCAGTCAGGCTACTGCCTATCCATAGCATGAAACCCAGTGTTTGCCATGGAATGTTTTTGTAAGGATTGTTTATGGGAATGACTAAACAGATCATTCTTGAGCTGAAATTCACTTTAATTTCCTTTATTTCTACAGAGTCATTATGTAAATTGTGTTGTCTGATTTAAAATATAAACAATGATGTATGTGATCACTTTGAGTAAGGATGCACAGAAAACTGGCTTGTAGCATTGTGTATTGAGCTTAGACTTAGCTAGACAGTAGTGTGTCCCTTCCTGTCATTATTCTTATAGAGAACAGTATATAATGAGTAATTTCCAAACTCCATGGCTTCACTACCCACTTCATTAATATAGTCAAGCACATAAAAAATCTTTTTGTGTTATCAAAATTAATCCTTTTGCTCAAAATAAAATAATTTATTAAGTAGTTATCTTGGACTCTAACATATAAGAAAAACAATGGGTACACAATGATGTTATACCAACCTCAGTGTCATAGCCAGTGTTATTTTGCTCTGAGAGATACTGTGACTGCAGCAACTCCTCCTCCTCCTCCTCCTCCTCCTCTTCTTCTTCTTCTTCTTCTTCTTCATCTTCTTCAAACTTTTTCCAACTTTTTACTAGGAGGAGCTAGAGAAAGAACCCAAGGAGCTGAAGGGATCTGCAATCCTATAGGTGCAGCAACTCTTGTAAAACAAAGCATTTGATTGGAGTGCTCAGAGGCTTAGCCCATTTTCACTATTGTGGGGAGCATGGTGGCACACAGGCAGTCATGGTGCTGGAGAAGTAGCTGAGAGTTCTACATTCAGACCTGCAGACATAGGTAAGAGAAAGCTACTGGGCCTGGCGTGGGCTTTGAAATCTTGAAGTCTCAATGTCCACCCCCAGTGACACACTTCCTTTAATGTTAGACCTAATCCAAGAAGGCCATTTCTCCTAACCTTCTCAAATAGACCCACTCCTTAGTGACAAAGCATTTAAATATATGAGCCTGTGGAGCCATTCTTATTCAAATCACCACACCCAGGATGAACCAAAAATGAATGTCTAAACCTAAAATGAACATCTGACTTAAATATAATGCCCCAAGCTATTGATTTACCACTGCATATTACACACAGAGACAGGAACACACACACACACACACCCACACCCACACCACAAACACAAACACAAACACAAATACAAATGATTTTTAATTGCACAATTAAATTGTGTCCCAAGAGTTTCAACTCCAGTTTGACCAGGCTGGGGCAAGGGGAGGATAGAATTTTTCTCACAAGTTAAAGTTTATCAGATTTATATATCTAAGATTTCTAAGCCCTGGACTGGAAAGATGGTTCAGTGGGTAAGAATACTTGATTTTCTATCATGAGGATCAAAATTTCAATCCAAGCACTGATGTCAGGTAACACAAATACCTATAATTTCAGCCCATGCCCTCTCCTGGCCTGTATAGGGACCTGCACATATATTTATATGTACATTCAGATTGTTGCACACACACATACACACACACACACACACACACACACACACACACACACACACACACAAATACTAAAAAATAAGACCCAATTTCTCTTCTTTTTCACAATATAAAAGACTTAGTTTAGTAAAAAGGTTACTTTTACTCAGTGTATATGATAATACTAAATAACTACCAATTTTTCTAATAGATCTTGGACAGATACAAAGTTGAATGGTCATCTTGTACTACTGAAGAATAGGCATTATTGTGAACTTGATTTAAGCTTGATCTATAAGAAAAAATACTTTCAAATACCTTGTTATGGTTGGAACTTAAAGTGTCCACAACAGGTTCTCATGTTTGAATACTTGATCTCCAACTGTTGGTGCTATTGGAGAAAGCTGTGGAATCTTTAGGAGTTGGAGCCTTGATGGAGAAAGGACATCACTACAGGTGAATCTTGAGGTTTTATGGCCTCATTGCTGTCCCTGATTCCTGATCATGGATATAATGTGATCCGCAGCCTCCGGATTCTTCTGCCACAGTTCCAGCCTGCCATGATGTAATGTAGGCCATCAAACCATAAGCCACTATAACCCCTTTATGCCTTTGGTTGCTTCTTGCCAGTTATTTTGATTACCGCAACAAGAGAAGTAATCAATACATACCCCAACTGAACCTAGGGTCTTCTTTGCTTCGCATCAAAGTGTGTAGAACTCAGGTGCCAGTCTTCAGGTACCTACCCTCATTTTGTTTGAGATAAGGTCTCTTTGGCTTGGGACTTTACCAAGTGGGCTCAGTTGACTGGCCAGCAAGTCCTAGGGTTTGCTTGTACTGAAGTAACAAGCATGTCCCAGGAAATCTAACTTTTCTACAGAGGCTCTGGGAATCCAAATTCAGATCTTCACACTTGCAAGGCAAGTACTTCACCTCTAAGCCATCCACATAGCTTTTAACCTAATATTGCAGAGTTAAATAGTACCTTAAATATAACTTCCTAAGGTTGGAGATGTAGGGCTAAAGCAGAATGCATGCCCTCTATGTAGTAGTAGGCTTTGAATTCAATCCTGAGCATAGCAGCAAGAACAGCAAGCACCAAAGTAAGGCAAAAACAAAAATAAACCAAGATTCTGTATGGCCAAATAAATAAGTATTCTGAGAAACTAGGAAGGCAGCCCTGGGAATTGGGTTCAGAATTTAGTCCTGACTCCCTGTCTGGATGTATTTTTATCAAACTGACATCCTGACAGTCAGGATGAATGAAAGATTCCCCAAAGTGAACATCATGGAAGGAAGAAGGCAGGAGGCTTGACTATGTGGAATGCATATACTTTGAGAGAGAACAGTAAGTCAGAAGCAGAAAAATCAAAAAGCTGTCCAGGGAGTTGCAAATGGAAGCTCTGAGTTACAGCTCATGGCCACAGAGGCAACAGGACATTTATGATGCTCACTAGACAGAGCTCAGGAGAAGGGTGGCAAGCAAGAGCTACCCTTGGATTGGATAATGACAGATACTAATCAATTGGAAAGCCAAACATGAAATCTAGGATCTGATATCTAGTTGAAAGAGATTGTAAGAGAATGAGAAAATAAAGTCAATATTTTAAAAATTATTTGAAAACCAGAAAGACATTCATTATTTTATCCTTTGCAGAATAGTTCAGCCATGGGGAGACAGGAGATCAGTTAGTGGGGGGGGGGTTCACATTAGCTAAATGTGGAGAGTCCTGGAAATGGGCATGTTAAATCCTAGCTGGGAGGGACCTAATGAAGCACAAGTTAAGTTTAAATCAAGCCATAATTTAATTATCGACTATAGTAGGAATTTAAGTTTCTTTATAAACCCAGTTATGCTATGTGATTATGTTTTTGTTTTAATCCCAGGTAGGGCAACATCAGACTGTCCACAGCCATTTTAGCTTGTCTCATACTCTAGGAGGGGTGTGATTTTTGCCGGCTGCAGATAGTTTACTCTTGGAATTCTGGGGACTCCTGAGATGGTATAGAAGTAAGAGACCCAAGAGGGCCAATGGCAGCTGCTGCCCCCCTAAACCTCTGGTGTAAGCACTGAACTGGAAACGAAGCTAAGAAGGAATGCTTCTATAAAATGTTTATTGATTTCTTGGTGTGTTTGTATTAAATAATGCCACCTATACAAAATGAGGTCCTTTTGAGTTTTAATCCTTTGGAAATGGGAGATTGCTTTTAGAAAGTGATGTCAGTAGATGAGCATTAAAGAGACTACGAGAGGTGCTATTTTAGATAGAAAATCATTGGGTCGAAATCAACACAATGACTGACTCAGAGTCTTAGGCCATTTGGATTCTTCCAGTCACAAGAAGTATATAGCAAGCTGTTCTAACACTAGATCAGTGCCTTGGTCACATCCAAGTCTTGGCTCCATCTCTTTATTTTTTTCTCTCATAGCATTCAGTGACTTTGCTTCCATCGGGCAGTAATGGGAGCAGAAGAGAGCAGCAGTGCACAGAGATCACTTCATGTTGTTCCAAGTTATCCCACCACTCACCCCTGGCCATCTTTGCTTTTTAGTTATAAAGAACTGGGACACCAAATTTAGGACATAAGATTCAAGGCATTCCTGCTTCATGCCATAATGGAATGGTTATCCTAACAAAAGAGCAGTGAAATAGTTCAGGAGAGGAATATTGAGAGGAAGAATGACCAAACTAGGGTACTCACATGGCTGGAGAATGGGAGGCAGGAAAATTCTATATCACATTTCTGAACAACACAGAGTTGAAGGCTTGCTAGAGTCACTCTGTGGACCACCAGTTCACTGGTCTCTACAGGTCTCGGCACTGATTCCTGTGCCCAGAAAAAGTTCATGGTGACTCTGAAGTCAAATATCCACTTCTGTCATAGTAGAACATTATTTTCATCAAGAATTTAGATCTGAACTAAATTCTAAAGTGTGTAATCATAGGAGAATATGTGTAATTATAACTTACAGTTCAAAAGGTCCAGGAATAGAACCCCCTTCCCCGGTACTGACAGTGTAGTTGTGGCATACAGAATCATTGACAGTCTGGGATATCTCGTACTATCATGACTGGTGAAGCAAGGGAAGGTTTTGTAAGAATGAGGAAGTGATCCGGTTACACCTCAACATAGTCACTCAGAAGCAGCAGCAAATTCCAGAAGGAACTAGAGATTAGTGCACCATTAGTGGTTCACAATTTAATTCCTAGGGCCATCAGAGGATAAATAGATGGACATGTAATCTGAACGACCTGGCAACTGTTTATTTTGACCAGAAGACAGGTTGACTCTTAGAGGAAGGAAGAGTTATATTGCTGGATCCCCTGGGAAAAGAGAAAGACATAGTTCTGTGAACCTACTAGCATGTAAGAAAGTATAGCACAAACAGATTCACCCAGGAGGTATACAGAACTTAGATGGCAGAGAGGACTCTGAGCTACCTGGGAGGATCCTCCTGACATGGGAAGACCTACTGTGATTGTGAGGGAAGCTAATTCCCTGAGCTCCTGGACTGTACAGATGGGAGAATATGTTAAGCACTAGGATGAACCTACTTACTATTCTCTGTTCCTAATTAGACATGCAAGGTGAGCAGCTATCCCAGGCCCACCATGACAGACCATGACCTGGAAATGTGAGCTGAAATAACCCTTTCCTGACTTTAGTTGCTCTTGTCAGGGTATTTTATCACAGCAGCAGACTATTAACTAACACACACCCATTTATAAATTGTCTACTCTTCATGTAGTACACACACATCAACAACAGAAAGAAACATAAACTATGACAAGAGGTTAACAAAAATGTGCAGACTGTGAGCCACATTCCACAGTATACTACTCTGTCCCTGAGTCCATTATTGCATAAAATAGGCTAAAGAAAGAGCCCTTGAACAGATATGTCCTCATTCCCTGTCACAATCCCTGCGAAAAATAGCTTATTTAGAAAATGATCATTAAATTGAGTATTCGGGAAGAAAAATATGTCCATGATTCTCAGGATAGGTCCTATATCCAATGATATCTGTGTTACGAGGAGGCACAGAGAATATATGACAGAGGAAAGGATTGTGGCATCTAAATATGGTGTCACATGCCTGTCACCACAGCACTAGGAACTGGAGACAGGAAGAACGTGAGTGTGAGGCTAGCCTAGACAACAGGAAGTCATTTTATCCTGGTAAATGAAAACCAACCAGCCATTAACAGAGAAAGAGAGAGACAGAGAGAGAGGAGAATAAACTTACAAGCTGGCAGCTATCAACAAAGGGCTGATTCTCCCTTGAGTCTCTGGAGAGAGCATGTCCCACTCAATACCTTGATATTGGACTTCTAATCTTCATTAACTGTGAAAGGATGAGTTTCTGTTGCCCTAAGTGGTGTGGATTGTAATAATTTATTGCATCACACCCTGGGAAATTAACATGGCTCTGACCTGCATGGTAGAAAGACTAGTAGGTTGGAATCAAGGACTGAAAATGGCCAGTTTGAGGACTGGAGGAAATGACCTAATTCCAGCAGAATAAAGAACTGATAAAGACTGACAACCAATCTCCAGTTTCAAATAAGGAGAAATTAAAATTGCTCACTCAGTACCAAGTAGAATATTTCCATATGTTCTTACTTTAATTTTAAAGCAACGATAAAGGGTCCGTAGCCAAGATCTCATTTTGCAGAAGCAGAAACTGAGGCTCAGGGAAAAGTTTATGAATAAGTGACAGAAATAAAATTCAAGCTTAATCTGTCTGTCTCTCTGCAAAGACTGTTCTTTTTACTATTTTATACCCTTTCCTACAAGCGCCAACTAGAAGTTAGAGAGTGGGGTGACGATATTTACCTGATGATGCTTGTAGTTTAGTGTGTCTTACTTTTCCATTCCTGTGTTAAAACACATGACAGCAGCAAATGAAGGGAGGAACGATTTATTTTGGTTCAACATTTGAAGGTATGGTATATCATAGTCAGGAAATCATGATGGTATGGGTTTGAGGCAGTCCATCATGAGGAATCAGGGAGAGATAAATGCTGGTTCTCAGTCTGCTTTCTGCACATTCAGTTTAAGACTACAGCCCATGGGATCACAGGTAAGGTGGGTCTTCTCACCTCAGTTAACCCTATGTAAATAATGCCTTATAGACAGGATTGAAAGTTAACCTGATCTAGGACATACCTTACAGAGATGCCTGGAAGCTTGTCTCTCAGGTGATTCTAAATCTTGGCAAGTTAATAATAATATTAGCCATATTATCCATCATACCATACAATAATGAGGATAGGTATCTGTCTTAGTCAGGGTTTCTATTCCTGTATAAACATCATGACCAGGAAGCAAGTTGGGGAGGAAAGGGTTTATTCGGCTTACACTTCCATGCTGCTGTTCATCACCAAAGGAAGTCAGGACTGGAACTCAAACAGGTCAGAAAGCAGGAGCTGATGCAGAAGCCATGGAGGGATGTTCTTTACTGGCTTGCCTCCCCTGGCTTGCTCAGCCTACTCTCTTATAGAACCCAAGACTACCAGCCCAGAGATGGTCCCACCCACAAGGGGCCTTTCCCCCTTGATCACTAATTGAGAAAATGCCATACAGCTGGATCTCATGGAGGCATTTTCTCAACTGAAGCTCCTTTCTCTGTGATAACTCCAGCTGTGTCAAGTTGACACAAAAATAGCCAGTACAGTATCTCATTGTAGAATATATCTATATACCTATACATCTATATATGTATCTCTATCTATCTATCTATCTATCTATCTATCTATCTATCTATCTATCTATCTATGTCACACACACACATATATATACCATGCCCTCATATATATGTATATATAATATAGTATAATATAATATAATTAATATAATACAGGTACCATATATATAAATAATAAAAGGAGCACAACTTTGAGAATGAGTGTGGGGATGGGCACTGGCTGGAAGAGAGGCATGATGGTATGCACTTGTAGCCTTGGAGCTGATGGGGAAAGACAGGCAGATCTCGTAGGCTTGCTTACTAGCCTGCCTAGCCTACATGGTGAGCTCAGGTCAGTGGTAGACCCTATCAAACAAAACAAAATCAAGATGAAGAAGTTTTGGAATAACATGCAAGATTGACTTTTGATGAGTATACATGTTCTTGTATATACCTGCGTGCGTACACCCCCCCACAAGCATGCACACACACACACACACACACACACACACACAAGCATGCACACACATGCACACGTACTGACTGGACTAAGTCTAAATGAGCTCTACACAGTGTAGTATTCAGAGAACTTTGCTTGATGAAGGTGAATTGCTGCTGTCACATTAACTCTTATCCCCCCTTCCCTCACTTCTGCCTCTTTCTGGTCTATATTTCTTTTCCTCTTCTCTCCATTCTCCTATATTCCTCCTCAGTTTTTCTAACTGATAATAAGCATGTGCCACCATAGCAGTTTCAATGCTGTTTAAGAGAATCCTATTTTATGAATGTGGACATGTAGGCAGCAAGGTTCCTGGTTTACTTACTTCCCAAATAATCAAGCATGAGATGGTCGGATTCGGTTACATTTTAGGAACTGATGTCAAGGGAATATATATATATATATAATTAGTCACTTTTCATTGCTGTGATAAAATGCCATGGCCCAAAGTGACTTTTGGAAGATGGAGTTTAGTTTGGATTACTTCAGAGGGGGAGTCTGCAATGGCAGGGAAGGCATAGAAGCAACCAAATAAGATGCAAAGATCATGGCTCTATTCATAAGCAGGAAGCATAGGAAGTGAACTAGAAGTGTGGTAGAGTTATAACTCAGTAAGGGTCCCCACACCCAATGATGTACTTTCTCCAGTAAGCCCCCTATCCGAAGCCCCACAACCTCCTAAACAGCATTACCAAGTGGGGACCAGGTATCCCAGTGGAGGGGCTTTCTCATGTAAGTCACAGTGTGTAAAATACCCACTGAACACTTGGCCTCATACCAACCTTTAGCCTCTGTAGTGTTGATTACTGAGAATTAACTCACTACAGGGTCCCCAATAAAGGAGCCAGAGAAAGGACCCAAGGAACTGAAGGTGTTTGAAGCCCCATAGGAGGGACAACAATATGAACCAATCAGTACCTCCAGAGCTCCCTGGGACTAAACCACCAACCACAGAAAACACATGGTTTGACTCATGGTTCTAGCTGCATATGTAGCAGAGATTAACCTAGTCGATCATCAATGGGAGGAGAGGCCCTTGGTCCTGTGAAGATTCTATGCCCCAGTATTGGGGAATGCCAGGACCAGGAACCAGGAGTGGGTGGGTTGATGAGCAAGGGGAGGAAGAGGGGGATGGGGAGAGAGAGAGAGAGAGAGAATGAAAGAAAGAGGACTCACTGACTCTGAGACCGGGATAGAGAAGAAGAAGAAGAAAGGATGGCAGGGGTAAGATATAATCAAATGCATTATCTCAAAAATGGAATTTTTAAAGCATAAATTTAAAATATTAAAATAGTTCCCCAAATAAATTTTTATAATAGCTAAAAAATTAATGAAAAGACATCAATAAGCAAAGAAGCACCTGAAAAGTCTTCCATGTGCTCAGACATGTGGGAAAGGGCTGCTCTACTCAGTCAGTGACTGTATTGAAGTTGACCTGGTTAAGGTACAGCCAGCAAGCAACAGGCCTTGATACTGTCTTCCTGTCTGCCATGTTCAATGACTACATACTTCATTTCCTCATGGTTTCCATGGTGTCCCCTTCCTGCTGCCACCACAAACACTGTTCTTGTTTCTGTCACTACAAATTACTTTCACTTGTTCTAAGTAAACATGAAAGCTGTCTCACAGTATATGTTCTTTTTTGTATAACTTCCTCCACTCAACATTAAAATGAAGAATTTGTCCATACCTGTGATCTATTTAAGTTTTAATAGTGGTCCAAGTGATTTAAAAAGTCTTTAATCTGCCGAAGAACTGTAAGAATAGTTCAAAAATCCTGTGACCTCTCCATACCTCTTGGCAGCACTCAGCATTTTCTGTTTGCTTTCTTACTCTTATTGATCTTCTGAGCTGAACTGTGGGCTTTGTGTTCAATGCTTGAAAAGTGTCCCAGGGCATTCCCTCCACCATGGGCAGTGTCAGAAAGAGTACTGTGATTATGGTTCAAAGGTCACACTGTAGACCAAAGCATCTGAACACCTCACTGAAGTCTCACCAAATGTCCCTTTACTGCCCTTCATAGAATTTTTTCTTTTTGATTATATATTCTAAGTCCAATTATTGCCTTTAAGTTTACATATATTGATCACATAATCAGAAACAATTAAATTAGTCTTCCTCTGTTTCAAAGAATGCAGGCACCATCTAATGTCCTTTATTCTGAGTTTATTTGCTATTTCATCAATATTAGATTCAGGAAATGCACTTGGGAAAATACAGAAAAATCTAAGGGAATTGAAAAGTAAAAACAGGTACATACGTATATTTAACAATACCATTACATAAATAAATTTATTGATATCATTAAATAAATGTCTTGATAAACTTTTATGCTTTCATAGATGGTATGTACAGGGTATTAAAGAGAGAGGTTGTTAGAGAAGATGCAGAGAATCATGAGAATGGGGAGAAGAATAAGACCACCCTGTGCTGTGATAATAATAATCAAAGTACAGCATATTATACATGTATGAAAGTGTTATAGTATATAACGAGCAACTGAGTTATAGATGGAAGTATTTGTAGTAATAGCTACCATACTCATTACTGTTTTCTATGACTTCTGTTATTTATTTAGATTCTTATCTTCCCCATTGTGTGTGTGTTTTAGATCTATTCATGTTCATGTGTGTGAAGTGTGCATGCTTGTGTGTATGTGTGTGCTAATATGTATGTTCACACATGGAGACCAGAGACCAACCACCTCGAATGTATTTCTTTAGGAAGTACGTTTGCATTGTTCCTGTTCTTTATTTATATTGTTTATCTTCCCCATTGTGTGTGTGTTTGTATGTAAGAGTGTTTGTGTGTGTGCATCTGTATTCATGTTTCTGTCAGTGGCCTAGAGCTTGGTCAATTAGACTAGACTTGCTGGCAAACAAGCTCCAGGGACTCAGCCTCCAGGATTGATCAGTAATCCGCTTCGCAGCCTCTCCAGTGCAAGGCAGCTATTCTTCGACCACTTAGACTGTATTGGTGAAATCTGTCTAACAAATTGCTTTCTAACATAGATTCCTGGTGTTGGTCCTGTTACTCTGAGAACCATGACTAATGCAGCCTCTGCCTCCACTGAGCTTTGTCCCCAGGTTCAGAATGTCCCTTGCAGGTTTGTCTTTACTCTTGGGTGGGTCAGAGTAACAGAGGGGAGTTTGAGTCTTTCTTGGGTCCATAAGGAAGACTGTAGCTGCCAGGAGTTGGATAATTCCTTTCTTCTGGCTCCGGCAAATACTTATAAACTACAGCTGAGGAGGTCTGGTTACTTGTTTTTCCTGAGGGCAAGCATGGTTTGAGAACACTTCATTCTGGTGTCACTAATGAATCCTTTATCCTTCACCTGCTGGGCATAGGAGGGTATTCCCCTCCCTTTGCCCCTCCCCTATTAACTGTGAGAACAAGTCTGAGCTGCTGGACCTAAAATTCTCTATAGTATAATCCCTGACTCAATAGTATAGCCATGACTGAGGCCTGTGTACTCCTGACTCTCAAGGTGTCTCTTGAGGACTTCACCCATCAGCTATCGTTCAAATCTTCCTGATGCTATCTCCTATCCCTCAGAAGTTCTGCTCAGGTGTTCTAACAGGAAGATGAGACTCAGTGTAGTCTCCCCTTTCTCTGCTTTTCAGCATGGTGGTTTTGCTCTATAACCTTATGTCTGTGATGAATCTACGAAGAGGCATTTGCTTGCTTTGATTTTGCTCAACTCTTCTTGCCTAGACAGCATCCAAGCTTCTTTCATATTGTCATTTCTAGATGAATGTTTTGTTTTGTTCTATTAATATTGAAATACTTTGATGATTAAATAGAAACTATGTATATCATACTTGGTGACTTTCTTGAACATAGTAGGCACTAAAAATGATCATAGTTCTTACTTGCCCTGTCAATCAACAGCTCATTTTTACACTGCCTCTTCTTACAAAAACCATAAAATAACTTGTGGTCACACAAAATTCTTCCATGATCCTTTGACAGTCTGTGCTTCTCATCTCCTTCCCAACCAGACAGCACATGCTGTAATTTTCATTGCCTTTCAAAATCCTATTTGCTTTTAGATGTATTCCTGCCCTTGACATTAGACAGGAGAGCAACTCACCGACTTTAAGGACTATGTTTTCACTTTTTTCTTTTTGAAGTGAGGATTTTTTGAAGTCTTTATTTCAATAATTTATATATAGTACATGGTAGGTCTTTGATGTGTCATTTCTCTGTTTGGTATGACAATAAAAGACAACCCCAACCACCCTGCTCAGATTATCAAAGTGTTTTTATTTGAATTGGTAACTTGCACAGGTAAACTTCAAACATGTATTAATACACATGGTCAGAGTTCATAATGGACATTATAGAGCCAACTGAAGGTATTGGGAAGATTTATTGAACTGCCATGTAGTGTCTTCCAGAGTGGCTGCTAGGTGCTGAGCTGGAAAAGGCAGGCGAGCATCAACAGAGAGTCAATGAAATGCCCAAGCAGTGAGTGCAGGACTGAGTAGGAGGTGGCCTGACAGTAAAGGAGCAATAGACATCTAGGCATTCTAGATATTCTAGAGATGTTTGTGTGTTTGTGGTTGCTCTAAGCAGGGCCCTACGGTATCTCATGGCCAAGCTCAAAGCACATGGACTTCTGGGAGGATTTGCATAGTTAATATTAAATATATTGAATTTTGGAATGGCTAAGTTCAGAGAAGACAATTCTATGATGATACCAGAAATCCTCACTTTGAACAATTGTGGATAAGGCATAGTTACTCATTTCTACTTGATTATAGCCAAAAATATAAAAGGCAAACTAGCCTGGGAAGCAGTAAAACAAACAAACAAACAAACAAACAAACAAACAAAAAACAGTTGAAGGATGGAATTTTATTGATCTCTTTGATAGAGGATGTACTTTAGATGTATCTCTTTAGACACTGAAGTTATTGATGTCATTGACTAATAAGGGTGATATTCTGGCTATAGAATACTAGAGTATAGTGATATTTGCTTACCAGAAAAACCTACATACAGAAAAATGGAGTTGTATAGAAGTGTAGACAGTGGGTGTGGTGGCACATGCCTTTAATCCTAGCACTTGAGAGGCAGAGGCAGACAGATTTCTGAGTTCGAGGCCAGCCTGGTCTACAGAGTGAGTTCCAGGACAGCCAGGGCTACACAGAGAAACCCTGTCTTTAAAAACCGAAAAAAAAAATATGTAGACGGCACAACGTTTGGAGCAGAGTATAATTTCATGGGTGAGGCAAGAAGGAACATTCCCAGAGTTTGGGGTGGCC
Source organism: Mus caroli (assembly GCF_978045245.1). Classification (NCBI taxonomy): domain Eukaryota; kingdom Metazoa; phylum Chordata; class Mammalia; order Rodentia; family Muridae; genus Mus; species Mus caroli. The sequence continues at coordinate 110,006,353 of NW_028227270.1, read as the reverse complement.
TGGAAGTGACTCAAAGGACTGCAGTGAGCACAAGTAATTGAGGTAATACCTGTGTTGTGGATGGGTCAGGTGCTGTTCTTGTGAACCAATCCCTTAATGAATAAAGGAGCCAATCACTGGGTGAGTAGGAGGGACTTCTGGGTTGGACTGAGAAAGAGAGGAAGCAGGGGAGAGTTAGGTCCTTTTGGACAGGGATAGTGTGAGGACAAGGTGTAATTACAAGTGTCTCCTAGTTTCAGTGGCAGATCGGTTAGGATTTGACAACCGAGGATTTAGATTTAATAAGACTTATAGATTTAGATTTTAGTTGTTGCACCCAGCGATTAAGTTATCATTGTTTCTGAACTAAACTTGTGTTGTGTTTTCTTTCATGCAGCGGTTCTTCCAGGTTTAAGAGAGAAAGGTACATCGGTAAAGGGTGGGTTTGCCAGATGTGTACCACAAAGGTCATGGGGAATTTGAAGCAAGGGTTTGGCATGGTAGCAACCAGCCAGTGGGAACTTAAGGAGCTGGGTGGAGAGATTTTGGAGCACTGAGTTAAGTCTCCATGAGATAAAAACAGGTCAGCCATTGCCCTCCAGGACATGCCTGACCAGACCCCCAGGGCAGAGGCCCAAGCACAGGAACATTCTGGTTCTTTTCTTTTTAATATTTCCCACAACAGACCTATAAGAGAGAACTTTCTTCCTTGAATCCATAGGGTACTTTCCATTTCAGGGAAGGGGTTCTGCAGCAGGAGGCTGCTGGGAAAGGCCACCATAGTGAATTTTGATGGATACAGCCTTGCTCCTTTAACTTGGGCACAGCCATGCACATAGACTCAGCTTTTGATGCTGAGCTCTGGGACTCAGCTGGACCTTGCTTGCAGAGACGATAGATGCAGAAGACAAAGCAACCATACCAAGATCCATAGCATCACTCCTTATGATGGGACCATCATAAATGCTCAGATCCCCTCCTTTACTTACCCCACAGTGGAAAGGATTCAAGGGTGACCAGGGAAGAAGTTAAGAACAGGAGGTAAAGATATTCATGTAGAAAGGAAACACAGTGCCCTGGATGAGGATGGAAACAATACCCTGCTTTGAGACATACTCAAAGGAAGCTAACTTTTAAACTAAGTGAGAATAATGCCTGGAAATGTTAGGGTTTTGAGAATTCTTGGCCTAAAGAAGGAATAGGAGCCCGAGGAAGAAGCCACATTCATACCCAATCAGAGTTGTGGTTTTAGACTCTTCTTTCTGAAAGAAAGAAATGATTCATCATTTAATATCTAATACTGATTGTTAACAATCAGTAAACAGCAGAGCAGTACACTGATATTCAAGATACACTTCCATGGGAGCAGACTGTATTTATTCCTGTGACTGGGAACATAAATAGCCATACATAAAGATTATCATTATACATCATTATGCCGTTGCCACCTGCCATATAGCCAGATGAAAGTGAATGGCGTTCATGGTTTCTGTCTGAGTAAATTATTTGGAAATGCTGTGACTTGTGAAACTCAAATCCATGATTATTCTGTTTTCTCATGCTGCCTACTAAGATAATTCCCTCTGTATCATAGCTCTCAAGGCATAATTCAGAGACTCCCTGTATCAGAGTCACTTGGAATGTTTTTATTAAACACTTAGACATTGCCCTCCCTTCTGATTTACTGGATCAAAGCACTTGGGAGTGAAGTCTAGGAGAATATCACTCTCATCCTGTCCCATGGTAAATAATCTCTGAAATAGGAGTGCTACTTTAAATCATGTTGCCTGTATGGTGCTAATGCAGCATAGCATTGAGTTTAAACAGCTTAAGAGGCAGCAAATCCTAGTTTTGATTTCTCCAATTAAAGATACATTTGAGAACTGTTCCCTTCCTTAAATGTGCACTGCTATGAGCGAAGTTTGAATGTTGGTACCAAATCACAGCATCATCATCTTGGAGATTCTTGTGGTATTAATATGAAATGTACCAACAGGTTTGGGTGCTTGAACACTTTTTTCCCTGCTGCTGGCAGTGCTGTTTGGAAAGGTTGTAGGGTCTTTAGGTGGACCTCACAGGAAGGAGTTGACTACTGGGGTAAGAGCCTGGAGGATAGACTGGCTCTACTTCCTGTTCTCTTTATGCTTCCTGATTGTAGATACAATACAAATCACTCCTGCCACCATGCCTCCTCTGCTGTGACAGACTGTACCCCATTGAACTGTAAGTCCAAATAAGCCCTTCCCTACTATAGTTCCTTCCTTCCTTCCTTCCTCCAACTTTCTCCCTCCTTCCATCACCCTCCCTTCCTTCCCTCCTCCCTCCTTCCCTTCCTTCCTTCCTCCCTTCCTTTGTAGCATATGTACATATGTACATGTTTGTGTGGGTGTATGTACCTGTGCTTATACACATATGAGTCACTGTGTGCCTGCTTCTGAAAGTCAGGGATTAATGTCAGGAGTCTTTCTCAATCATTCACTACCTTGCTTTTAGGAGACAGGGTCTCTAACTGAACCTGGAGCTCACTGATTTGGCTCCATTTGACTAGCCAATGAGCCCTAGGAATCTATCTTATTCACCTAATGTTGGGATTACAGACATAGCATTTCAAGTGACTAGGGATCCAAATTTAGAGCTTCATGCATGGACAGAAGGCACTGTATAGAAAGTGCCTCTCCCCAGACCCTTAAATTGCTTCCTGTCAGATATTTTGAACTCAGCAATGAGGAAAGTGGCTAACACGCATATGTAGAAACAAAAACTTGTTTCTAAGACTTTTTAGAAAATCTCCTTGGAAATGAGTGCCAGAGTGTCCTATGTACACAGCAGGTGCTTAAACATTTGGAATTATTTCTCTGTATGTAGCTGTCAAAGGGCTCAAAGGCTGCTGTAATTATGAGTCAAGCAGTTTTGATAGAAGCCCTTGAAATTGTCTGTATGATGCTCACAGAATGAAAGAATTATAGAGAAATAGACACTTCCAAAGAGATGGCAAAAGGATGAGTAGCGGGTTGTATTCTCTAACAAGACAGTGTATGGAACTATGGAAGTGAGATCGAAGCTTCAGTGGAGAGCCTCTGAAGATGGTGATACCAGCAGCATGGAAAACCTGGAGGAAACTCCAGACAATGGGCAAACTCTCACAACCAGCAAACCCCAAACAACCAAGCTGCCCAAGGTCTTTCAAGACCACATGTTGCCACAAAGAGCCCTGGATTCTGGATATAAATATTTAAGGTTTAGTATTTGCTTTTCTGTGTTTTAGTCTTGCTTGTGGCAGATTATTATTTTTTATTTTCCTCTTGCATTCATTTAAAATACATTTATTTATTTTTATGTGAATGACTGTTTACATGCACACAGGTACATCACATGTTGCCTGGCATCTATAGCAGTCAAAAGATGCAGACTAGAAGGGGGCATTGAATCCCCTGGAACTGGAGTGACAGAGTTATGAGTGGCTACCTCGAGGGTTCTAGGAACCAAAACCGGATCCTCTGCTATAGCTCAGGGCTGTGAGTCAGTGAGCATCTCCCTAGCCCTCCTTTTCATTCTCATTTTTAAGACAATAAATGAACTCCCTTTTCATTGTGAATGTCTGTCCCCTACCTGTCTAGCCATCATATCTACATATGTAATTTTCATTTACACTTAAACTATAAGTATTTACCATTAAATTTGCCTTCAGTCCTGGATCAGACTTTGGGTTTTGAGATTCAAGTGTTGTTGAAAGTTTTGTCTTTGGAAAATATTGACAGTAAATTAACTTGCATTTTGAATTGTGAGTTGGACTCCAACATCTGAGGCCAGGAAAGAATACTATAGTTTGGACTTGCATGGTCTCCAAAGACAAATTATGAAGACCCTGGTTGCCAGATGGCTCTTTTCAGAGGTTGTGGAACTTTTACACAGTGACACCTACTGTGATCATCTTAGGTAGTTGAGAGTGTACACTTGAATGTGATTGTGGGCCCCTGGCCCCCTTTCCTCATTTTCAGCTTCTGGTTGCAAGGCAAGCAGTTTGTTCTCCCATGCAGTTCTATATATGGCTGCCTCACCTGCTAACAGAGGTAAAGGCCAAGGGTCTTCTTGATGTAGATGGAAATTGCTAAAACTGTGAGCTAAAATAAAAATTTTCTGTTTATTAGTTAGTTAACTAACTTGGTAGAGTAATGAAAAACTAATATATAAGCATTAAAAACCCAGATATCAACTTTCAGAGGTTGTGTTTGGCTTTTTTCATATTGTAAAATCCTTATAGTATGAATTTGACAATGTAGGCTGAACTCTTCATGACACAGAATGTTCTGGATCTATTTCTCTCTCTCTCTCTCTCTCTCTCTCTCTCTCTCTCTCTCTATCTCTATCTCTATCTCTATCTCTCTTAGGCAATGAAAACTATGTTGGTTTTTCTTAGTTTCTTTTTCTATCGATCACCTGTGATGCAGAAAAAAGAAAAAAATATGCTCATGGTTGACTCGAATCTATTTTTTAATATGTCTTTTCATTTATTACATAAGCAAAAAGGTTAAATGCCTTAAGAAAATAAAATAAAGGGGTGATATAATCTACAAAACATTACTAATTAAAAAACAGTGGTTTCCCAGGCTTGCATAAGGTAGGTGAATTTTCAGGCTTTGAAAAGAGGTAAATCTAAAAAATGAATGCTGAGAGAGACAGACTTAGTTCTTGAAGCATATGGACTCCTTATATTTTCTTTCTACTCTTTATTGATTTAATGGATCCAGATTCTATTAAGAAACCCCCAAGTTTAGCTACCTGCAGAGATACACCAGATCAAAATTCTTTGAGAGAAATTCTGAGGAGCCAGCTGGAGATTGAGTGTCTCTATCTGTTCAACTGCTTCTTCTAACTTCGCCTCAAGGCACTGGGGTGCATTCCTGAGAAGTAGGTCAGTTGTCATTTCCATAGGGTATCTTGATTTTTACTCTTCTCATTTGTCTGCTCCCAGGACATTTCAATGGTGCCCCTCTCCATCATTATCTCACTGAATTGTGAACAACCTTGGGTGCACCTCCCATGATCTGAGAGTTTATAAACCTAATTCAATTTAAATATCCAAAGCCTGTGCTGGGGCCAAGAGTGTCTATATGATAGCCATGACACTTTTTAAAAGAGCTGTCTCCTTCCATTTAACCTTATAGGGATAGGATGATAACGTTCATCCCCAATATGCATTCTGCAAAATTCTTCTAAGCAAAATTTCCTGAAAATAACAGAACAAGAGAAGCAGTGTTAGAACAGTCTACATGCTGCATCTTCTGAGTCAAGTCCTTGATTAAACATTTTCTCAGCAAGACCTATAACTCCTGTATTACAAAAAATATTTTTCTTTAACTTAGCTTCATCCTTTCATCCTTCTCTGCTCTGATTTCTCCATAGCATGAATCCCCCTCATGTATTATATGATGCTTGTACTTGTTCTCTTTACTGCTTGTCTCTTATCATTATGGCGAGGGTTCTAACTTAGACACTTCTAGTAGGGATGTAAATGGGTCCATCCACTATGGGAACCAATATGGAGGTTCCTCCTCCAACAACAACAACACTGACAAACTAAGACTAAAGATATGATGTGATTTAGCCATAGCATTTTTGGGTGTGCCCCCAACAATCTCCAAGGTAGCATACGCTAATGATACCAGTGATGCTTGCACAGCCATCTTTCCACAATAGTTTTCATAGGAGTGAGTATATAAAACCATCCCAGGAGCCCACCAAAAAATGAGTGGAAATGTGTTATATAGACACAGTGAAGTTTTATTTGTTCATAAGGAAGAATGAAATTTTGCCACTTTGTTGGAGAAAAGGAATGCAACTTCAGAACATTATTTTATGTAAAATAAGTCTGAAAGCAGGAAGACAAATCATTGTATGTTTTTCTATCATTTGTGGGTCCTGAAATTCTTTATTATACTCACACTTTCATGATATGAATGCAGAAAGTATACTAGCAAGGGAAGAAAGAAAAGAGTGGGCAGGGGTTAAGTGTAAGCAGAATCAAAATACATCATATACATGAAGAAGATTTTATATGTGAATCCCAATACTAAGTTCAATGAATATGTGGCAATGAAAACAGGAAGGTGTTACACAACTGAAAGCCTGAAAGTTCATGAGACTGTTCCATTCTTAGTGCCCTGAACAGCATCTAACCAGTAATAGACTCACAATAGCTTATTATTATTATTATTATTATTATTATTATTATTATTATTATTATTACTATTTATTGCTAAATATTAGTGAACAGTAGGTAAGTGAACCCATGTTTTGTTTCTGAGAGTTGATAATAGTCTCAGAGTTTTCTCAGCACTTAACAGGCAACATATCATACTATTGTGGAGTCTAGCTGGCGGAGATTAACTTTCATGTCTTTTGTTGCTAACATGAAAGGAATATTCCTTTGTTTCCCAGCCTGAGTGGTAGCCTGATGTAGATTTCTACATTTTTTAGATTGGGTGGGTGTGGTGTAGTCTGTGTTTTCTTTTATACCACCATCACAAGATTGCAGTGATTTCTTCTGATTGTAACATATATTTCCTATTGGTCAGCACTCTGCCAGTGCCCATTCAAAACTTTTTCACAACATGTTTGGAAGTGTGGGTACACTTGGTTTTGTGAAATACCATGTAGACCATCTAGAATCTTCCCCTGCTTTCTGCACTATACTATTTCATTTAGAATCTAGTTAGTTATCATTTGGGAGATTGCTGTTCATGAATTATTTGGGGTCAGAAACTTATGGTGAACCTCAGAACTTTCTAACCTAATGTCCATGAATCAGTCTTCATTTGGGGCATTTTATTGCTCCAACTGAGAGTGAAACAGAATGTAGGACACACTTCTATAAGTTGCAATTGCAGCAAAAACTGCTTAGGCAAGACTAGAATTATGCCAGCAGCTCTGCTCTCTTCTGTTTGATACTAACTAGAAATTCAGAAGTGGAATATGTGTCATTTTTCATTACTCACAAGTCAGAGCCATGATTACCTCATTCCAGAGAGTCCAATGAGAATAAATAAGGGTACTTGACACCAGGAGAAGTTTTGAGATTCCTGTCTTCCTATGACATATCCTTTCTTCCCAGCTCATTTTGTATCCACTTTCTAATTTTGAACTTTAGACCCTAATTCTGTTACAATTCTATTTAGAAAGATATCTAATGGTGTTTGAAATTTAACATATCCATCGAAAACTAAACACATGTTTGTCTTCCATTTTCCGCATTTATTAATATTTTCCATACTCTTTATCTTGGAGAATGGCATCTCTGTTTATCTGAATTTTTAGACACTGAACACACCTTGCTCCTATACCCTTGGAAGGGCTTGCTTATGAGCCTTTCAGCACTGTCTTCAGAATGTTCTCTGAATTTGACTGCATCCTCTCCCTCCCTTATCCTCTAGTTCAAGATGCTCTCAGAATATGGAAGTGGCTTTTCCTAGAATTTGAAAGTGGCTTACGGAGTTTTCAAATAGCTGTTCTTGCTGTCTCTTGCCTGGATGCTTATAGAACACCCTGAAAGGCATGTCAATCCAAGATTCCCCTTCATAATGTCCTTCCTCAGTCAGACCATTTCCATATGATGTCATAAAATTATGGCTTTCCAATAATTTGATTTCAGATTGTTTATCTATTTTTACTAATTCTATGCATATTTGTATATTTCCATGTGGCTCTGTATGTGTGAGTATAGTGTCAACATAGCCAGAAGATGTTGAACCCCTGGAATTGAAGTTATGAGTAGTTGTGAGCTGCTTGGTGTAGGTGCTGGGAACTAAACTCTAGTCATCTACAAAAGTAGAATGTTCTTATGTTCTCCTAACTGCTAATCCATCTTTCTAGGCCTTCAGTAAGTTCTTATGTCCTATGTTTTCTTTACTCCATTCATGCTTCTTGCCTAAGAATCATAGTCTGGGTGGGTATTATTCACATCAACCAATCTGAAGTTATCGTCTCCTATCTTGTTTCTCTATATTCATATTGTGTAATAATTTTGAGGTCTGAGGACACAATGTTTTTGCACAAAATTTAGTTTCCATAACTTATGTGAAGACCTTGATGTCTGGGGCTATGCTTATGTTTCTCTGTCTTAGAATCCCAGAGTGAATGTCTTATATACATCACACACTTCAAAATAATCAAATATAGATAACAATGGAAAAGAAAGGTCACAGTTAAAAAGTAGCATCAACAAAGCCCATAAACAGAAGATCCATTGTAGACATAAGACATTAAATCCAACTTCATGTTTTCTTCTGTCAGATGTTCATATGCTACTTATAAAAGAATTGGATAAGGGGAAATGATTCTCATGAACAAGAATTAATTAATTCTTATCATTTGGCCTTGGTGAAATATTGGGCATTTTATGGGATAACTTTTATCACGGGAATAGCATAGGAAAGAGATATATGCTATAATGAATGGTCAATAGGTATATATAGTGACTGTCTTCCCAAGAATTATCCATTTTACCAAAGGAATTATTTTTAAAAATATGAAAAGACTTTATCTGGTAGAAACTAGCATCTAAAAAAGATTATTCTCAAAAAATTCTCTTTTGTCATTCTCGAGAAAGTAAAAAGGCAACTTAAAGTAAATAAAATGTCATCCAATTTCCCCTCCAGCAGGCAGAGCAGTTAAAAAAATAATCTAAGATCAAATATATGTCTTGCTGGAGCCAAGCAGAGTGTTGTCTTCCCACCATACCTCTTGGGATGGTCTCACAATAGAGCATTGGCATCGTCTTTGGTGGAGCAAAAGTCTAGAAGGTATTATGCAAACACGCATACAGACAGGGGCTAGAGGATGCTTTTGAATTATTGTCACCAAACACCAATAGGGACAGGATGGAGGTACGCTTTCAATCAGAGTTTCAGAGGTGCCAGTATAGCAGAGTAAGGAGAAGATGGCAAAGCAGAGCAATGTACATTGTGGCCAGGAGGAAACAGAAATAGAGAGCCTGGGCAAGACTCTGTTTCTCTTCATCCCCACTGATTACTGTGAGGATCCTGCCATGGGACGGTGCCACCTACAAAAAGACTGAATCCCTTCTTATTGGTTAATCCTCTGGAAACAAATTCACAGGTATCACCAAGGGCTGTGCCTTAATGTCCTAGGTGATTCTAAGTCCAGTCAAGTTACCAGTGAAGATTAAGCACCCCAAGACACAGACACGTACAGAAGGATGTATCAGGAGAGGAAGCAACAGCTGCCAGGCTTCTGCCATCTCTTTTGTTCCTATGGTAATCCGGCATAAATTACTCCAATCAGCCAACATTTCTGCTCTCCTGGGATCATCCAGGTGGAAGGTTGTGCTGCTCTTGGATGTAAAGGGAATGGAATGATCCTATCAGGGTGCTTTCTTTATCTGACTAAAACCTCAGTTGGAAGATCTACTATATGTAGGCTAGGTGTCTGCCTCCTCTTATGTATTTGGTCGCCTTCCTGATGTTCTTTGATAAGGTTTTCTTTACTGACTTGGCAGCTGTTTATATGACCTTGGTTAGTTGGTTCACATAATGCTGATATCTGACCTGGTACGTATTCACTAGGAACACAAAATTGGAAAATCAGTCTTCAATGATGAACCCAAGTGTACCAGCATAAAAGTTCAAGGACACTGGTAACTTGAACTAATTTATACAAAAGGAAAAATGTGCTTTGATTCTATGCAGATATAGTCATTTGCAAATTTCCATCTACAACATGATCTAAATAGAAGCAAAACTTAATAAATCCAAACAAAAAATCTCAGATAATTTCAAATCAGTTTCTTCACTATATATATATATATATATATATATATATATATATATATATATAGTGTGTATAGTGTGTGTGTGTGTGTGTGTGTGTGTATTAGATTTTTGTTGTTGTTCTTTTGTTTTTACAAAAGCAAACTTATTGTCTATATGGTTTAATGGATTTACTTGTCTCATTATGTGTTAAGAATAATTTTGATCAAATTTATAAGTGATAATTGCCACCATTGACAGAACACAAAGTGTAGTATTGATTTGTAATAAAAAATGGAATTATATGTTTTATTTAAGGGACACATTAATATTATACACAAACAGTTAATTGTAGGGAAGGGAAAATATAATCCTTAGCTAAGTGTAGACAGATGTTTGATACTAATTATGACATTACTGTTTGGCTTTGATTTTTCTTTTTTTTTTTTTTTAACATAACAGAAACAAAAGTTGTCCCTGGGAAGGTTTAGTGAAGATCTATAGTGTGCTTCATAGTTCAAATAAATATAAATACATGAGTTCATATGTGTGAAAGGGTATTGCATCTCAAGTTTTTGGTATATAATAAAAGTTAGTTGAATGAATAAATCATAAACTATAATTTAATTATAACCTCTACAACACAAATGTCCAAAATCTAACAGAACAGAATTTAACCACTAGTTATTCCACTGGCAGCTTATTTATAGAAACATATTCAGAGTCAATATTTCACCAAAGCTCTTCTAGAAATAACACTATTGGGTAAGCAAAATACTGATCACTTAATTTTTTAAGATTTACTTTTTTTAATTATTCATATGCATCTGAATGTGTGTGTATGCATGAGCATGAGGACCTACAGACACCAAAGAAGACATTCAATTTCCGGGAGCCGGATTTACAGGTGGTTGAGAACCTCCTGATGTAGGTGTGGATGAAGTAGGGTCCTCTACAACAGCAGCAAGTGTTCTTAATAGCTGAGCCATTTCTTTAGGTCTTAATTATTTACATTTAAAAGATCTCTTCTTCTGTTGGTGTAGCTAGCATCAGAAAATAAACAAATCCATTTAAAATATGTTAAATTTATTCTTCAATAATTTCATGCACATACACACATTTTTTTTACTATAACCACACCTTAAAACAAGTTCCTTTCCCACATTCCTGTCTTTTGTTTTATTTTGTGACCTATTGAGCTTTACCAGTCATATGTGTGACCATGAGTTTGGAGTAGCCCCTAGGAACATTCTTTATTTTTAAATATAGTATAGAAATCCAAACTATTAATGGAAAGTATATTTTAATGTTTTTGTTTATTGGCTAAAATATCACTAATAGTGAATTTTATTTACTTTTGCTGTGCAGAGTCTCATGCATATTTGACCAGTGCTCTACCACTGAGTCGAACTCAAAGGCCTAATAGTATATTTTAGATGACACAATGTCTTGGGCATGAGAAAGTCCTGTTTTACACTTAATGTTCAAACTATTTTGATTTTCTTCTGTAGTCATGATCTTGGTCTACATTTTTGAGAATTAGCTCCCCAAGTTTCTCTCAGTTATAAAGATTTCTCATCAGTGGAGCATCATCAGACCACAATCCCACTGATCAGGGCCCTTAGTGCCAACTGGGTGTGCTTCCCTCAGCAAGGTCTGGTATTCTATACAGCTCATGGTTCCTATTGAAGCAGTCTGATTTTTTTTTTCAGAGCCCATCTCACCTCAGTTATCCACACATTTTATTTTTGTTAGAGTTCTTTATGCCAGAGCACAGTGGGGCAGTGTTTTTTTTGTGCTATGCAGATAACTCAAGGGTTCCCCATGTTTGTCTCTGTCACCTGGGCAATTCACTGGCTGTGAAATCAAGGGTAGACAGCTTCCTAGCTTGTACTTACTTAGGTAGATTGAGTTTAGACAAAGCAATGTTTTTGCTGGGAATATCAAGATCATTGACTTAAATCTATACCAATGGGAAGCAGGGTTCCAGGCAACAAGTAGGCATACAGATTCCAACTTGAACTTTAATTAGAAGCAGATTTTATTATGATATCATGTGGAGAGCCGTGCTGCGAGCAATCGCCATTATAAGATGGCGCTGGCCTCCGCTGTGCCTAACTAGTAAACAAGCCTTGTACGCAGGTGCGAGAGTGAACTCACACCTAGTCACTGCCCATCTCAAGGCGTAGTAATGGGGTGATGGGCGAGTAACGAATCAGCAGCTGACACGCCACATCAAGTGCTGAAATGCCATGGCTGAGGGCTATATAAGCAACGCCATTTTCCGGGGTCTGGGTCTTCCCTCCTGAAGAAGCAATAAAGCTTTTTGTTGCAGAAGATTCCGGTTGTCCGAGTGTGTTCTTGCCGGCGAGAACGATAGCTCGGGACAATATCAGACTTTATGTACAAAACTATGCTTCTAATAGAAGTAGGTAAAGTGTCTTGAGAACCTATGAGTAGGTACAGAGTTGTGTGACCTTTACACACTGTCCCTGGTACTCAGGCAGGTAACCTTTATGATTGCTCTCAGTTGAATTCCCATGACCATGAATGAAATTGGACTCACAGGTTTAGAAAAACTATGTCCATCCCAGTTTCTTGAAGCAACAATGGATTTTCTTTTCAATGTCCAAATAAGAGGGAACTAAAATGAGATGTTGTATCTATGAAGGTGTCTTCTTTCTGTTCTTCAGCACACTACTGGATGTTTGCTCAAGGATTCTCATTTTCTCAGGGCACATGCTTTCACTACCTTTCTCTTTGACTGTAGCTCCCAAACACTAACTACTCCATCTAGCAATCTATTTTAATGGACCTTGGCTGATGACCTTGATCCAACAGTTCTCTCTTTTCAAACTGACAAGAGATTCCTAGGATTGGTTCAGCTCATCTTATCACACTGTGTGATGTGTGGGCTGAGCACTGCTCTGGGTGTTCCTACTAAGCCTAAGTTAGGGATGTGTGTTGATAGGAACAGAGACTTGCTCTGTACCTGCACTTGTGTGAGTGTAGAGAATGGGTGTTCTTAGAAAGGTGCACTGTAGAAGACAACCACGGTGTCATTTCTAGAATACAGAGTACTGTCAGTCAGGTGGATAATTTGATTCTGTTGCAGAAGTCTCAGAGCTGTGTCCATTTCTTGAAATAATCATTATGTAAAACAAATGATAGATATCAAAAATTATTGTGAATAAGTGTAGGGTTGTAATAACTAACTCTGCAAATTTAATAATATTTGCCATATGCAAATATCTGGAGAGTAACTATCATTTCCAGGCACTAGTGCTTAGAACATTGCAGTGAGTGAGACAGGCAACATGCAACAGCATGAACTTAGAGTGGGGGGGGAGATATGATATGAGACAATGCATGCACTTTATGAAGGACTAAGTCTTACAGCAGCGAGAATTGAGGGGAAAAATAAAACTTGATAATGAATAGAGATACTGAAGGCTACTATTTTCATGAGACAAGACCTGAGGGAAGCCTTTGACTGACTGTCTGTGAGAAGACTGAGCCAGACAGAAGGGCCAGCAAGTGAAAGGCCCTGGGATAGGACAGTGTCACCAGGTGTCCTTCAGGAATCCAAGGGAAGCCTTTGTGGTGGGAGACTGTGGACCTGGCAGGAGTGAATATTCATCGTAGAGGTGAGGTAAGAGGGGGCAAGGTCTGGATCAAGATTTTGTAGGCTATAGTGAGAATTTAAACCTTCTCCACATGTGATTTCAGGAACTCCAGCGAATGAGTGACATGAGGTCTCATTTTTAGAAAGGTCCCCCAGTCTTCTGACTGTACTATGGATAGTATTAGAAGCATGAAGACTATTTAAGAAACTACCATGGTGTGCATGGAGTTGACCTTAACTGAGGCAATGTTGGGGAAAATGAAAACAATCTATAAGGCTAGGGGAGATTTCAATGAGAGTGATTCTGGACTTTGTGATTATTTGAGTTTTGGACATGAACCAAAAACTGACTTCAAGCATGGCAGACTGGGGTGCAGTGGTGCCATCTACTACGATGAAAGAGAACTAGAGTGCCAAGATGCCATGTGTGGGGAAGCAAGGATTTATATTTACATGGACCTAAATAAACCAATTATTGTGCACACATATAAAGAAGGTAGTTTGGTATCAAGTTGGCATTGCAGGATGAGAACAGACTAGAGAACCCATGAGAAAGTGTTAGGTTTGTAATACCAAATTCCCTCTGTACTCTGTGTGCTTGACATTAGGTTCCAAGATGACAGTGCTGTTTTGATTGGGTATGGGGCCTCAGGATGGAGAGGCATTGGATACAAAGGGCAGGCTTTAAGAGCCTAGCTTCCAGTCTGCCCTCTGCTATCCTCCACAGTGTGAGTGAGATGTGCCATAAGCTTCTGCTGTAAGTACCAAACTGTTCCAGTTCCGTGATTTCCCCGCATAATGATAATGTGCACTCTGGATCTAAGAGCACACATGGGCAGCTTCTGTCTTGTATTTGATTGCAGTAGTGACTAAACAATACAGAGAGCATCTGTGTAGTGAAGTTGAGAGATGTGTGGATGACTTGCATGCAGAAACATTTCATGAAGAATATAATCAAAGTAATTCTTCATCCATGGATTAAAGTTCATATCATTCTTTCTGATATTAGACTTATCACGCCCCGCTCATGACTGCTGGCATGTTGGTGTTGCCTGAACTTCTTTATATTGTATTCTCTGCCAAACTAGGATCCCATCTCTATCAATTTGTTTAAAATTAACTTGGCAGTTACTTCTCACATTATTTTCAAGAGGTGCTAACTCATCCTTTTCTCTGTACTCTTCTCCAACTGCATTTCCTTTAAGATCTCATAGGAATATTCTGTACTTGATTTGATAATATGTGAACAATGGCCATATGGTAAGTATTGTTGCCATGTTGCTTTATCAATGCTTTGATTCTGTATAATTTTGCTTTGTGTGTGTGTGTGTGTGGTATCTGTGTGGTGTCTGTGTACAGTATATATATATATATATATATATATATATATATATATATATATATGCCAGAGAGAGAGAAAATTAGATAGATAGATAGATAGATAGATAGATAGATAGATAGATAGATAGATGATAGATAGAACTTCTCTAAGCCAGAGATTAAGCCTCAGTCACTCTCTACCTTTCTATTGAGACCAGACCTCTTACTGAACCAGCAGCTCACCAATTGGCCAGACTGGCTGGCAAGGGAGCACAGTGTTTCTCCTGTGTTCACCTCCCAGCACTGCACTGGGATTACTGGCATGTACCATCATATCTAGTTTTTTACACACTCCTGAGGGATCTGAACTCAGGTGCTCTTGCTTGCACAACAAGCATTTATCCCCCTAAGCCACCTCTCTGGCTCTAGATTCTTCTTATATTAACCAGGACGTTTGGTGCAATGTCATGTTAATAATTATCACAGTGCTGGTAATTCATATGAACACAATGATAATAACAGTTCATACTATTTAACAGAGTGCCACTGTGTGCAAAAGGTGCTCACCTAAATTACCTCACTTTGGCTTCTTGATAAAACCAAGGAGGGGAATATTTGGATTTTTCCCCTTTTACAAGAGTTTCTATTCAATTGCCATTATGGCACCTGATCAAAGAAACAGATATGTAGAGACACCTAGTCCATTGCCTTATAATTTGAAATAGTATTTACATTTAATTAGGTAGCAGATGAGAACAGACCAAAAGTACATATGTGCAGTAATCAAAGGGGCACTGGCCTGTTCTATATGAGCAAACACTGTTAACTGTGGACCAAGAAGGAATTCTAGCTGCTCTTTATATGCCAATTGTGGTTGTTTTCTGGTGTAGCAGAGTTATGTGGTCGTTGGGTGTTTTGCTTGCATGTATGCCTGTGCACCATATGTGTGCCTGTTGCCTGTGGAGGACAGGAAAGTGAGGTTAGATCCTCTGGAACTTCAGACAGTTGTGAGATAAGACATGGCGGCTGGGAATTGAAGTTGGGTCCTCTGGAACTACAGCCAGTGCTTTTAACCCCAATCCATTTCTCTGGTCCTTGCTACCTTTCATATAGAAAAGGATTACACTTCTTCACTTAAGCACAGGGACAACCCTGCTGTTTAAGAAGGCCAGGATTGTTAAGGAGTCAAAGAAAATAAATGTACTATTGTATCCTTTCCATATAAAATATTCCCTAGCAAAGATAGAAAGAATTCACAAAGCTCTGAACCATTGAGATCCCCCTTCCCCCTTTCTCCTTTTCATGGCGCATGCTCCTGTGTCTGCTTTCAGCAAGGATTATTTGTCAACTCTGAAAGTTCCTTCCTCATTAAGAGAAATCACAGGAAGGAAGGGGCCTGAGAGAATCCCTTCATTGTCTACCTTAAGAAATTATTTTTAACTTCCTTTAATATCCCATGACCAGAAATTGCCACTTTTGTTTAAGGCAAGTTTTCTTAGGCTAACATATTTTCTCTTTATTTTGATGAGCGACAGGAAACATGCTGTGAAGCTTTAAATAAATCATTGAATTCCTCAGTGCTTAATTGCTCTGCTATGAAGGGAGGTAGTTGAACTGTGTGAGCTCTGTTCTGCTAATTTAAAGATTCTGAGTCTATGACATGCACAATAGTTTAAATATAACTCTGCGCTTGTCCTGTCATATGTGACATTCCTTTGTAAGCTCACTCCCCACTTTATGTTCAAGATCAATGTCTCTTATATAGTCCTACAAGCATGACGACTGCTAAAATATTGATTGTTTTCAAATGTAAGTCTACAGCTCATGATTCTCTGAACTGTTTCTGGACTAGAGATTGAACTCATCTAAATACAGCTCGACACTTAGTAAGGGTGGAAGTCCCCTTACTCTATCCAACCATGGAAAGGATAAAGGATGTCCTCTACACATCAGAAGTACTTTGGAGAGTTTTACAATTAAGAAAACTGCTTCTAGCAGTGTTTCAAGGGCTCACTGGGTACCCAGACGGTCTTTGTGTACCTATCTCCTCTTCAATCCTTCATAAGCACTATACATACATCTCCTTGTTCTTAAATAATTCATAGTGAGTTAGGGTCCCTTTTCTAGTTGTGTATGTTTCAATGGAAGGCTAACTACTAAAATTTCTACTTCCCAATTCACACATACAGTTTTCCATTCATATTTATTCTTGGCAGTTATATTTTTGTGTTAGAGGTTAAAAAAATCTAAGTGATTCATATGTGAATAATTGCTGAACATAGACCAATAAGAAAAGAATTAAGAATTAAGAGAAAAGAAAACTTCAGGGTGCACAACTCAGTTTGCAAAAATACTGTAATATTTATTCTTTCTACTCCAGTGTTAGTAAAAATAGGTTTCAATGGAAATCATCAACAGAATATTTACTGTGGGATGCAGAAGAAATATTCTGGGGACATAAAATCATTTGAAGACCAAATATTGCAGATATGAATTGAGATTTTTGATTGTGTTTCTGAAATTGCAAAGATTCCTCCCAACCCTTAGCAGGAAGTACTTCAAATGATGCCATTTTACGAATCCAAGTACACAGAACAAACTTCCTTACAACCAGCTCTTCCAGAGAATAATAAAACCATCTGTAAATATTAGAATGGAGTTGGTGAAGACTCTCATTTTCTGTGCACACGTTTGGGACTAATTGGATGCAGACAGCTGCCTTGACTTCATGGCTCATCTGTGAACTGGATTATTAAACAAGGTCATTCTTATCGCTTGTCACAAACCCAGCTTACCTTAGTTAATTGTTAATAGCCCAGGCCCATGGCTTTCAGTAACTGAGTTATCAGGTCAGTAACATGTGGGACAGTTATTTAAAGTGAAAGTCATTCCCCACTTGCTTTATTCTAAGCATTAAACAAATGGCCTTTGATGGGCAAAGATGTAATGCTTAAATTGCATGTCAAGGGAATATGTTTTCTCTTATGAAGCTAAGAGCAGCAATTTAAGTAAATGAGCTTGACTGCTAAGACCTTGTTCACAACTGAAACTCCACTCACGCCTGTACAGAACACTTTATTCTTATCCCCAGAATTCAGTTTTAAAGAGAACAACTAGCTGTCTCCTGAAGACTTCAGTGACACCCAAATGATGTTATGGGGTGAATTTTCTACAAGAAGTAAAAACAAGGTTTAGAAAAACAAGGGAGATGTCAGAACAGATTCATATGCCAAAATGGGATACATAAAACATTTTATCATTTTTTTAAATACAATCTCAACCTTTTCAGCTAACAAGAACAAAGGGAAGTTTGCCAGTCCAAGATGATGTGGACATAGAAAATAAATGACTGACTGCTATCAAGTCTATAAAATACAATAGAAAAGAAAGTCAAGTATATTTTAGCTTCAATGCCAAAAAAAATCATCTTACTTTTTTTCTTTTGAGTAGAATGCTTGAAGACCGCACAATTTATAAAAAGCAAATAATCTGTTTCTTACAGCTTTGGAGACAGTGCTGCACAAAGCCATGGGGCAGGTGTGTCATGAGAGCCTTCCTGCTGATTCACAGCATACTGGAGGATGTCCTACAGTGAGAGGCAATGTTAGTGACACAGAGAAATTGGGTCACACTATTCTTCTATCAGAAGCCCACTCCCATTACTTCCAGTTAATGGTCTTAATTTATTCATGAGCATATTCCCTTATGACCTCATAGTCCTTTAAAGTCTCCTGCTACACTGCTACTATGAGGATTCAGTTTCAACCTGGGCTTTAGAAGGGACACTCAATCCATCGCAACCACATATCACTACTTCATTTCCTGTCTCCAGACGCATGCCTGAAGGATGATCTCTTTCAGGAAACAGCATGAGAACTCGTTGTTGTTGTTGTTGTTTTTACATTGGTCATTGTCTACTATACAAGGGTAGAATTATCTTTACAGATATATATGGATCTTTTTTTTTTTTTTACTAAAAATACATTTATAAAATCAGCAGACATTTCTTTGAAAGTAAGAACACGAACTCCATAAAAGATGGATATTATTTTAACACAAAACTCATCCTAAGTTTTGAACATTTTTAATTCATTCTTTTTGGGATTCCTTTATGGATCTTCCAGGACAGACAGATGTTACCCTTGACAGAGACTCACCAATATCAAGTGCTCATTAGCAATTGTTTGTGGGGGATTCTGGAGATAATTTGGATCTCTAGATTTACCAGAGACTAAATTGGTCTTACTGAAATAATACGAAGAAAACCTTTAAAGTTTAGCTAAGAGAATTTAGAAATTTGGATGTGAGTCTCTGCGCAGGTATGGAATGTGCTAGAACTAAACAAAACAACACAAAACAAAATAAAACAAACAAACAAAAAACAAAAACAAAGCAAAACAAAACAAAAAAAAATGCAAGGTCACAGATTCTCAAAAGTAGGACTGTTTAAGGCTTTTCCATTCATTCCCTATAGCTCACGTGACCTGACAAAGATCTTACAGTCTGTGTACATGTGAAGTTTAGTGTCAGTAAAATCCAAGGGCACTGCCGAGGAGATCTCCAATTATGAAATACTCCATTTAAAAGATGTATTTCCAATTAAAAAAATTCAGTGGCACTCCTTCTTGCTTTCTCTCATCTTTTTAACATTTGAAATCCAAGGCCTATACAGACGGCACAGATCTTGTTTCCTCCATGATCACTTGCCACCTGATTCTATTAAATATCCTTCTTGGTCTTTTCATGAAATATTGGAGAGGATTTTAAATAAGGTTTTAGTTACTGTATTAGTTAACATTCTGTCATTATAACAGAGTATCTGAGCAAATTACCTATAAAGAAAAAAAGATATTGGCTCATGGTTAGGGAAGTTCCAGGCTATGATCCACTGGCTCTGATGTATTGGGTCTCTGCCAAGAGAAACACATGAAGGTCAGAGTACATAGTAGAGCTAACTGACTGTACCATGATCCATGAAGCAGGGACAGATAGTTAAAAGAAAAGACAAAGTTCCATTTCCAATGACCTAAAGACCACTCATAAAGTGCCACTTCTTTAAGCTTCCACTATTTCCCAATAGCACGACCTAGGGGACCAAGCTGTAAATGCATAGACTGATACTGGACCTATTCATAGCTTAATAGTCACATGTGCATGTCTGGGGAGGAGTTTCTCTTTCAGATATGGAGCTATGCATTACTTCTATAGACTTTGTTTTGAGTAGGCAAGTTTTTGAATTAATGTACTTTGTTATTTAAAGATTTATGTGTGTGAGTGTTTTGCAACATACATGTATGTGTACCACATGCATACTTGAAGCCTGCAGAGGCTAAGAGGGTGCTTTGGATCCCTGGAATTACAGGAACTACAGTTATAGATTATGAACTGCCATGTTTGTGCAAAAATTGACTGAGGAAGAACTGACGCTAAAATGACGACTGCTGGCTGCTGTTTGCATGCTGTTCTCAACTCTATTTCGGGAGGGACCGCTAGGCACCCTTATGTTAACATTGGCTCCACACCACAAGCTGCCTAAATCCAGACTATGGACAGGCTTGTTCTGCTGTGTAGGTAAGTTGAATAAAATCTTAAAGGAACTTTTCCCCTTATAAACAAAGTTTATGGATCTTTATTCTAGCTACTTGAGTATTGTTAGTAGCATAAAGGAATTCATATATTTGTTCTGTGCTCAATTGATGTATGAGATTTAGGGAGCTCAAAAATACTCTCCAATTCAAGGCTGGGAAGTATCCTTCCATATTCTTTATTATCTGGTGCACTTGTAGGGATGTATATCCACCAAAAACAAAAAACAAAACAAATTCCCCCCAAACAAAAAACAACAACAACAACAAAAAAACAGAAACAACAAAAAACACCAAACAAAACACCAAAATCAAGAACAAACAACAAAACAAAACCAAACTAAACAAACAACAGAAAAAAAAACAAAAACCCAAACAAAACAACCCCCAAAACAGCCAAACAAATTAAAAAAAAACAACTACCCTATTAATATACAAAGTGCCATAAACATTTAAAACCTGTGTGGATCAAAATTATATATTATTTCTCCCTCCACATATACAATTCAATAGATATGTTTGACTGAAATTGTTATTCTGGGTAGTTTTCACTGTCATCTTGACATACACTAGAACAGCCTAAAAAAGGAGTCTTAAGAATTGTTGCCTGGATTAGATTGGCCTGTGGGCATGTCTGTGAAGGGTTTTCTTGATTATTAATGTAGAGGAGTTCAGCCCCACCTGGGGAAGCACTGTTCCTTTGACAGGTAGTCATGGATTGTATACAAAAGCTATCAAATGGCTCCTTCCTAGTTTCTACTAGTGACAATTGTTCACTGTGTGTTGTTGGTGATTAATTCAGATACATGTCTTACACACGCGAACATTGATTTGATTTCTAGTCATAATGGATTTACCACTGAGACTCCATGATGTAATCAGAGAAACCTATGTGTTCTAACTCTGTCTTTTCTGAAACATATTGGGCCGTGATCAGCATAATACTTGGCTGTGATAATTAAAATAACTCTACTGTTCACACACTAATGTAAGTGGAGAGATAACTGAAGGTCCAAAGGGCAAGGCAAGGGTGAGGTTCAAGTTGAATTGAAATGCCACCCCCTCCTTTGTTGTGGTTTACTAGCAACCCTGTAGAACACAATACCAATACAGAGCATGGCAGGATGCTGATAGGAATGCTACACTATTCCCTTGGGCAATGGTCTCACATGCCCTTGAGAGGAATAAGCACAGGGCCTCCACCACTTCACGTGTGTGTGTGTGTGTGTGTGTGTGTGTGTGTGTGTGTGTGAATGTTTAGACTCAGTGAGGACTGTTCTTTGGGGCCAGTAACACAGAGGCATCTATCTGTTAAGGGAAAAATCTCTCCTCCTTGTCCTCAAAAGAACCAGAGGCTCTAATGGATGAGTGGAAAGGAGTAAATAACTCACAAACAGGATTTTAGCCAAGAAGTGGTTGGCTATTCAGTAGTCAAAACCTTGAGTGTGTCTTCTGTTAACTCTTGGGGTAAAATTCACCACAAATTCTGATGTCAGCACTACATGGTACCCTACCTGTGAAGGATCCTAAGAAGGACTGCAAGGCAGGGGTGGTGAGCACTTTGCCAAGGTGCCTCTCTTCAGTAGGTGACTAGTTATGGAATTCAGGGAAACTAAAGCCATGGGAACTAGAACCCCTCCACTGGCATCTGAGTGAAGAGATGTAGGAGAGGTGAGCTGATGAGGTAGAATTAGAGAACCCTCTACTTCATCTTAGGAGAGACTAGGAGACCAAGTGTTTGTCCAGCCAGCTGATTTTACCTGGAGTTGTTGGTGGAATTCGATAGAGAAAATGATGCAGATTAAAATTAAATTAACAGTCTGGACCTCAGGTTTCCAATTTTTATAGTATTTACTTTATGGGGGTGGACTATCCCCATGTAAGTCCACTGCCTGTACTGGAGCTAAACCTGTTTCCTGTTTGGGTATTATTTCTTAGCTCTCATCACAGTCCCCATGTTCTCTTCTAAAAAAACAAAAGAAATGTGGCTGTCAAGCAGAGTGAGTTCTACCCACTGAAGAAGAAATAGCAGCTATCCAAAAGAACAAAGAATTATAAAGGAGGTAAACTTCAGACACGGTGGTACCATAAGAGTTACCATAAGAAGTGCCTCGAGGAGATTTCCATCTATTGGATATTAATCACACCACAGATATTAATCTCTCTCCAGAGGAGCTCTCTCAGAACACCTTTGGTTTTGGTTCAAATCAGGGAATGTTTTGCTCAGAGAGGGAAGAAATGTGAACGTGGGTGGAGACTCTTGAGCTCCCTCTAGAGCTAGGAGCTTGCTTTTTAATGCCCATCTTTTTAAGTCCTGTTTTTTTTTTCCCTGTGACTTTCCCACATCATGTTCTCTCTTTCTTGCATATATATTCACATAACTATATAAATATAACCTGCTATGTCTGATTAGTGCTGCCTGCGCACTTGGTATTGGATAACCAGTCAGGGTAGCCTTTCTGAATAAGGCTAATTCTCCTCCTGTTAGTGGCCCATAGCTCTTTGTTGAAGTATGCAGTCCCCTTTTATCTCCCACTGTTACTTCTAATCTTGTGTTTGTCTTGCTTTTCTTTAAATCAAGAGATAGCAATAACATGTCACCAGTTCTTTTAGATTCTCCTTCAACAAGGACAGAAATTGACCACTGTTTTTGAAAACAAAAACCAAAAAACCTGAAAATACATTGTGACAAAATTTTGGAAAAACCTCAGTTATAAAAAATTACTTGAAATATCAAATAAATGTATGACTCTTAAAGCAGAACTCTGACTAGCAATCAGCATCATGCAGTAGGTTGTAGGAACTAGGGATTAATAGACTACATTATATGGAACGAAATTTTTGATGATAAATGTAACCATCTAGTACTGTTCTCTGAAGAACTAGACCACTAGTTTAACTTTTTAGATACTATGTCTCTACTGAAACTTGAAACAAATGTTTTGGATATTATGTTATTTCAGAGGTGTTTGAATTTTGTATGCCACACAATGAAGGAATGTAACCCTGTGTCCAACTGAATATTCTGCAATAGTTGTCTGGAAAACAAACTTTTAGAAATGTATAAAAAGTGATGAGAATTATTGCCTTATAAATACTTTCAGCATTTTAACTCTTAATTTTTAAAATTAGTTCTTTATTATTATTTTATTATATCTGTGTTTCTCTACGTGTGTATTGTAAATGTGTGTGTATGTGTATGAGAGAGGGTGTGTATGTATATGTGTGTATGAGAGAGAGAGAGAGAGAGAGAGAGAGAGAGAAAGAGAGAGAAAGAGACGGTGTGTGTGTGTGTGTGTGTGTGTGTGTGTGTATACATATATGCAAGTGCAGACACCTATATGCCAAGCTGTACATGAAGTCAGAGGACAATGTTCTAGAGCTGTTCCCTCCTTCCACCTCGTTGGCAGCCTGCTCTCTCTGCTTTCTGCTTTACTGCTCTCTGAGAGCCAGTTTATGCTGGCTTTCCTGTTTCTGTCTCCCATTTTGCTGTAGGGGAGCTAGGATTACATAGGTACACCACTGTAGCTGGCTTTCTAAGTGGGCTCTGGGGATCTGAGTCAAGTTCTCTGGTTTGTGCAGCAGAAGTTTTCTCCCTTTCAACACTCTCCACCCCTCTGTCTTCAATATCAAAAGTAAACCCACATATTCAGGCCTTTGGACAATGATCAGCAAGCTGTCTTAAATGGCACTGTATTGGTTATGAGTAAACATAACATAAGAGAAGCATAGCTTTAGAAATTTTTTGCCTTGATTTTTATGAAAGCAGTTTTCGGCCATCATTGGGAAGAGAGGCCCCTTGGTCTTGCCAACTTTATATACCTCAGTACAGGAGAACGCTAGGGCCAAGAAGTAGGAGTGGGTGGGAAGGGGAGGGGAGAGGGTCTGGGGGACTTTTGGGGTAGCATTTGAAATGTAAATGAAGAAAATATCTAATTAAAAAAATAAAAAAATTTACACACACAAATATGCAATTGCACAGTAATTTAGCTATTATAAAACCAAAACTAAAAAGACTTTTGGCTTTAAGTAAATAACTAAGTTATCCTCCTCTCTTTGGTGAGTTGTCAGAGATGCTTGGAAGCAAATTTGCCCCTGGACTTGAATGTTGGATTTCTCACTTTGAAGCAGTTCTGCATCTCACTCAGCTTTCCTTCTCAGAGGTGGCACCCACTTATGCTGAGGCACAGAGTGTGCCCTGTCCCTGTGTCACAGCACTATATACAATTTGCACGACCACGTACAAAACACAGTACAGAAATGGAATGATGGTGTCTTGGGTTTATCACTCACAAAAAACCTAAGGTTAGGGGCTGGTGAGTGTTCACTACACACTGTCAATTGCAGCCAAACTTGATGACCTGAGTTCTGTCCTAGAAGCCACATAACATAAGGGGACAGTTGACACAGGCACAGAGTTCCTGACATCCGCATGAGCATGGTTACATTTACATATAGACACCATAAATGTAAGAAGTTTTAATTACGTCATTAAAATATACCCATCATTTAAAAAAAGGAGGAAGGCTTGGAATTGTTAAAGGTAAAACAAGATAATTACAAGGTAGTACTTAGGGAAAACTGTGAAAACTAAGTTATGGTTTAAGAAATTGTGAGATGTTTTAGTTAGCAAGAGAAGAATGGACAAAGGGTTAGGTTAAGGAATATATCTGCCTATCAGAGGTTTATTTTATTTTATTTTATTTTTATGTGTCTGTATTGTGGAAGAAATGTGGGGAACAGACATTAGAAGGCATTTGCAGTCAGGGGGAAGGGGAATGGGATAGGGTTTTTTTTTTTTTGGAAGGGGAGCTCCCCCTCCCCCCCCCCCCCCCGAAAGGAGATAACATTTGAAATGTAGTTGATAGGACATCAAGAACAGTGTCCTGAGGGCAGATGGTAAACACAGGGGACATGCAGAGCACAGGGGCATCACACTGGGCTTGATGATCCAGGAGTCATCTGCAAAGAGGAGGCAGTTAGCACTTCCTGGAAGGAAAGTCCCTTAGGGAGGGAAGACCCAAGAAAATGTAAGTTATAAAGAACTGTTGCCTAGTGACATCAGGAGAAAAATTGATCAATCGACAGGGTAGAGAAGTCTTATAGAATGTTAGTGGGCATATCAAGGAAAGGATAAATCTATGCAAAAGCCTGGGGAGGGGAAGAGGTGCTGCCCACAAGATTTGGAGATTGAGAAGCTACTACTGATTGGTGAGCTAACATTCAGTGGGCAGGAGAGAGAGGTTATAATGTATTATTGTGTGTGTGTGTGTGCATACACACACACACACACACACACACATATATAGATAGAGATACATGGTTTAAATATGCCACATTTTATCTCCTAACATTTATTTCCTAACAGTTCGCTAGAATCAGGGAAGGGTTAAGCTATTTCATTAGAATGCATCATTTAACATTCTTTAGTACTCTGGGCACCATGGAAAATCTTGCTCTTTGTGTCTGAGTTAACCACCCCTAAAATATGTAGGTTAAGTCAAGACAATGAGAGTAAGAGTAAACTTAAACCCCAGGCTTCACACAGCAGTTGTATCCTATGTTCCTAGGTGAAGGCAAGGAGAGACATGTTCAGTGGAGAAAGGCTCTCAACTCATGTTTTAAAACAAGACAGGCTTTCAGGTCTTTCTGTTTCATGATAGAATGAAAGCATGTTCCTGTATAACAAACATTCTTTCCCATTCCGTTAAAATTCATAATGCATAAATAAACAAAAAAATCTAACTTCATACAAAACTAAAGATTACAAATAGGAGGAAATCAAAACAAAATGTCCAGGTGCATTCCCTCCAGGACAGAGCCTTATTTGACATAAGTATTCTCTACAGAGCAAACAAACATGCTAAAAGCTACTGCACTCCCCTCATGCAGAGTTCTTTGTTCTCTACTGTAAATATGGTAATTGTTCATCTGTTTGACCAAGGTCTGCAGGGCCCACAGAGCACCAAAAGTATTTGAGCTATTGATTTACGAGGAGATGCAGAATTATCTCTAGCTCAGAGTAGGTCCGGGTCAGTGTGAGAGTGTACTTATTATAATCTTCCCTTAAGTGGTGGCTTTTCCAAACAATTTTTTTCCAATATGAAACATGTCTTTGTGAGATTTATGGCTTTTAAAGGCACAGTATAAATATACCTCCCTAAACAGGTAAGGAATTTAGTGAAGAGACTTGTTGAATCAAAGAGGCCTTGTTCTAAGTATGGTGTTGGAATGTTTCTGAACAATGGAGCTGAGTTTTGTGGCACTAATATTCTAAGCCCCAAAGATTCTGCATGTAACAGAAAGCAGAAAAAAATTCACATTGAATGCAGAAAGAAGTATTTTATTATTTTTATATGTGTATTTCTGTGTGAATGTGTGTACATATTTGTGGGGGTCCATGTAAGAGAAAGATTAATATAAGACGTAGTGCGATATTGAGCAAGAAGAACCAGAAAAGGAAAAAAATTAATTTTCTAATCATAATACAATTCAAAATCCAAAAATTTTGGGCTAGAGAGATTCCATAGCTGAGAGTGTTTGCTGCTCTAGCAGAGGGTTGAGCTTCCATGTGAGGCGGGTCATCACCACCTGTAACAGCAGTTCCAGGTGCCTGCTCTGGCCTCCTGGGGTACTGCACTCATACATGGGCATATCCGCAAACAGACACACAAATAAAAATACAAATGAATTTTCACAACAACAACAACAACAACAACTGAGCCAAAAGATGAATACCCTATAACATTAAACACATTTTATTTTTAAACTACTGGTATCAATCCAGTGTTGAGTATCTTTGATGTGAACTGGGCTTGGCTTTCTGTTGTTAGTTAGCAACCGTATACATTTATTAAATATCATATTACTGAAGATCCAAGCACATGCATATAGATTTAATGGAAGTCATTATATTTTCACTTGTTCTGTTTGATTGATGGTGAACAAAACCTAAATCAACTTGTGGTTTGGTTATAGAACTATATGATTTATTTATGTGTATTTGTCTTCAATTTAACCATGCTCAGTGATATTCATTCTTCATAGCTTTGTCATCTGAGATGAGAATTCAATATTAACTCATAATATTTCTGGATTGAAGCAATACTCATTATTTTTTTGTACTGATTATTTTATTTGTGTGCAAATATATGAATATGTGGAAACCAAAGGTCAGCTTTGTATGGTATTCCTCATTTTTATATCCACCTTGATTTTCTTCTGTTCTTTGCATCTTGCTTTTTATACATCATCATCATCATTATTATTATTATTATTATTAATTATTATTATTTGATAGTCTTTCTCATTGGCTTAGAATTCTTGATTTCCAGTCAGGGAAATTATCGAGTGACTCACAGGGATCTATCTCTTTCTCCCAAACTCTGGGGTTTGCAAATGCACACCACCATAGCATACTTGCTTTGATGAAGGTTCCAAATTACTAACTTCATACATCATGTTTTTATCAGGTTTCTGCTGAAGAGTTAATATGCAGAGTGAATAAAATGAACAGAATATATAACCTGAAAAAATTAGAAGGGCTCTGGCCCTAGGTATTAGGAAGAATAGAGGATCCCATGTGACATTGGAAGCATCCGCCAGTAACACGTCAGCCAGGCACTACTATGGCTGAACCATAGGCACAGATACCCTGTAGAAGAAATGAAGCAGTTGGGGTTCTCGAAGACAAAAGGGTAAGCGTAGTTTTGTTATTGCATGTGCCCAAACACTACATTTATAATTTTCCTTTTACATATGTTTTGTGATGGTGCACACAGTGAAGACCTGGTGTGTCTAACACTTTCCTGGCATTTTGGGGGGCTGAGGGGACTGAGAGTGGATCTCATACCTGCAGCTTGCATATTACTCATTGATCTATGAGGGGAACTTTGGAAGGTCACAGGGGAGCTGGAAAGTGCTGCCAGGGATACTTTCCTCAGTGACATGATGACTGTATGCCAAAATGAAAGCATTCCCTATTATCTGTCTGTCTGTCTACCTATCCATTCATCAACCTTCTTTTTCCTATCTATTATCTATCACCTATTATCTTTCTATCATTTAACACCTACCAAAATATGTTCTATCATATTTACTAGAGATCAATCATTCTATCATCTAGCTGAAAAGTATCATCTTTCTATCAGGTGTCAATGTATATGTCACCTATTTGTCAATTTATTTTTTATTATGTATCATGTAGTACCTTCTATCTACCTATGTATCATCTATCTGTTATCTATCTACTATCTATCTATCTATCTATCTATCTATCTATCTATCTATCTATCTATATCTATTATCTATATGTCTGACTGTATATCTATCCCTATCTATCTATCTATCTATCTATCTATCTATCTATCTATATCTATCATCAATCTATCTACCACCTATCCATTACTTTTTATCATCTCTCATCTATCACTCATTTATTTATCAATCCATCTATCTTCTTACTATCTTCTGTTATAACCTCTCCATCCATCTATTTGTATATCTATCAACTTATTTCATTTATCTACCACTCAGTCTCTATTTTGATCGCAATGAATATAGAATTGAAATTTTTGTTTTATACATTATATAAACACTATATTTGTAGAAAGCTATATACTACTCGTTAACAGTGTTTCCTCCTTAATTTCTGCATTAAAGTGCTCTCTGGCAAGTTTCTGGATTTCAGTGTTTTAAATTGTGTTTACTTTTATTGTTCAAATGTCTCATACTTTATTCTTTTAGGGTAACGTATGGTAAAAAAATCTATACATTATATAATTTTACTAGCCATTAAAATGTAAAGCAATAAGCAGCAGATAGTAAAAGGTAAGTTTTTCAATTTTACCTAATTTCCCCCTAACACTCCTGTTTATAGCCCTGATAAATGTACTGTTATAAGTGTAGCTATAAAAATAAAAGCTTAAAATAGTGATAAAAATCTAGCACTTGCATCCCATTCTAAGTCACCATGTTCATAATTACTATGCTCAATTAAAGTGGGCACTCATAACTGTATAAAAATAGGATAGACTGGAATCTCCATAGCAAAGGCTGACTTCAGCTACAGGAAACAAAAACTAAATAAAAATTGTTTATAAAAAATAATTTTGGTTCTGGGAAGAGGGCTCAGAGGGAAAAATATCAGCTGTGGGGCTGAGGACCTGAGGCTTTTCCCAGGCACTATAAAATGCTTGTCCCAATTACACGCATCCATAATCCTGTCCCTTTGGTGAGGGTGGGAAGAGCAGACACAGGCAGACCTCCAATTCACTGACCATTATCCTAGTCAGTCAGTGAGCAGTTGGTTCAGGGAGAGATGTCTCAAAAGATAAAGTGAAGGGCTAGTAAGAAAGACACCTGAAGTGGCCCCCGGCCTCTGTGCACAGATGCACATGTATGTCCTTCCACAAGAAGCATGGGTTGGTTGATTGGTCTTTTCTGTGGTTTGCTGCCCAGATCTGCTGGGTTGCCTGAAGACTTCCTGAGAGTTTATCCTCAGGTGACTTTTGTCCCTTTGCTTGGAACCTCACACTCACTTCTAGTGAGGTTGGGGCAGATGAGCTTAACAGAGCAGAAGCACACCTGAGTTGAATTGCATTTCTTTAAAAGAAAGCTCCCAGAAGCCCCTGAGGTGTTTACATACTGTTGCTAGCCAGTTTACAGGAAGTCAGTCTACTAAGTTGTCACATTTACAGAACAGGTATCTCTAAACAGATGGGGAGGTTTGTGGTGGGAGATAGGGAAGAAGAGACCCTAGGAGTATTGATAGTGCCCCCATGCCAAGACCACCACTTCCCCACCACAGGGGTCTCCTAAATACCACAGCATTCTTTTTACTTTTAAATAATTTTTATAACCTTTTAATTGTGTGCATGTATACATGTACACATGGGCTCCCATGTATATACATACATACATATGTACATACATACCCCGGCATAACTATATAGGCCAGAGAACAACTTGTAGAACTCAGATGGTCGCCTTTGACAACAGGCATCTTAACCAACTAAGATGTAGTGGTTTGAATGAAAATGACACCCATAGGGAGTGGCACTATTAGGAGGTATGGTCCTGTTGAAGTAGGTGTGGCTTTGTTGGAGGAAGTGTATCTCTAGAGAATAGGGTTCCTGTTGCCTGCCAATCCTAGATGAAGAACTCTTAGCTCTTCCAGTATCATGTCTGCCTTGCAGGCTGCCATGTTTCCCATCATGACAATAATAAACTAAGCCTCTGAAACTGTAAGTCAGCCCCAATTAAATATTTTTCTTTATAAGAATTGTCCTAGTTATGATGTCTCTTCACAATATTAGAAACCCTAAGACAGACGTCTTTCTAGTTGACCTCAGGATTATTGTTTGTAAATCTCTTCATGTAAACATATATGGGGGATGAGAACGGAGAAAGGGTTACTGGGAAGTGCCAGGCTCTCCCGTGTTCTTCTCAAGCTTGAGAGAATCCTGGGAATCCCAGGCTCTGTTCCTGAGGGGAAGGCTGGTTGTGAGTGATGGGGAGATGTGATGCATTGTGTTAACGACACAAACTGTGACAAAGAGAAAGGAAGTAGGGAAGGAGGGCAGCTGCTCCATAGAGGATGTTCCCAAAGGATCAGAGAAAACACTGTGCTCTGTGGTATTCTCACAGTGGGATATCCAGAGGACAGGAGGTCCTCCTTGAAGTGCACTTTAAAAAACTACAGTGCCTGTATTTTTCTGCATTATCCTTTAAGTATCACCGGCTGAATGAATAATGTTTACTCAAAAGTGACAGCATACTGCAAAGCTTCCCATAGGTTCTATATGTATACACACACACACACACACACACACACACACACACACACACACATATATATATATACATATACACACACATAACACATTTTACATATGTATGAATTCATGTCTGCCACCTCTATATGCCTGGGTTTTGAATGGCATTGAATCCCTTAGACCTAGAGTTATAGTTTTTTGAGAGCTACTTTGCTGAGTTCTGGGAACTAAACCTGAGTACTCTGCAGGAGCTCCTAGTGCTCTTAACCACGGAGACATTTCTCTATCCTCTATAACAAAATTGTCACTAATGCATTTAATATATTGCAAATGATTATAGCTTCAACTATATATTTTGTGGACTCCATTAAAAATCCCATGTATTAAGTATGAGAAATAAAATAATTAATCTCAAGTGGTATCATCTTGAAATGCCTGTAGTGTGATCTCCAGTGAGAAGAGATCCATTACATAATAACACAATCTTCTTTTTAAAACACATTTGAACAATCTGAAATAGATCACTTTTATTTTCAGATACAGCTTCACTTTATGTCTAGAGTAAACTAAAGGATATTATAAAATAGTGTTTCTTTATCAATATAAATTATATTTACTTAATAGGTTTGTTTCTGATTTGAAAACTGAACTTTTCAAGGTGGATCTGGGATGCAGGACTATATTTCTAGTTCCTCAAGTGCCTGAACCAGATGGTCACAAAGCCAAGACTTAGCTGGGTTGTAGACAGTCCAAGGCCAGCCTGGGCAACTTGATGAGAACCTGTGTCTAAAGGGAGAGGAGGGCCAGGCGGTTGGGTCTGTTGTGTAGAACTCTCCCAGCAATGTAAGGCCCTAGGTTCAGTCACCAGGAAAGAACGAAAAAGCAAAAGCTAAGTTTTCCACCAATAACAATATTATACTCCTGCCTGGAACTTTCCCAAGACATGATAGGTGTCAGTCTAAGAGAACTTGTCACAGCTTTGTAAAGTTTCCTGTGCTGGGTGAAGCTGGACAGCACAACCACAATTTTATGACTCAACTTTTTATATATTCCCTGAGCCAAAATTCAATTTTGTCTCCTCATTTCCCTACTGCTAATCACACCTCTAAGAAAAAGAAGACTAGTGCTGTGGCCATAACAGCACAAATTCAATTATCTTTGGAAACTAGATTTCACTCTTTGCAAATTGGATTAGTTATAGAGTTATCATTTGTGAAAGGTAATGAAGTTGTTTATAAAGGAAAGGATGGCTTTTTTTCCAGAGAGTTTCTCTGTGTGTTCTAGTTTTATATTTTGATGAGATTGGTGGGAATGAGTTGTATTTACTTTGCGGTTTCTTGCATTCTCAGACTTTGGGTTTCTTTCCCTTTAGTGGTGCAGAACAATGGTCTTGCTTAATCTTTCATTTGTCTGTGGTGTTTATAACTTGGCTGTAGGCACCTGGAGTTTTCTTGAACTTCAGAGAATATTCAAGTCCCAGCTCAGTGCTTTTTCAACATTGCACCTTGCCCCAGGCTAGTCATACTTGTCATAACGATTTGTCAATTTTATATTCCGAAACAGCAGAGGTCGCTATCCCTGCCCATATAAGCTGCTAAAGTATTTTATTATATTTTTGCATTGTGGGATGTGTGTGTGTTTGTCTGTCTCTCTTTGTCTCTGTCTCTGTCTCTCTGTGTATGTGTGTGTCTGTCTGTCTATCTCTCTCTGTGTCTGTATCTGTGTGTGTGTCTGTCTGTTTTTGTATGTTTGTCTGTCTCTCTTTGTCTCTGTCTCTTTGTGTATGTGTATGTGTGTGTGTGTCTGTCTATCTCTCTGTGTGTGTATCTGTCTCTCTCTGTCTCTCTGTCTCTGTGTCTCTGTCTGTCTGTCTGTCTGTCTGTCTCTCTGTGTGTGTGTGTGTGCGCGCGCACACACGCGCATGTGCGTGTAAGTGTTCATGTATGCATGGCTGTATGTGGAGACCAGAAGTCAATATTGCCTGTCTCAATTTTTCTCCATCTTATTTTTTAAGACAGCATCACTCACTGAACCCAGCACTTACCAACTGCCTAGAAAGGTTGGCCAGAATACTTTGGAGATCTTCTTATCTTTGCCTCCCTGTGCTAGGGTTACAGATGTCAGCAACTCTGCTAGGCTTTGTTTTACCTATTCGCTAAATATTCAAACTCAGTTCCACATGCAGGAACAGCAGGTCCTTCACTAACTGAGCCTCTTTCCAACTCCCATCAGTAAATCCTGGAAAATTTATGCAGGAGTCCTAAGATAGTTTCATCTCTGTGACTTCTTAAACAGGAGTCTGCCCAATGATACTGTTAATGTGTTCCTCATTATGGCTAAAATGTCCCCTTGACAGCATTTTAGTCATAACACATGGGGTCTAACTGACCTTGGTATATCTCTAGTCAGTTGTGATGCAACCTTACCTGGCCAGAGAATTCATTTCCATGGTATCTCAATACTGTTTTTATCTGCATATATATGCTTGCATTTTCCTAGACCTATTCACTGATGAATTTGTTGCTTTTCCCATCACTGTGACTGGAGAAGCCACTTAAATGAGGAAAGCTTTTATTTTACCTAAAAGTTTGGGAGATTTAGTAAGTTGTGGCCTAGAAAGCATGGTAGCAAGAGAGGAGCTTCCTGATAATGAAGGTGTGTGTAACTGGGATTCCTTGGTGACTCAAATCTCCTCTGCATAGGAAAAAGGGAACAAGTGTGGAGTCAGAGTATAAACCTCATGGCCCAACCACAGTGGCCCACTTTGAGAAGGTCCAACCTTCTCAAAGTTCAACATTGAAATATTCTGGCCAAATCATAAAAACTAGTAATGTGTAAGCCCAATGGTATAGCTCTCAGCATGAAATTCAGAGTGCACAGGAAGGATGGAGAGATGCTTCAGTGGTGAGGAATGCTTGCTGTTCTCCCAGAGAAAGCACATCTGGTTTCCAGCATCCACATCTGTGGCTGACAATGGCCTATGACCCCAACTCAAATCTAAAGTTCTCTTTAACCTCCCTAGCTACTGCATACATGTGGAGCATGGTACTTGTGTGCACACACACATGCATATTCACATATATAAGAATAAGTTGACTAATGAGTCTCTATGCATAACAACGGAGGTCACAGGAGAACAAAAAGAGATAGGAATTGAGAAAGAAGTTTTAAGGATGAAATTTCTTAGAGTGGAGGAAAGAGTCAAAGTAAGAAGTTGGAGAGTTTAAGAAGGGTAATGGGTGTAGCATGCAAAAGTTGGGCAAGTGGAGGCAAGCAAACAGCTGAGTGGGTAGACACTTGCTGTCATATTTGTCAACCTGAGTTCAAACCCTTGAGCCCACATAGAGGAAGGAGAGAACTGATTCCTGTAAGTTCCCCTCTGACCTTTTGGCTGCCACATGTGTGCTATGGCACACACATTCATCTTAAAAATGATGTTAGGAGAATTCAGAACACAGACCATCCACCAGCCTGAATAAGGAGAGTGAGGTAGGACAAGCTGAGGCCACAGGGCCAGGTCACTAGGTACACATGAGTGCATGGGGAGGGGAGCATGAAACTGCTGGAGTCCTCCTGCCATGGATTAGTTTATGATACTGAATGACACTTATGCAAAGCATCAGAATGGTCCCTCTAGGGTAGAAGCCCTAATAAGATTTATTTAAATTTATTTAATGAACGTTATGGGAAATGAAACAAGTCTGATTAATGTCACCTGTGAAGCTTTGTTATACACTGAGATTAAGGTCGTTCCCAGCCATAATCCCTTTTTTGTTTTGGGGTTTTTAAAAATTTTTTATTAGGTATTTTCCTCATTTACATTTCCAGTGCTATCCCAAAAGTCCCCCACACACCCCCCACTCCCATACCTATCCACTCCCACTTTTTGGCCCTGGCCATAATCCCTTTTTTGATTTTGTCTCTTACAACCATCTTTGAGAATAGGCCTGAATATATTTTAAAAGAGGAAGGAAGGAAGGAAGGAAGGAAGGAAGGAAGGAAGGAAGGAAGGAAAAG
The DNA here is from genome assembly GCF_978045245.1 of Mus caroli. Taxonomy (NCBI): domain Eukaryota; kingdom Metazoa; phylum Chordata; class Mammalia; order Rodentia; family Muridae; genus Mus; species Mus caroli. The sequence continues at coordinate 109,971,288 of NW_028227270.1, read as the reverse complement.
AAGAAGAAGAAGAAGAAAGAAGAAGAAGAAGAAGAAGAAGAAGAAGAAGAAGAAGAAGAAGAAGAAGAAGAAGAAGAAGAAGAAGAAGAAGAAGAAAAAGAGGTGGTGGTGGAGGAAGAGGAAGAGGAGGAGGAGAAGGAGATGAAGAGGAGGAAGAAGAGAGAAAGAAAGAGAGAAAGAAAGGAGAAAGAAAGAAAGAAAGAAAGAAAGAAAGAAAGAAAGAAAGAAAGAAGAAAAGAAAGAAAGGAAGAAGAAAGGAAAAAGGAGAAAGGAGAAAGAAGAAAGAAGGAAAGAAAAGCTATGGAACCAATGACTGCACCTTACCAGGGCTGCAATTTTCGTCCTTGAGAAAACAATGGTGTATTTAGTGCTCTGTAGTCTAACAAAATGAGCCAAAAAGGAGGACAGAAGATGTATAGCTTGAGGGGCAGTCTGTAAATTCACTGGTCCTCAGACACAACATGGGGGAGTTATTAGTCTTACAATCTTTTAATACCATAAATTGTTTATATAAATGATGGAGGACCTGCCAGGCCAAATACAAACAGTGAGATGACTCAGAGTTTAGTTTTGGTGTAAAGCTACTATGACATGGAGACTGGAGTGAACGAGGAGGTTTGGTTAACCTGAGCATGGGAGCCATGGGAGACAGGAAATTGCAGAGCACAGCCATAGACTTGTGGGATAGTGGCATAGGAGATTCCAGAGGGACGGCAATGAGGACCCTGTCCAGTGTGAGTTCATACACTGCAGCAATTACGACAAGGTGGGGGATAGGAAGAGTGGAGGTGGTACTCCATTTACGGACTCTTTTCTTCCCCCATTCCTGTTTCCCATGACTGAAATTTCTCATAAGCCAGAGGATAAAGGACTGTGGCTAAGGGAAATTCTCTTCTGAGTTGCAATGTAACAGGAGATGGGAAGGGAGAAATCTGAGAGCAATGATGATTTCCTGAAATTCATAGGTGAAATAAAGGTTTGCAGTCACTGAAATGGCAAGCGCTGACTCTGTTATCAGTGGAGGGTCATTGTTTCGAGGTCTCTCCATTAAGTAATACAGGCAGATACTGTTTCAAACTGACTAGGAGAAATCTCAATCAGAAGAGAGCAATAAACAGAGTCTCAGACCCTGCAAACTCCTCAGAGATCTCAAAACCACAGACCTTAGTTCCACAATATTGGAATGGCTCTCAAGAAGATACGCAGTGACCATCATGAGGTGAGTCCATCATGTGCATCCAGTGACCATCGTGAGGTGAGTCCATCATGTGCATCCAGTGACCATCGTGAGGTCACTCCATTATGTGTACCCAGTGACCATCGTGAGGTCAGTCCTTCATGTAATCCTCCTCAGCACCAGCATAAGCATCTTCTCTTAACCTCATCATTTCATAACATCCCAGACTTTTCTCTCTGTCTGAATGAGGCATTTAACCTGATTCTGTCCTTGACTCTGCTAAACCTTGTTTAAATTTGCATGTCAAACTGCACTCACTATGGATGGTGCCAGTTAAAGGTAGTTTGGATGCATGGCTATCCCTAAGTTTATATATATATATTTTTTGATACTTGCGTATTCTTTTCTTTTCCATTGCTGTGATAAAACAGTCTAAAACAAAATTAACTTATGGAAGAAAGTGATTATTTTAGCTCACAATTCCAGGTAACAGTCCATCATAATGAGGAAGCCAAGGCAAGAATCTGAAGCAGTCAGTCATTTCAAACCTTCAGTCAAAAGTGGAGAGAAATAAATGCATGCATACTTAGTACTCTGTTTGCTTTGTCTACTCTTATACAGTCAAGGACCCAGATGCAGAAAATGGCTTCACCCACAATATGATGGGTCCTCTCACACCAATTAATGTTGTTAAGACAGTTTCCCAAAGAATTATACATAGGTCAACTTGAGCTAGACAGTATCGATTCTGGGTTATATCAAGTTTGTATTTCAAATTAACCAGCATACCATATAAGCAGGAAAAAAAACACATTTAACTCACTGTTCCCTGTTCAGTTGTTTTTTCAACCAGATGGGTCTGTCTCTGACTGGATACTCACATAAAGAAGCTATAAGCTGTATCCACAGAGGCCAAAGGCAGCCAGTTCCATGTCCATATATATGTGGGTTGCCTTATGATCATCTCCATCTACGTTCCATACATAAATATACACACAGCACTCCCAGGGGTCAGTCTGGTCTTTTTGCTGGATTATCAGCTCCTTGATGAAACAAACTCTAGTTAAGAAATGGCTGTTGATTGACTGTTCATGTTGGCTTATATTACAAAATGACAGGTAAGAAACGATAGAATTTTCAGTGACTGTGTCAGTGCAGACAAAAGATGAGAGCTACAGGCAATATGCCTATCAGAGAAGTAGCCTTATGTCCATAACACAAGTCTCCAAACCACAATGAAATGGCACAGGAGACTTCCTCATGCATTGTGTTAGATCAAAGTCCTCAACTGACTTCAGAGTAGTGAGGGAAAGCATTCAAAATTTTCCTAAAAAATTCTGACTTTACTAAAGAAAGGCTATATATAAAAGTTAAGAAAAAGCACAAATTATGTCTGTGCAAATGTCTAAATACTTCCTTTTATTCCTAGGGAACAAAACACAGCCTCCTCTGAGTGAGACCGTGTATTGTTTTTGACTTGTTTAACAGAGACTTAAATCCAAATGCCTTTTGAGCATGGCAGAGCAGGTCAAACAGCAAAATAAGAGCAGAACAGAGGTCAGCATAGCTGGCAGCAGCCAAAGGAGGCCAGGATCATTGCTATTTACAAATGTAAGGAAAGCAGACAGCCCAGAGTTAGAAAAGAAATGAGAAAATGAAATGCTTGTGCTGAAAAATTGTATAGCATAAGCTGTCCAAAACAATTCCCCTTTCCCTAAATCAGCTGGGGAGACCAGACAAGAGAATTATTGTATATTACTTTTGTCCTTTCCATTCATCTTCCCTATCCCTCTCCTTATTTTAACTTTATCCCACTTCTCAGGGCATTGCTTTTCATGTCAGTAAATCTTTCCCTTGCTAGCTATCTACTTCAGAATACAGGAAGGTACATGTAATTTTTTGTCCTCACTTGTTTCTTAATTTTGTGATTTCTATGGATATCGTCATTGTGGTTTTAGAACTAACTGTTTTGGATGCCCAGAAAAGAATGGAGAGCAAAGAACAGCCTCAATGGCTTTTAGAATGACTCCAGTGTATTAGAAACTATAAAGCAAAAAAAGTTGTATAGAAACCAGACTGAGGGTAGGTATAGCATCAAGACAAATTCCACCTTCTTCTGCAGCAGGACCACAGACCCCCAACATGACCCTCTGCAGAAGCACTGACCAAGGCTATCAGCATCACCTTAGGTGATGGTACTGAGAGCTTAACCCTGTTCCTTCTCCTCCCCCTCCTCCTCCTCTTCTTCCTCCTCTTCTTCTTCCTCTTCTTCCCCCACTTCTTCTTCTTCCTCCTTCTCCAGGGTGGGGGGTCATAAGGATTGGGAGTGTGGACTTGGGAGGACCAGGAAGTGGGTATGATTGGGATTTGTGATGTGAAATTCATAATCAATAAAAATATTTTGTTGAGAAAAAAAAAAAGAGGCATTACTTAGCATGGTATTTAACTCAAGACCTGATACAGCCAAATGGATGGCAGTGTTCTTGTCAGAGGGAAGAGCAGGAATAAAGGATTTTGTTTGCCATGTTGAGTAATAGTGAGGATTGGACAGTGGATCCAAGTAAAAGGAAGGAAGAAGTTGGTATAATGGGTTTGCCGTGCAGCAAAGCATCCTGAAAGACCCTCATAAGCCTTTAGGATACTTGCCTTTACTTTGGTGAAGGGGAAGGCTTGAAGAAGTAGGATGGCTTTAGTGCCTATGTTGAGAGCAGGCTGAAGAGAACTGGATCAATAGCTTGGAGAGAGCTGGGAAGTTTCAAGAACCCAGGGAAGAGCTGAAACAGGTGCCAGGGTTGTAAAGGAGGTGGAAGTGGGAAGTGTGTGGGTTTGGGGTAGAGTCTAAGGAGGCCAGAGGGTCAGCTAATGGACTGGTTGCATTAGACAGTCAGAAGTGACTCCAGGGAATTCTGCCTGAACATTCTGGAGGTCCAGAATTACCCAACTGAGATGTGAAAAGCTGTCGGGAGATGTGGGAGCAGGAAAGACTCAGAGTTCATATCAGGACAGGCAAGGGCTGGGATGCTTATTAAGCATGCAATTTGAAATCCTGAGGGGGCAGATAGACACATGAGGCTGTGGCTCAGGGAGAAAACTGCTGAAGACATAAATGTGGGGTTTGGCAACACATAAACAATTTTCAGAGCTACAGAACCAGAAGAGAAAGCAAAAAAGTTGAAAATGAACATAATTAAAACTATCCAAAGTATTGAGCACTAGATGTTATTGAACATCGGAGTCGCAATCTGTGCCCCAAGCCAAGTTCAGTCACCCAGTCTTAAAAAGCCAACTAAACAAAGCCAAGTTGATAGTGAAGGGCAAACCAAATGAAAATGAAAACAGAACAAAACAAAACAAACAAAAACCAGTCTGACCCCTACACACAGAAGTCCTTCTTCCAGTGTCCTGAAGCTTAAATATAGGGCCAATGGAATTCACATCTCCGGAGTCCAGTACACTGTTGGCTCATCATCGTCTGGGATTCAGGCTTACCCTGTAAGGTGATCTGACAAATTGTTCGTACTGCATGAAATCTCTTTCCTGAACATAAGTTTTCCCTCTGGCTGGTGCCTTTTACCTTCTCTGAGCATGAGATTCCTGGGAGAAATTCCCATTTCTTTTGGATCCATTGTTTCAATAGTCTGATAGGCAGATTGAGAGACACAGATGTCTCTTATAGAATGTTCTCACTTCATCCAGCCAGTTACAATGTAGGAAAAGTGACCATGTTCAGCAGCATGATTTTGTAGGTGCCTTTTATTAGGATGTAAGAACTGGAGCCAACAGTGAGAGGGCAAAGCTCACAAGTGCCGTCCCATCAGGCAGGTAGGCAAAATCTATCTCAGGAAAGGAGAGTCACAGTGTCTGCCAAGCACCACTGAATGTTCCAACAAGACTGACCAACCACTGTTGCTTTTAAACTGGAAGTCTGAGGCAGCACCTTCCCTGGTAAATCATAGCCTAGAAGACCCCAGTAGGCAAAATCATTTCGCTCAGTGACTGGAAAAGTACCAGAGAAGCTCAGAGGGAGTAAGCAGCCCATCTGAGGGTACCAAATAGACAGTAGAGAAAATGTGACATAGCTGTGGCAGTGTTGATAGGGAAAGCTGCTAAGGCAAATGTTTAAACATAGTATATAATAAGTGCCCAGGAATAAATTCCTTTTGCTCAGTGGAAATGTTCTTAGTGAAATTTCAACTCAAAGATTCTCCAGAGACATGTGTTTTCTGATGCCCTTTCGTACATGTTTTGTACATGTATATTTATTTGCAAAGGTTTGTATTCTGGTCAGGTTGTTTCAGCATTCTGGTCACTATTTCTGCAGCCCTGTAGATCCTGTGTGAGTAGTGGTATGGAGTCTGTGGACCATTTGCATTCTGAGCACTGGCATGGCTGAGGTTATTCATGCTTTCTCGGCATTTGTTTTCTATTTTGCATTAAAAGTATATGGCATATACTTTTCTTCCATCATTCTCTCTTTTATTCCCATCACTTGAATTCACTTATTATTTTTATGAAACTATTCCCTATGTTCTGTTGGCTTTGACCTCTCATTCTTAGTTGTGACATATGAGCATCTGCTTGCTTATGTATTTATTGTGTGCATCCTTCAATGCACCGGAAAAGCTTCTGTAAAGTAATATGTCTTCCTGAGAGTAGTCCTAAGAGGAGAGATATCTACACTCCTCTTCTGCTTGGATTCTTCTTCCTAACAGAGATAAGATGAGGAAGATATGAACTGGCTCAAGAAATCACAGTAGCTGAGAATCCCTTGGTGGAGCTATGCACGGGCTGAAAACAAATTAAAAGGCTTCAGAAAAACATTGACTCAATCCAGGTTATAAATCCCAAGAACCTCAGGGAAGATGATGGGATAAGTCTTGGAGTCCAAAGGCCAAGAGACATAAAGTTCTCATATCAAAGAGAGAAGGAAAAACATCTATCTCAATTCTCAGAGGAGAAGTCAGTACACCCTCTATGCTCCTTCTAAGTCCCTCTCCTGAACTAACAACCCCTCACACCCAGGCCACATTCTCACAGACACACCTCAACCAATGCTTTCCTCAGGGTTACATAGTTTTTTAGGTTGTTGTTTTGTTTTTTCATTAATAAATAAATTATTTATTCATTTTACATCACAATCAGAGCCTCCCTCCCTCCTGTCCGCCCAGTCCCGCCCTCCTCCTTCCTCCATTTCTCAGAGGAGGGATCCCTTTCTTCCTCCCTGCTACCAACCTGTGCTGGCATATCATGTCTCATTTAGGACTAAGCACATCTTCTTTCACTGAGAATTGCAAATCATAGCTATTCTGAGATTTTTATCTTTAACTTATCAAAACAGCTAAGATCAAAACCCAAGTGCCAGGCCATGCCGGCGAAAGATGTGGAGCAAGGAGAACACTCCTCCATTGCTGGTGGGAGTGCAACTTTGTACACTACTTTGGAAATCTATCCAGAAGTTTCTTAGAAAATTAGAACTATTTCTACATCAAGACCCAAGTACTATACTGCTCCTGGGCATATACCCAAAAGATGCTCCATCATACCACAAGGACACTTGCTCAGCTATGTTCATAGAAGCTTCATTCATAGTAGCAAGGAACTAGAAGAAACCCAGATGCCCCTCAACCAAATAATGGATAAAGAAAATGTGGTACAGTTATACAGTGGAATAGGAGTTAGTTATTAAAAACAAGGACATCATTAAATTTGCAGGCAAATGGATGGAACTAGAAAATAACATCCTGAGTGACTCTCACTAAGAAGGGTTCCATGTCTCAACCTGCACACCAACACCAAAATTTAATCGGCACACTATATTTTTATAGTTTTATTATTTATTTATAGACTTTTTATGAAAGAATGTTATAATGCTTACTACTTATTGTTAGTATTTTTTAAATAATCAGTTATTATTTATGAACGTGTCATGACAGAGAGGCTCTTGGATTTACTCCTAGGGACTCTGACTGGTGCTCTTCATTCAAGGATGAATGAACACTCCTGTGAACACCACTTTTCTTCTTCCTATGGAGTCCTTTACATTGAGTAGACTATTCTTCTTCCTATAGAGTCCTTTACATTGAGTAGCCTATTCTGCTGCTGCTTAGTTCTATTATCTTGCTCTGGAAAAGGCTCAATTACACTTTTGGCTTTGCACTATGAATCTGGTTGAAGCTAACAGAGTATTAAACAATGTTTTCCTTCTAATTCCTTTAAGATTTCGCTTCACTACCTTCCAATTTTCAATGTTTCTAACAACAGATATTTTTTATCAGTACCAATATCTTTGCTCCATTTTATGTGTTATTTGCTTTTGGTGTTGTCTAATTGAAGACATTCTTTTTATATTTGATTTTCAGTAATTTGTGTTAGTCACCCTTCCTCTTTGTTTCTTTGCCTATGTTTTCCTTGTATGTGTATTTCTCCCTCTCTTGTATGTATAATTCTGTGTCTCTGTTTCGTGTGGCTCTCCTCTTTCTCAGTATCATCTATCTATCTATCTATCTATCTATCTATCTATCTATCTATCATCTATCTATCTATCTATCTATCTATCTATCTATCTATCTATCTATCTATCTATCTATCTGCCTGTCTACCTATTTATCCATCCATCCATCCATCCATCCATCCATCTATCCATCCATCCATCTCCATCTCTTTTTCTCTGTAATAATTTGATATAAATGCAGTTTCAAAACATACAAGAAGAAAATAAGGAGAGATGAAGACTGAAGATTTTATAGAGGAGTGAAAGAAAAGGCATGTGCTTACTGGTTATGTCCTAGTTAGCTTTGATTGTCAACCGGACACAGCCTACAGTCACTTGAGAAGCAAATCTAAAGGGAACAGCCATATCAGATTGGCCTGTGGACATGTCTGTAAGAGTTTGCCCTGATTGCTATTTGATGTAGGAGTGTCCATCCCATTTTGGTGGCTCCACTCTGTAGGCAGGTGGTCTTGGGCTGTTGTGATAGCCAAGCATGAGCCTGGGAATGATCCAGCAAGGAGTGTTCCTCCGTGGTTTCTTCTTTGAGTCCCTACTCTGACTTTCTTCAGTGATGGACTGTGACCTATAAACTAAAACAAACCTGTTCCTTCTCAAGTTGTTTTATCACAGTAAACAGGATCAACCAGGACAGGTGGCTGGTAAGACAAAGACAATTGAGGCAATAAACTATATTTAGTTTAAGGGAAAAAGGTATTAGAAGATAATGAACTTTTTTAGGGCTCCTGAGTATACATTGCTCATCCATGGTTGTTAACTGAGTGAACTAAATTCATATACATGTACACTTTAATCAAATATATTTTGTTTTACTTACTCCACTAAATGAAGCATAGGAAAAGATCAAGCTTTAATGCTGGGTACCTACATTGTATCCTACAGAGAGTAAGTATAAATAGAGAGATCTTTGTGACTGACATAAAGAGCAATAAAAAGTTAATATCAGATGCCCTTGTTTTCTTTGTACATGAGTATTCTGTCAGCATATATGTGGAATCTGAGCAAGGAGGATTTTGATGGGCAAAGATAAGAGGACTGATGAAATAAATCATTTTTGTTGAATATATTGATAATATTTTCAAGTAGTGTCTAAATTTCCATCTCTGGGCAATAAAACAAAAATTATGATTATTTTACAGTCTGTGTTACAAGATAAAATTTTTAAAAATCCAGTACTTGGATGTTTTTACTAAGAGAATAATATAATGTTATGAAAGAAAAAAGGCAAATGAAACATTAGTAAAAGGTTAGGGGATGATCTGGTATTTTAGCACTGTCTCTGAAGTGGTTATAATTCACCAGTTATTAGCACCCAAAGAGACTGTTGCATAATAATAAAAAAATAGTAGCAAATTCTCCCACAGTGGTATTGTGTGCTAGGTACTTACTTCTGTAGATAATTGTAATTATCATTATTTATAAAAGAATAAAGTTTAGAGAAGAAAAGTAATTCATATTTTCACAGCTCATAAGTAATGAAACAGACCTTAAAGCCCTGAGTAGAAAACAAAGTCAATGGATTTTTCTATGATACTCTTTTTTTTTAATTTTTAATATTTTTATTACATATTTTCCTCAATTACATTTCCAATGCTATCCCAAAAGTCCCCCATAGCGCCCCCCACTTCCCTACCCACCCATTCCCATTCTTTTGGCCCTGGCATTCCCCTATATTGGGGAATATAAAGTTTGCAAGTCCAATGGGCTTCTCTTTCCATTGATGACCGACTAGGCCATCTTTCAATACATATGCAGCTAGAGACAAGAGCTCCGGGGTTCTGGTTAGTACATCATGTTGTTCCAACAATAGGGTTGCAGATCCCTTTAGCTCCTTGGGTACTTTCTCTAGCTTCTCCATTGGGAGCCCTGTGATACATCCAATAGCTGTCTGTGAACATCCACTTCTGTGTTTGCTAGGCCCCGGCATCGTCTCACAAGAGAAAGCTATATTTGGGTCCTTTCAGCAAAATCTTGCTAGTGTATGCAATGGTGTCAGCATTTAGAAGCTGATTATGGGATGGATCCCTGGATACGGCAGTCTCTAAATGGTCCATCCTTTCATCACAGCTACGAACTTTGTCTCTGTAACTCCTTCCCTGGGTGTTTTGTTCCCAATTCTAAGAAGGGCCACAGTGTCCACACTTTGGTCTTCATTCTTCTTGAGTTTCATGCGTTTAGCAAATTGTATCTTATATCTTGGGTATCCTAAGTTTTGGGCTAATATCCACTTATCAGTGAATACATATTGTGTGAGTTCTTTTGTGATTGTGTTACTTCACTCAAGATGATGCCCTCCAGGTCCATCCATTTGGCTAGGAATTTCATAAATTCATTCTTTTTAATAGCTGAGTAGTACTCCATTGTGTAAATGTACCATAATTTCTGTATCCATTCCTCTGTTGAGGGACATCTGGGTTCTTTAAAGCTTCTGGCTATTATAAATAGGGCTGCTATGAACATAGTGGAGCATGTGTCCTTTTTACCGGTTGGGACATCTTCTGGATATATGCCCAGGAGAGGTATTGCTGGATCCTCTGGTAGTACTATGTCCAATTTTCTGAGGAACCGCCAGACTGATTTCCAGAGTGGTTGTACAAGCTTGCAATCCCACCAACAATGGAGGAGTGTTCTTCTTTCTCCACATCCTCGCCAGCATCTGCTGTCACCTGAATTTTTGATCTTAGCCATTCTGACTGGTGTGAGGTGGAATCTCAGGGTTGTTTTGATTTGCATTTCCCTGATGATTAAGGATGTTGAACATTTTTTCAGGTGCTTCTCTGCCATTAGGTATTCCTCAGGTGAGAATTCTTTGTTCAGTTCTGAGCCCCATTTTTTAATGGAGTTATTTGACTTTCTGGAGTCCACCTTCTTGAGTTCTTTATATATATTGGATATTAGTCCCTTATCTGATTTAGGATAGGTGAAGATCCTTTCCCAATCTGTTGGTGGTTTTTTTGTCTTATTGATGGTGTCTTTAGCCTTGCAGAAGCTTTGCAGTTTCATGAGGTCCCACTTGTCAATTCTCGATCTTACAGCACAAGCCATTACTGTTCTATTCAGGAATTTTTCCCCTGTGCCCATATCTTCAAGGCTTTTCCCCACTTTCTCCTCTATAAGTTTCAGTGTCTCTGGTTTTATGTGAAGTTCCTTGATCCACTTAGACTTGACCTTAGTACAAGGAGATAGGAATGGATCGATTCACATTCTTCTCCATGTTAACAACCAGTTGTGCCAGCACCATTTGTTGAAAATGCTGTCTTTCTTCCACTGGATGTTTTTAGCTCCCTTGTCGAAGATCAAGTGACCGTAGGTGTGTGGGTTCATTTCTGGGTCTTCAATTCTATTCCATTGGTCTATTTGTCTGTCACTATACCAGTACCATGCAGTTTTTATCACAATTGCTCTGTAGTAGAGCTTTAGGTCCGGCATGGTGATTCCACCAGAGGTTCTTTTATCCTTGAGAAGAGTTTTTGCTATCCTAGGTTTTTTGTTATTCCAGATGAATTTGCAGATTGCACATTCTAATTCGTTGAAGAATTGATTTGGAATTTTGATGGGGATTGCATTGAATCTGTAGATTGCTTTTGGCAAGATAGCCATTTTTACAATGTTGATCCTGCCAATCCATGAGCATGGGAGATCTTTCCATCTTCTGAGATCTTCTAGAATTTCTTTCTTCAGAGACTTGAAGTTTTTATTATACAGATCTTTCACTTCCTTAGTTAGAGTCACGCCAAGATATTTTATATTATTTGTGACTATTGAGAAGGGTGTTGTTTCCCTAATTTCTTTCTCAGCCTGTTTATTCTTTTTGTAGAGAAAGGCCATTGATTTGTTTGAGTTAATTTTATATCCAGCTACTTCACCGAAGCTGTTTATCAGGCTTAGGAGTTCTCTGGTGGAATTTTAGGGTCACTTATATATACTATCATATCATCTGCAAAGAGTGATATTTTGACTTCATCTTTTCCAATTTGTATCCCTTTGATCTCCTTTTGTTGTTGAATTGCTCTGGCTAGGACTTCAAGTACAATGTTGAATAGGTATGGAGAAAGTGGACAGCCTTGTCTAGTCCCTGATTTTAGAGGGATTGCTTCAAGCTTCTCACCATTTACTTTGATGTTGGCTACTGGTTTGCTGTAGATTGCTTTTATCATGTTTAGGTATGGGCTTTGAATTCCTGATCTTTCCAAGACTTTTATCATGAATGGGTGGTGGATCTTGTCAAATGCTTTTTCTGCATCTAACGAGATGACCATGTGGTTTTTGTCTTTGAGTTTGTTTATATACTGGATTACATTGATGGATTTCCGTATATTGAACCATACCTGCATCCCTGGGATGAAACCTACTTGGTCAGGATGGATGATTGTTTTGATGTGTTCTTGAATTCGGTTAGCAAGAACTTTATTGAGGATTTTTGCATTAATATTCATAAGGGATATTGGTCTGAAGTTTTCTATCTTTGTTGGGTCTTTTTGTGGTTTAGGTATCAGAGTAATTGTGGCTTCATAGAATGAGTTGGGTAGAGTACCTTCTGTTTCTATTTTGTGGAATAGTTTGTGAAGAACTGGGATTAGATCTTCTTTGAAGGTCTGATACAACTCTGCACTAAACCCATCTGGTCCTGGGCTTTTTTTAGTTGGGAGACTATTAATGACTGCTTCTATTTCTTTGGGGGATATAGGGCTGTTTAGATCATTAACCTGATATTGATTCAACTTTGGTACCTAGTATCTGTCTAGGAACTTCTCCATTTCATCCAGGTTCTCCAGTTTTGTTGAGTATAGCCTTTGGTAGAAGGATCTGATGGTGTTTTGGATGTCTTCAGGATCTGTTGTTATGTCTCCTTTTTCATTTCTGATTTTGTTAATTAGGATGCTTTCCCTGTGCCCTCTAGTGAGTCTGGCTAAGGGTTTATCTATCTTGTTGATTTTCTCAAAGAACCAGCTCCTTGATTGGTTGATTCTTTGAATAGTTCTTCTTGTTTCCACTTGGTTGATTTCACCCCTGAGTTTGATTATTTCCTGCCGTCTACTCCTCTTGGGTGAATTTGCTTTCTTTTGTTCTAGTGCTTTTAGGTATGTTGTCAAGCTGCTAATGTGTGCTCTCTCTAGTTTCCTTTTGGAGGCACTCAGAGCTATGAGTTTTCCTCTTAGAAATGCTTTCATTGCGTCCCATAAGTTTGGGTATGTTGTGGCTTCATTTTCATTGAACTCTAAAAAGTCTTTAATTTCTTTCTTTATTCCTTCCTTGACCAAGGTATCATTGAGAAGAGTGTTGTTCAGTTTCCACGTGAATGTTGGCTTTGTATTATTTATTTTGTTATTGAAGATCAGCCTTAGTCCATGGTGATCTGATAGGATGCATGGGACAATTTCAATATTTTTGTATCTGTTGAGGCCTGTTTTGTGACCAATTATGTGGTCAATTTTGGAGAAGGTATCATGAGGTGCTGAGAAGAAGGTATATCCTTTTGTTTTAGGATAGAATGTTCTGTAGATATCTGCCAGATCCATTTGATTCATAATTTCTCTTAGTTTCTCTGTGTCCCTGTTTAGTTTCTGTTTCCATGATCTGTCCATTGGTGAAAGTGGTGTGTTGAAGTCTCCCACTATTATTGTATGAGGTGCAATGTGTGCTTTGAGATTTACTAAAGTTTCTTTAATGAATGTGGCTGCCTTTGTATTTGGAGCATAGATATTCAGGATTGATAGTTCCTCATGGAGGATTTTACCTTTGATGAGTATGAAGTGTCCCTCCCTGTCTTTTTTTAATGACTTTGGGTTGGAAGTCAATCTTATCAGATATTAGAATGGCTACTCCAGCTTGTTTCTTCATGCCATTTGCTTGGAAAATTGTTTTCCAGCCTTTCATTCTGAGGTAGTGTCTATCTTTTTCTCTGAGATGAGTTTCCTGTAGGCAGCAAAATGTTGGGTCTTGTTTGTGTAGCCAGTTTGTTAGTCTATGTCTTTTTATTGGGGAGTTGAGTCCATTGATATTAAGAGATATTAAGGAAAAGTAATTGTTGTTTCCTGTTATTTTTGTTGTTAAAGTTGGCATTCTGTTCTTGTGGCTGTCTTCTTTTAGGTTTGTTGAGGGATTACCTTCTTGTTGTTTCTAGGGCGTGGTTCCTGTCCTTGTATTGGTTTTTTTCTGTTATTATCCTTTGAAGGGCTGGATTCGTGGAGAGATAATGTGTGAATTTAGTTTTGTCGTGGAATACTTTGGTTTCTCCATCTATGTTAATTGAGAGTTTGGCTGGGTATAGTAGCTTGGGCTGGAATTTGTGTTCTTTTAGTGTCTGTATAACATCCGTCCAGGATCTTCTGGCTTTCATAGTCTCTGGTGAAAAATCTGGTGTTATTCTGATAGGCTTGCCTTTATATGTTACTTGGCCTTTTACTGCTTTTAGTATTCTGTCTTTATTTAGAGCATTTGTTGTTCTGATTATTATGTGTCAGGAGGTATTTCTTTTCTGGTCCAGTCTATTTGGAGTTCTGTAGGCTTCTTGTATGTTCATGGGCATCTCTTTCTTTAGATTTGGGAAGTTTTCTTCTATAATTTTGTTGAAGATGTTTGCTGGTCCTTTGAGTTGAAAATCTTCATTCTCATCCACTCCTATTATCCGTAGGTTTGGTCTTCTCATTGTAGTTCTTGGATGTTTTGAGTTAGGATCTTTTTGCATTTTACATTTTCCTTGATTGTTGTGCCGATGTTCTCTATGGAATCTTCTGCACCTGAGATTCTCTCTTCCATCTCTTGTATTCTGTTGCTGATGCTGGTATCTATGGTTCCAGATTTCTTTCCTAGGGTTTCTATCTCCAGTGTTGCCTCATTTTGGGTTTTCTTTATTGTGTCTACCTCCCTTTTTAGGTCTAGTATGGTTTTGTTCATTTCCATCATCTGTTTGGATGTGTTTTCCTGTTTCTCATTAAGGACTTCTACCTGTTTGATTATGTTATCCTGTTTTTCTTTAAGGATTTGTAACTCTTTAGCAGTGTTCTCCTGCGATTCTTTAAGGGATTTTTGTGCTTCCTCTTTAATGTCTTCTACCTGTTTAGCAGTGTTCTCCTGTATTTCTTTAAGTGTGTTATTAAAGTCCTTCTTGAAGTCCTCTACCATCATCAGGAGATATGCTTTTAGATCCGTGTCTAGCTTTTCCGGTGTGTTGGGGTGCCCTGGACTGGGCGAAGTGGGAGTGCTGGGTTCTGATGATGGTGAGTGGTCTTGGTTTCTGTTAGAAAGATTATTATGTTTACCTTTCGCCATCTGGTAATCTCTGGGGTTAGTTGTTGTCGTTGTCACTGTTTAAAGATTGGAGCAGAAGCTGTGTTCCACTCACCAGCAGTCTCAAAATCCTGTGGCGGTCGTGGGTAGCTGGCGGGTGTCAGCCGACCCTGCGCTCTAGCTACCCCGGTGCTGATCTGGCTGGATGAGGCCTGTGGCCCTACTCAAGCCGGTTTCTGCTTCCCTAACTAATGCAGTCTCAGGTCCCGCGCGCAATTGGATTGGAGCAGAACTCTATGATACTCTTAAAGCAGAAGTTCTCAATGAACTCACAATCCAAAGCCCAAGACAGGAGACGTTATGTTTGGTGGATGTCCTCAGTTCCAGATTAGATGATGTGATACAACAAACAGAAGTCAATAATTCTGGTCTTGAGTCAAGTGTTTATTCTGTCTTATTTGAATATTGACTATGTGCTTCTCGATAATCATTTGTTTGGCCAGCAAATATTTATCTGGCATTTATTATGCTTCTATTTTCCTAGATTCTAGGAACCAAAGGAGGAACAGGTTTGCTCTTTGGTAGAACCACACAATGAGTAAACAGAATATATAAAAATGTGATATATAAAGAAACAGCCATTGTGACAATTGGGGTATAAACATCAATGAAAGGTGGCAGCAACTGATGAGAAGTGCTGGTCTCTGGAGGATACAACGACCACAAAGGAGGGGAGCTGCAAACCAAGGAACTATGGGTGAAGCCAAAGAATATGACTATGAACCCATGCTGCAGAGGCAATGTTAGATAAGCAAAGTAAAGCACAAGAAGCAAGCCACTGTCCTAGAACTAGAAAGGGAGGGGCAGGCTCAGAAGAGGAAAGAAGGACACGAGTCACCTTTCAGGTTATATATGGAGCCTGCGGAAATCTATATGTTTAGTTCAGGTTGGAAAGCTCTGGAAATTTTCAAGATAATATGTGGTTATAGATTTTTAGTTCCATGCTGAGTGTGTCTAGGTACATACATACACACAGGAGCTTAGAAGACACTTGGAGGTCTTACTTTTCTCCTCCTATCATGTGGGTTCTGGGGATTGAACTCAGGCCTTCTGACTCAGTCACAAGAACATTTACCTACTGAGCCCTCTTGCCTAGGTTTCTTCCCATGCTAAGATTTTTATGTAAACTACTTTCTGTGGTTGGATTTTAAAAATTTAATTAATTATTTGTTATCAAGGATGGTGTGAGCATGTGTGTACATTTGTGTATGCAGGGGCCATAGGAGACTCTCAATCCTCCTGGGTTTATTTGCTTTTAAGTTTTTAAAATAATATTTATATATTATTATAAATAAGTACACTGTAGCTGTCTTCAGACACACCAGAAGAGGGTGACAGATCTCATTGCGGGTGGTTGTGAGCCACCATGTGGTAGCTGGGATTTGAACTCAGGACCTTCGGAAGAGCAGTCAGTGCTCTTACCTGCTGAGCAATCTCACCAGCTGTTCTTTTACTTATTTTCTTGAGAAAAAGCCTCTCATAGAACCTGGAGCACTCTGGTTTTGGGCTAGGCTAGCCACCATCAAGCATCAATGAATTATCATCCTTCCATTAACTGACTCCTACCTCAGAACTGGGGTCAAAGGCACACAGACCATGTCTGGCTTCCATGTGTGTGCTGTGGCTCTGAACTTAGGTCCTTATGCTTGTCTACTAGGCTCTCTTACCTAATGAACCATTCTCCAATTTCCACAGGGATGAAATTTGTGTGGCTTTAAAAAATAAATATGTAGGAAATTAAATAATAATCAGCACATGGAACAGGAAATAGAGGTTGCAGGCATGTTCAGTGGATGGCCTGTGGCACACATACAGCCCAAGATACCTGCGGATGTGGGCCATAACACATCATAGACCTACTTACATCATTATGAGTTACTTTTTACTAGCTTTTGTAACTGAATTGTGATGCTCTAGGGTGTAGAATTTGTAGATGACAGTGTGCTCCAGAGAACTCAAACCTTTAAACACACTTATTAGGGTTTAGTGAATACTGTAAAGAAAATCTGTCAGAGACTCTAGCCTAGCATGCTTGTGAATGAATAATGGCTCACTTATGGGGCTAGGATGGGACACTGTGCATATTGCATGTGCCTGGATTCATGATTGCTGACTGTGGGAGCTAGAATGAACCTTCATGATTCTCTCATTTAATAAATAAAAGGATTGGAGCTCTGCCACGTTACTTACTTGTCCAGGGTCATAAAACTCATTACACAGAGTCAGAATGAAATTATTCCTGTAAGTGAGATGCTGAGGAAGGAAAATGGGACAATCTCTCTTCTTGATTCATTGCCATTGCCAAAGCATTTGTCTCAATTCTTGAGTAATTCATTAAGATTGAACCTGTGATTATGTGTATCTGATGAACACCCCTCCCCCCTTAATACATTTCTGGTCTCTCCACTCACTCTCCCAGGAACAGAAACAATTTTTGGTCAGCATGAAATGGGCAGTTTCTATGTTCTGGATCACCATCTTACACAGCTTTTGTATATGTATGTGTTCATGTTGTGTGCACTTGTGTATGTGTGTATGGAGGCCCAGGGTTGGAGCTGTGTTTCTTCCTTCACTATGTTCCATCATATTTTTTGAGGGAGCATCTCCCACTAAACCCGGAGCTTCCTGACTGTCCTAGACTGTCTGGTCAATGAGCTTTAAGGAGTCACCTGTCTCTGCCCGCTCAGTCAGTGGTCACCAATAGCTACTGCCACACCTAGCTTAGTCCTGGACATTAGGGATCCAAGGTGAAATCCTCATTTGTGTTACCAGGCACTTTACTGACATGGCCCCCTCTCTAGCCCTTCATACTCTTTTAAACCCTGTTTTGTACAGCTACCACAGCATACGTATAACCTGAAAGGTCGTTTATGGGTCAGCTGGATCCTAGTCAGGAATCTTCTATTTCCCTTAACTACTCTGAGCTTAGGTGAATGGGGTACTAAGATCAAAACTTGACCAATATCAGGTTGATGGAGAAAACACCATGACTCAGTGGTTAAGGTCGGTTGTGAAGCCATTTCTATGTTCTGCAGAGGGTCCCTCTGATGTCCACACCAATGATTTCAATACCATACCCTCTAAGCAGCACCCACACTTTTCATGCTTTGCAGTCCCTCCATTTTGTCCCTTGAAATTACTGTGTCCCTTTGTCACACAAGCCACGATGTCCCACCTCTTGACTCATGAATTGCGTTTTAGAGGAATTCATACCAACACCGTACCCACTTGTTTACATGACATCCCTCCACTAAGTGCTCATTTGTGCACTCCTACTCAGTAGTTGGGATCCAAAGCATGGCTCTTTAAAGATATCTGCCAAATCAGTACAATCAGGAAGACCACAGTGAACTATGGTCTTTGCCTTGATTGAATTTTAGTTATATTTGGTAGTAAATGATTCATAGAATGTGTCAGCAGGTATAGAAAGATTATAATAATAGAAGTATTAAACAAAAAAATTGTACAGTTTAGAAATCAGGAAATGGTCACTGGAAAGAGGTTTGAAGATCATCACAATGTCTAGTAAGTGCTTAAGTGCATTTCCTTTAAGGCAGAGAGATGAAACACACAGAAGACAGCATCTTCCCTGTAAACCTTCATACACTTGTACATGGAAAAACATCTGTTATTGACTGGCTTTTGTGATGAAAGCCTCCTGCTTAGAGGTGAAACAGTCTTCCAGCTCAAAATAGAGCTCATATCAGAAATGGACTGAAGATGGACAAAGATCAGTTATCATCTGCAATCTGAATACATTATGGATCAGGGGAAAAGAGTTTCCAACTTGGGAACAGGAGGGACTGACCACAGCATTGTCTCTTCTAGAGGCAGTGTTTTAAATGTGCCATGGGGTGAATATATTAATCATGTGTTTTCATTTTTACTTAACAGGTCCCTAATTAAATCTGTTCTGATTTCTTTGGTGAATAATAAATCGATAACAGGCTGTATTGTAGTATATAATAAATATATGATCATTTTAAATGTGGCTTACATATTTTAGTCAATGATTAAGTTCTCTCATTAAAAAAACCCTAAAATCATGCCATGTATAATTTAATATCCTAAGCATTGGAGCTAGAAAGATGAACTTCAATTAAGCATCAAGTCATGGAAGACAGAGCCCAGCAAACAAAAAGTCTTAACCCTATTAAATCTTAATGAGGAAATGGGAACCTTGAAAAAGAAAATTTGATCTTTGAAGGAAGAATCCTTGACCAAAGGTTACAAAGTTTCAAATAGACTAGAGGGAAAGCTTTACCAAGCTTTTCATGGGATGGCATTTATAATTAATAATACAATGTGCTGGATATTTCAGGACTGCTGCAAAATTAGATTTGAAATGTTATTGTGGAAAAAATGATAAATTTGTGTGATGGTAGATTCATTAATTACTACATTTAGTCATCCACATTATCTCCATATATGTCACATTGTATATCTCATAAATATAGAATTATAGATCAACTGAAGACAAAATATATTTTTAAATGTAGAAATATTGTTGGAGGAAGAGAGAAAGTGTGAGGGAGGGGGAAGAAAGAGAAAGAAAGATAATTTCATGAGAATGAGGGAAATATAAACATGTCTAATGATATTTGAGGGAGCTAATTTGACTGGGTATTCAACTTTGAAGAAAGGTGAGATATGAAGCCAGAAAATTGGGTAAAACCAAGTTAAAATGAAAGGTGTAATAGAGATTCAGATAGTGGAGGAGGACAAGAGAGAGAAACATAAAAGTCATACACCAAATGCAATAATAAGTTCATTGTCACAGTACAATGGAGAGATGGAAAGTAATGGACAGGGTTTGAGAGAGTGTAATCAGAAAACCTCACACTTAGGGTCTGAGGAGATGGCTCAGTGGGTAAGGAAGTTTATCACTTGAGAACCTGAGCTCTACTCTCAGAACCCACATAGTAGAAGGAGAGAGCTAAATGACTCCAGAAAGGTGTCACTTCCACAGGCATGCCCATCTCAGCTTCAGGATTGCCTCTACTCTGGCTGTTCAGTGGATGGAGCTGGAGGGGTGGTGTCTTTACCTCTGCCAGAATAGCTTCTATCCTTTTTTCAGAGGGAGAAGGGGGGAAGAAGGCTAGAATGGAGCTGAGAGGTGAGGCAGATACAGGGCTCAGATACTGAAAGTTAGCAGGGAAGACAGAAATTCAGTGAGGATCACATGGAAAACCCAGGTGACAGAGAAAAAAGAACAATTCCTAAAGTTGATAAGCTTGTACTTTCATGTAAGATCAACACAGCTACTTAGGAAATGTGATACATAGAAAAAGAATGTGTAATATAAATGAAGAATTTCAGCCTTCAAATGTAACTTATTGAACAATATTGATAGACTTAAGTACAAATCAAATTTTATTTTGTGAATATAATAGCTTTTGCAAATATTGCTAGATGTACCTTGTGACAATTATCCATATCAGATCACCACGCAGAATTTATTAGAATACTGTTTGTTTACCAAAGGGCATCATAGCATCTCAATTGCTTTTGGGATATAATCATAAAGTCTTATGTGTCTCTCTGTGTGTGCGTGTGTTTCCTTGTCAGTACATGTATATATACAGGTTCATGTGTGTGCGTGCACATGTACAAATGGAGGCCACAGGTCAACTTCAAGTGTCATTTCTCAAATGTCATCCACCTTTGATTTTGACAGGATCTCTGCATTGGCCTGGAGCTTGCTGACTAGGGTAGGCTGGCTGGCTAGCACACCTTAAATCTTAATGCAGGTCTTCATGTTTGCACGGGCATGTACTTTACCAAAGCTACCATCTCCCTCAGGTACAATGTTCATCTCTTCTGTAAAGTAAGGTTGCAATAACTAATTCTCAAGAATATGAATGTTGATAAAAATCATGTTACATAAAACCATCTTCATATATTAATGTAAAAACCTCAAAACCATAGTCAATTCATAACAAGTTTTGAGAATCCTGTTCTGACACTTTAAATGAAATTGGTCATTGATAATGAACATGCTGATAGCTTTGGTTCATAATTTTGCACATTGTTCTTTTGAAAATTAAGGTTTGGAGTTTTTAATGAATCAATGTTCCACTAGAGAACGAGGATCAACAAGAGACAGATGCACACACATACAAACACACAAATACACACATCCACAAATACATATACATACACAAACACAAGTGCACATACAAATATATAAGTGCACAATAATAAACACACAAAAATATACAAATGCAAATACACACAGATACACACAAACATACAAATACACACAAATATGCTCACATACAAGTGCATGCAAATACATACATATATGTATATAAATATACATATATATGTATATACACATATATACATAACCATACAAATATATTCAGACATACAAATACACATATTCTTAGACATAAGAATACAAGCACAGAAACATACATAAATACAGATAGACACAAACAAGAATATACATACAGACACACAAAAGTACACACACACACATATGCACACAAACACATACAGAGCTAGACACTTATTTCAGGGACATGGCTGTGGTACAGTTGTAAGATTTGGTTGTGTGAGTCTGACATCTCTGATGTTTATCTACCATGATGTGTTCTCATCTTGGCAGACACAAGGCTCAACCAATGCCTAGGCTGCCCCATTCTAGAAAACTGAGAGCCCAGAGAATCTTTGGTTTACTTGAAGCTGCTTATTTTAAGTTATTTATTAGAACAATGAGGATGATGAATTCTTTCCTTGCTGAAAGCTCAGCTAGGATGTTATTTGGGTTCTCTCTCTCTCTCTTTCTGTCTCTGTCTCTCTCTGTCTCTCTGTCTCTCTGTCTCTGTCTCTCTGTCTCTCTGTCTCTCTGTCTCTCTCTCTCTCTGTGTGTGTGTGTGTGTGTGTGTGTTTGTAGAGTGGCTCACAGGCTGCCATCTAGATAGTCCAACAGTGGACCTGGTAATTGCTTAGTACACAAAACTGTATGTCTTCACAGTCAAGTCTGAGCCAGGAATGAGGGAGGATTCCCAGAGAGCTGCTGATCCTCAGTCTTTGTTAGAATCATGAAGAGCCAAGTTTTAATATCAGAAATTTAATATTAGAACGGCATGCTTCAACCATGGGGTGCCAGCAAGAGCAAGTGCAAGCAGGCAAAAGGCAAAAGCTTCCTTCTTACTTTTCCTTTTATGTGGGCTGCTACTAAAAGGTGTGGCCCAGATTTAGGGTGGGTGTTCCTACTATAACGAATCTAATCAAGAAAATCCCTCACATGTATGCCCAGCTTCTTGGGTTTTAGTTTATTCCAAATATAGTCAAGTTGACATACCAAGATTAACTATCACAAGTGTCAAAAAGAAGAAGGAGGAGAAGGAGGAGGAGGAGGAGGAGAAAGGAGAAGGAGAAGGAGAAGGAGAAGGAGAAGGAGAAGGAGAAGGAGAAGGAGAAGGAGAAGGAGAAGGAGAAGGAGAAGGAGAAGGAGAAGGAGAAGGAGAAGGAGAAGGAGAAGGAGAAGGAGAAGGAGAAGGAGAAGGAGAAGAAGAAGAAGAAGAAGAAGAAGAAGAAGAAGAAGAAGAAGAAGAAGAAGAAGAAGAAGAAGAAGAAGAAGAAGAAGAAGAAGAAGAAGAAGCTTCTATGATGGCAAATGCTGTCCAGCAAACCTGTTATTTTTGATGACTACCTGTGGAAAGGGCACACTGCAGATGCTATCATCTCCTGGTCACAGAGACTCAAGCAATGAGGAGCATTCTAAAACTGAAGCTGACTGGAGATTACTCCATTGTGAGTCTGGAGCACATGGTAAGCTGTCCTTTTGTATTATCCCAGGAGAGGAAACAGAAGCATCAAAGGACAGGAGCAGAGGCCCCCTACACACTCTGCAGCCTGCAGATCTTCTCAGCTGTAGGCTCAACCACTCAAAAAGTGAGCTGTTCTCATTTTGAAAACAAGCTGTGTCAAACCGGTTACTGTTAATCTGAGCCTTTTAATGAGTGGCTCTTCAGTGTATTGGCTTTGTTGATTGTGATTGGCTTGGCCTACTCAGCTCTGGCTGACACTGCTGAGTTACACAGACTGGGTGCTCAAAAATGGGCATTTATCTTCCTATAAATCTTGAGGCTATACCAGTACCATGCAGTTTTTATCACTATTGCTAAAAATGTTCAGCATTCTTAATCATCAGGGAAATGCAAATCAAAACAACCCTGATATTCCACCTCACGCCAGCCAGAATGGCTAAGATCAAAAAATCAGGTGACAGTGGATGATAGATGTGGAGAAAGAGGAACACTCCTCCATTGTTGATGGAATTGCAAGCTTGTACAACCACTCTGGAAATCAGTCTGGCGCTTCCTCAGATAATTGGCCATAGTACTACAGGAGGATCCTGCAATACCTCTCCTGAACATATATCCAGAAAATGTTCCAACCAGTAAGGAGGACACATGCTCAACTATGTGCATAGCAGCCTTATTTATAATAGCCAGAAGCTGGAAAGAACCCAGATGCCCCTCAACAGAGGAATGGATACAGAAAATGTGGTACATTTAAACAATGGAGTACTACTCAGCTAATAAAAAGAATGAATTTATGTAATTCCTAGGCAAATGGGTGGACCTGAAGGGCATCATCCTGAGTGAGGTAACCCAATCACAAAAGAACTCACATGATATGTACTCACTGATAAGTGGATATTAGTCCAGAAACTGAGACTGCCATACCCGGGGATCCATCCCATAATCAGCCTCCAAACGCTGACACCATTGCACACACTAGCAAGATGTTGCTGAAAGGACCCTGATATAGCTATGCTGGGGCTTAGCAAACACAGAAGTGGATGCTCATAGTCAGCTATTGGATGGATCACAGGGCCCCCAATGGAGGAGCTAGAGAAAGTAACCAAGGAGCTAAAGGGATCTGCAACCCTATAGGTGGAACAACAATATGAATAACCAGTACCCCCCCAGAGCTCATGTCTCTAGCTGCATATGTATCAGAAGATGGCCTAGTTGGCCATCATTGGAAAGAGAGGTCCATTGGTCTTGCAAACTTTATATGCCTCAGTACAGGGGAACCCCAGGGCCAAGAAGTGGGAGGGAGGGAGGAGTGGAGGGGGAGGGCTTGGGGGACTTTTGGGGTAGTATTGGAAATGTAAATGAAGAAAATACCTAATTAATAAAAAGAAATCTTGAGGCTACAGGTCCAATATTAAAGAGGGAACGGAGATGGCTTCTGAAGGGGCCTCTTTTTTTCTTCCTGAAGACACCCTGAGTTATACTCCACCAATTTTGACAGCGAGGATTGGGTAGGGTATCAGATATTATAAAGTAAAACTGTCTGAATACTTCTCTGTCCTTCCTCAGATAACCCAGGCTAATAATGAAGGACTGAATCCCTTCATGCCTAGGTTTTAAATCTGTAAAATTAATGTAGTAGCATATATTCCTTAAGCAGTATTGTTTTGTAGCAGTTTGAATCAGAAAGGTCTCCCAATGGCGCAGACACTTGAACACTTGGCCTACCATTGCTGTTTCGGGAGGTTATGGAACTTTTAGGAGGAACAGCCTTGCTGAAGAAGTATGTCCCATTACTGAGGGTGGGCTTTGAGAACTAGATGTTTCCTATATGTCACGCTATTGAGGGTGGGCTTTGAGAACTCAAAGTCATCTGTCTTGTTTTTAGTCAGCTTGTGAGGTTTCCTTTGTCCATCTGAGATATGACCACTCAGTTTCACCCACTTGCTGTCATAACACCTTACCATTATGGAATATCCCTCTCAATCTTAAGCCATAATAGATTCTTCCTTTCCTAAGGTTTTGGTCATGACATTTTATAACAGCAACAAAATAATAAATTATGCATACACACACACACACACACACACACACACACACACACGCGTGTGTGTGTGTGTCTATTAATAGCACAGGTCTGCCATACACTTGCAGAGTCATTGATCAAGGATCCCAGAGGCTATGCTCTGAAGTACTTCACTGAGGTGTACTCCAGCCCTCATTTTCTGCTATAGAGTATTCCTCCAAACAATGTCATTGCATATTTAACTCTGACACCAGGATTAATAAGCATACTCAGACTAACAGAAGTAATGGCAATAATGGGTCCAGGAAATAAACTATAACAGTTACAGGAAATAAACTGTAAAGTTTGAGAATGAACAAAAATGAAAATATCACTTATCTGATTACTCAGAGTATTAGGTACACTGAGAAAGTTCTGGTCTATATGTCAACAGACCAGTGACATGTAACAACATACCAGTGATCTATATTCTATCCACAATCTTAGTAGTCCTGCCTATCTTCAGGACCTTCCTGAGTCCAGGTGGAGTATGGGTCAGTATGCAAATTCATGGTTACCTTGCGGTTACAATGAGGAGTAATTCTCTGAGAATGTCAAGATTATGGAACCAGGTTTCACAGCAGGAACCAATCCAGATTGACAGAACTTTTGTCACTATGTCAATTTTCTAGAAGTAGCATATAACCAATAGTGTAAAAGTGTAAGACTTGGCAGCTCACATGCTGATTATTTATTTTAATAAATAGAAGGAGGAGATTGTTATGTTTCTTCCTCTATAAACTAAACACAGTACCTGGCAGAGACAACTTATGAGAGGACACTTGTACTGGCTCATAGTTTTGGAGGATCTCTGCTCATCAGGGTGGGAAGACGCAAGCCCAGGTCTTGGCTATAGAAGTGTGATAGAGTCTAGCCCTTCATACTAAGTCAAGAAGCAGAGGCCACTTTCCCTATGAAGACCTCAGTTTCTAAAGCATCCGGCTACTCCTTAAATAGCAGCACCTTTAAGAACAGCCTATTTGATGTTCCAGTTTTTGAGGCCTTCCATCCCTTTCTCTCCCCCTCCCTTTTTCTTTCTCTTTCTTTTTCCTTTCTTCAAGACATTCAAAGAATCTAAAAATGTGTTGCAATCTCAATATTTTACTTACAGGACCCATGTGATTATATTCAATTAATTTGTAGATTTGCCTACACACAAAACCAGTGTTTGGAAGGCCTAAGAGAGGGGGAAAGGGATGAAGGGTCTTTCTACTCAGCCTGACAATCTCTGAGTTGGATCCCATGAAACCTACATCATGGAAAGAGGGAACCAGCTCTTTGATTTATCTGCTAACCTTCACACAGGAAAACACACAGTAAACAAGCAAACAAAAACCTCAAAAAACCCACAAACACACACTCTGTGTGTGTGTGTGTGTGTGTGTGTGTGTGTGTGTGTGTGTGTGTGTGTGTGTTTTAAAAAGCGCTGGTTATAGTTAGAATGCTACTCTGGAGGATGTGCAGGGAGACTACAGAATCTTACTGCCTCTCTGAGGGTGGCTTGCTCTCCATTTAGCTGAATGCAGTTCAAGTTTGCAGCCTGGTGAATAATTCTGAGCAGATGTCAAGCTGACTTAAGTGACTCAGACACAGAGTACCAAAAGGACTTAAGACACAAAGTAGCTAAATTTTAATGAAGGAAGACATCCAGGAGGGATTTGCAGACTGCAACATTTTTTCACTACTGTGGCCAAATAAACTGTTGCTGCTTTAAGCCTCTAGCAAATATGTTACCATGTTGGCAAGCATTAGGTTAAAGCTTAGGGATTCAGTTTCCAAATCCCTAGCATTTTTTTCTTATAAAACAGGTAAATCCAAAATCTCCTTGTTTCTACTGGTGGAGGAATTGTATACTGATGGCAAAAGAACATTTAACATCAGATGTAGGAAGCTGAAGATAAACAAAAGTTATATGAAGGTGATTTCATTGCTATTCACATGACCTATGCCCTGGTCAGTTAGGTTACACAGACATAGCCTGTACAATATGAAGGCTCAGCAACCCAAAGGAAAGAAATATCAAATAAGTTTACGTTGAAAAACAACACACAAAAGCAAAAGGCAAACAGAAAACTATACCCCTGGGACTGGAGCAATGGATCAGTGGTTAAGAGCCCTTGCAGAGTTTTCAGGTTCGATTTCCAGTACCATCAGGGAAGGTCACAACCATCTCTAACTCGAGTTCCAGAGGATCCAGTGCCCTGTTCTGACCTCGGCAGGCATTGGATACAAATGGTGTGTGTGTGTGTGTGTGTGTGTGTGTGTGTGTGTGTGTGTATACAGACAGAAATACTCATACACATAAAATTACATTAATAAATCTTAAAAATTAAAAAAAGGAACAAAGGACATAAACAACAACAACATCATCAACAACAAAAGCAAACCAGTATCCTTTGGGCTGAAGAAGAGGCTCAGCAGTTAAGACAGGGTGGTACTCTCGCAGAGGTCCCTGTTGCTTCCCAGTACACATGTCAGGTGGCTCAAAATAACCTGTAACTCGACCTCCAGGGATCTGGAGCCTTTTTCTAGCCATTAAAGATGCCTGCCCACATGTATTATATCATATCCATGTGCATACACAAATGCACACAAGTACATACACAAAGCCACATATATGCACACTATTTTAAATACTCAAGAATGCAGAAAAGACATATATAATTATTACATAGGAATACCACACACACAGTCAAACTCAGAGTGAGGGTGCATTCCATGAATGAGGATAAAAAGTGTCTGAATAAAACCAGGAATACATTATATCTTCTTTTGCTACGTTGTTTTCTATTCTCTGAACCACAAAGTCTGATTATATAATCTTTAAGAATTCGATTTTCTTAAACATTAAGTGGATTTTACTTGAACATTTTCTTTAAAAGTGGATTTATATAAAACAGTTAAGGAAAAGCAAACAATTCCGGGCTGCTTGATCCACTGAAAACTTCTATGCACAAACCCATGCATACTTAACCTATGGGCTACCTTCCTGATATCAGGAGACCTTCTCATTCCTTTTGGAATTTTGAAGAGTGATATGACTTTTCACTTTATTTTACCTTTGCGTATTGTATGTGTATGCATGAATATATGCCACAAGTGTGCAAGTAACGTCAGAGGCCTGAGGAGGGAGTCATATCCCCCAGAGGTAAAGTTACACATGGCCGTGAGCTGTCCAGCATGTGTGCTGAGAATGGAAAGATTCTTTACAAGAAACTCTTAATGGATGATCCATTTCTCCAGAGCCCTTGTTTTGGATAAAGACACTGTTTCTGGCAATGGAAATGCATCTCCCTATGCCAAAGAGCATTAGCCTCCTGTGAAGGGATGAGGCCTATGTTTCACGTAGCTTCTTGCAGAATTTTCCAAAAGTGTCTTACCTTTAGAGGCCAGAGCATGGCCAGGCTGAGCTCCTGTGTTGCTCATCATCACCCCAACCTAGTGTGCTAATAATACCTTAAGCATCCCCCACTCTACCCTTATAGACAGGCTCATAGTGACTATTTACCAATTCACTTTTCTTCTCCAAAAGAATATCTGTTTCTTTTTATTTTAATTAGGTATTTTCTTCATTTAAATTTTCAATGCTACCCCCAAAAGTCCCCTATACCCTCACTCCCACTCCCCTCTCCCTCCCCCACTCCTACTTCTTGGCCCTGGCATTCCCCTGTACTGAGGCATATAAAGTTTGCAAGACCAATGGGCCTCTTTTTCCACTGATGGCTAACTAGACCATCTTCTGATAAATATGCAGCTAGAGACAAGAGCTCTGGGGTACTGGTTAGCACATCATGTTGTTCCACCTATAGGGTTGCAGACCCCTTTAGCTCCTTGGGTACTTTCTCTAGCTCCTCCATTAGGGGCCCTGTGATCCATCCAATGGCTGACTGTGAGCATCCACTTCCTTGTTTGCTAGGCACTGGCATAGCCTCACAAGAGACAGCTATATCAGGGTCCTTTCAACAAAATCTTGCTAGTGTGTGCAATGGTGTCAGTGTTTGGAGGCTGATTATGGGATGGATCCCCGGGTATGACAATCTCTAGATGGTCCATCCTTTCTTATCAGCTCCAAACTTTGTCCCTGTAACTCCTTCCATGGGTGTTTTGTTCCCAATCCTAAGAAGGGGCAAAGTGTCCACATTTTTGTCTTCATTCTTCTTCAGTTTCATGTGTTTTGCACATTGTATCTTGTATCTTGTGTATTCTCAGTTTCTGGACTAATATCCACTTATCAGTGAGTATATATCATGTTAGTTCTTTTGTGATTGGGTTACCTCACTCAGGATGATGCCCTCCAGGTCCATCCATTTCCCTAGGAATTTCATAAATTCATTCTTTTTAAGAGCTGAGTAGTATTCCATTGTGTAATGTACCACATTTTCTGTATCCATTCCTCTGTTAAGGAACATCTGGGTTCTTTCCAGGTTCTGGCTATTACAAATAAGGCTGCTATGAACATAGTGGAGCATGTGTCCTTCTTACCGGTTGGAACATCTTCTGGATATATGGCCAGGAGATGTATTGCGGGATCCTCCCGTAGTACTATGGACAATTTTCTGAGGAAATGCCAGACTGATTTCCAAGAGAGGTTATATAAGCTTGTAATTCCACCAACAATGGAGGAGTGTTCCTCTTTCTCCATATCCTTTCCAGCATCTGTTGTCACCTGAATTTTTGTTCTTAGTCATTCTGGCTGGTGTGAGGTGGAATCTCAGGGTTGTTTTGATTTGCATTTCCCTGATGATTAAGGATGCTGAACATTTTTTTCCGGTGCTTCTCAGCCATTCAGGATTCCTCAGGTGATAATTCTTTGCTTAGCTTTAAGCCCCATTTTTTAATGGGTTTATTTGATTTTCTGGAGTCCACTTTCTTGAGTTCTATATATATATATTGGATATTATTCCCCTATCTGATTTAGGATAGGTAAAGATCCTTTTCCAATCTGTTACTGGATTACGTTGATGGATTTCTGTATATTAAACCATCCCTGCATCCCTGGAATAAAACCTACTTGGTCAGGATGGATGATTGTTTTGATTTGTTCTTGGATTCAGTTAGTATGAATTTTATTGAGTATTTTTGCATCAATATTCATAAGGGAAATTGGTCTGAAGTTCTCTATCTTTGTTGGGTCTTTCTGTGGTTTAAGTATCAGAGTAATTGTGGCTTCATAGAATGAATTGGGTAGGATACCTTCTGCTTCTACTTTGTGGAATAGTTTGTGAAGAACTGGAATTAGATCTTCTTTGAAGGTCTGATAGAATTCTGCACTAAACCCATCTGGTCCTGGCCTTTTTTTGGTTGGGAGACTATTAATAACTGCTTCTATTTCTTTAGGGGATATAGGACTGTTTAGATCATTAACCTGATCCTGATTTAACTTTGGTACCTGGTTTCTGTCTAGAAATTTGTCCATTTCGTCCAGGTTTTCCAGTTTTGTTGAGTATAGCCTTTTGTAGAAGGATCTGGTGTTTTGGATTTCTTCAGGATCTGTTGTTATGTCTCTCTTTTCATTTCTGATTTTGTTAATTAGGATGCTGTACCTGTGCCCTCTATTGAGTCTGGCTAAGGGTTTATCTATCTTGTTGATTTTCTCAAAGAACCAGCTCCTCCTTTGGTTGATTCTTTGAATAGTTCTTCTTGTTTCCACTTGGTTGATTTTGCCCCTGAGTTTGATTATTTCCTGCTGTCTACTCCTCTTGGGTGAATTTGCTTCGTTTTTTTCTAGAGCTTTTAGACGTTTTGTCAAGCTGCTAGTGTGTGCTCTTTCTAGTTTCTTTTTGGAAGGCACTCAGAGCTATGAGATTTCCTCATAGAAATGCTTTCATTGTGTCCCATAAGTTTGGGTATATTGTGGCTTCATTTTCATTAAACTCTAAAAAGTCTTTAATTTCTTTCTTTATTCCTTCTTGACCAAGGTATCATTGAGAAGAGTGTTGTTCAGTTTCCCTGTGAATGTTGGTTTTCTATTATTTATGTTGTTATTGAAGATCAGCCTTGGTCCATGGTGATCTGATAGGATGAATGGGAATTTTTCAAAATTCTTGTATCTGTTGAGGCCTGTTTTGTGACCAATTATATGGTCAATTTTGCAGAAGGTACCATGAGGTGCTGAGAAGAAGGTATATCCTTTTGCTTTAGGATAAAATGTTCTGTAGATATCTGTTAAGTTTATTTGTTTCATAACTTCTGTTAGTTTCTCTGTGTCCCTGTTTAGTTTCTGTTTCCATGATCTGTCCATTGATGAAAGTGGTATGTTGAAGTCTCCCCCTATTATTGTGTGAGGTGCAATATGTGCTTTGAGCTTTACTAACGTTTCTTTAATGAATGTGGCTGCCCTTTCATTTGGAGCATAGATATTCGGAATTGAGAGTTCCTCTTCGAAGATTTTACCTTTAATGAGTATGAAGTGCCACTCCTTGTCTTTTTTTATATCTTTGGGTTGGAAGTCAACTTTATTCCATATTAGAATGGCTACTCCAGCTTGTTTCTTCAGACCATTTGCTTGGAAAATTGCTTTCCAGCGTTTTACTCTGAGGTAGTATCTGTCTTTTCCCCTAAGATGGGTTTCCTGTAAGCAGCAAAATGTTTGGTTCTGTTTGTGTAGCCAGTCTGTTAGTCTATATTTTTTATTGGGGAATTGAGTCCATATATATTAAGAGATATTAAGGAAAAGTAATTGTTGCTTTCTATTATTTTTGTTATTAGAGTTGGCATTCTGTTCTTGTGGCTGTCTTCTTTTAGGTTTGTTGAAGGATTACTTTCTCGCTTTTTCTAGGACGTGGTTTCCGTCCTTGTACTTTTTTTTTCTGTTATTATCCTTTGAAGGGCTGAATTCATGGAAAGATAATGTGTGAATTTGGTTTTGTCATGGAATACTTTGGTTTCTCCATCTATGGTAATTGATAGTTTGGCTGGGTATAGTATCCTGGGCTGGCATTTGTGTTCTCTTAGTGTCTGTATAACATCTGTCCAGGCTCTTCTGGCTTTCATAGTCTCTGGTGAAAAGTCTGTTGTAATTCTGATAGTCCTGCCTTTATATGTTACTTGTCCTTTTTCCCTTACTACTTTTAATATTCTATCTTTATTTAGTGCATTTGTTGTTCTGATTATTATATGTTGGGATGAATTTTTTTCTGGTCCAGTCTATTTGGAGTTCTGTAGGCTTCTTGTATGTTCATGGGAATGTCTTTCTTTAAGTTTGGGAAGTTTTCTTCTATAATTTGTTGAAGATATTTGCTGTCCCTTTAAGTTGAAAATCTTCATTCTCATCTACTCCTGTTATCTGTAGGTTTGGTCTTCTCATTGTGTCCTGGATTTCCTGCATATTTGAGTTAGGATCTTTTTGCATTTTGCATTTTCTTTGATTGTTGTGCCAATGTTCTCTATGGAGTGTTCTGCACCTGAGATTCTCTTTTCCATCTCTTGTATTCTGTTGCTGATGCTCGTATCTATGATTCCAGATTTCATTCCTAGGGTTTCTATCTCCAGCGTTGCCTCACTTAAGGTTTTCTTTATTGTGTCTACTTCCCTTTTTATGTCTAGTATGGTTTGTTCATTTCCATCACCTGTTTGGATGTGTTTTCCTGTTTTTCTTTAAGGACTTGTAACTCTTTAGGAGTGTTCTCCTGTATTTCTTTAAGTGAGTTATTAAAGTCCATCTTGATGTCCTCTACCATCATCATGAGATATGCTTTTAAATCCGAGTCTAGCTTTTTGGGTGTGTTGGGGTATCCAGGACTGGCAGAAGTGGGAGTGCTGCATTCTGATGATGGTGAGTGGTCTTGGTTTCTGTTATTAAGATTCTTACATTTGCCTTTCGCCATCTGGTAATCTCTGTAGTTAGTTGTTATAGTTGTTTCTGCTTAGAGCTTTTTTCTTTCATGATTCTGTTAGCCTCTATCAGCAGTCCTGGAAGACTAGCTCTCTCCTGAGTTTCAGTGGTTAGAGCACTCTCTGCAGGATAGCTCTCCTCTTACAGGGAAGGTGCACAGATATCTGGTGTTCGGACCTACCTCCTGACAGAAGATGAAGGCCTGAAACAGGGCTTGTCCCAGAATCTGTTATCTTCTGTAGTCTACACTCTTACTTGTGTAGACTAGTATCAGCAGGATCCAGGAACCAAGATGGCTCCCCCAGGTGCTGAGGCAAAGCCCTCCCCGGGGTGGGTTGGACACCTCTCTTCTGGTAGGGAAGGTGTCTGGATGTCCTTAGCCTGAATCGTGGTCTGCCTCAGAAGCTCTGTTGATTTCACCTGTCCCAGAAGCTGTTAGCTTCTGTAGTCCACACTCTCATCTGTGCAGTCTAGTCTCAGTGGAATCCCAGAACTAAGATGGCTCCCCCAGATGCTGTGGCAAAGCCCTCCCATGCGGGGTGGGCACCTCTCCTCTGGCAGGGAAGGTACCTGGATGTCTGGAGCCCGAAATGCAGTCTGTCCCAGAAGCTCTGTGGCTTCTGCCTGTCCCAGAAGCTGTTAGCCTGTCGAATAACCATTTCTTAAAGATTATAGATTCAGATTTTATGGTTTAGAGACAAGAAAAAAAAGCAGCAAAACAAGATGCAACATTCCCCTGATTTTATTCAGCCACTTTCTGAGCTAAATTTTAATTGAGACTCAAAGATTATACAGTGAATCCATATATTCTATAATAGCTTATATTGTTTTCGATATCTGCACTACAGTGTAAATTTAGATGAAAATTAAAGGAAGTTTAAAATATTGGAGATAGTTTACAGAGGGAAAAGGTAGAAATTAAGATGAAACCTTAATTCTATCACTTTTTAAGTTTTGTGTATTTTCTTTCAATATTTTCCATCAGCAACGTACCTTGCATAATTTTGAGAAGTTAAATGAAGTTTATATTAAATTTAGGATTTAAATATTATTCATTTTTGTAAAAAATTCTCTTTTGGTTGGTTCATAATGGTGCTAATATTTGTCTCTAATAAAAATTTCATAATACATTTAAAGGGATTTATTTGCAAAGACTTTAATAGAGTCTAAGAAATACAAATATTTTAATGTCTACTTAATAACCAAAGTACAATTTAATTTAAAAATAGTATCATGAAATATAAATGAGTATTATTATAACTCAAAACTATTCCCAGATGCTCAGAGTGAATAACAAGAATAATGAATGAAGATAAAATGACTTAGTTGTAAAAATTTATCTTGAAGAATGTAAATAGAGATATTATAGGAAGGGGGGATATTTTCTAGTTTCCTATAAAATCAAACAGCTCTGACAAATAATGGTGGAAAGATGGACAAGAATATAATCAAGGATTCAAAGACTACTACAGAACTAACATGACAAATATATGTATATGCATTGAATATCTATAAACATAAAAAATTAAGTAATATTTTAAAATTTAAAACATTTAAATTATTTACAATATTGTACTTTAAATGCTATTATCTTTAAGTGTATGTGTGGGGTTGTTTTGTATGGTGTTTTTATGAGAGTTTATGTGCATTGTGTGCATGCAGGAGCCACAGAAATCAGATAAAAGCATACAGCCCACTAGAACTAAAGTTACAGAGGGCTGTGAGCTACCATGTGGGTATTGTAGACTATACCCATGCCTTCTGCAGGATCAACAAGTGCTTTAACTGCTGAGTAACTGTCTATTAAATGTTTTAAAAGTAAGAACTCTTGGAGTCTTGCCATCACAGTCTGTCTAGAAAGATTGCCCACACAGTCTCTAGCTGATTCTAGTGCCTCAGACCAGTCATTGAATAGGACTCTGACCCAGTTTCTTCATTGACAAAATGGAGGAAATACTGATTGATTTGTTTTTTCTTTTCCATTAGGGCAAACTGGGCATCAAATCCATTTGTGAGGTTAGCACACAATATACATTTGCATATCCCCTATGAATATGTTCCATTTTATCTCTGATAGTGACACATATTGGAGAGATTTCCCACTCTGTGTTAGTAGAGAGGGAAGAAATATGACTTTAATGTGAAACTTGGAGTCTCTCTTTGAGTGGCGATTGTGAAGATTATATGTTTTCACCATATTTGTACATTTGTGGGAAGATAAACCTATAAGTCCTCCCAGGGAAATCACTGGCCCCTTGTTAGTACTAGAATAAAAATGGGAAGGTCATTGAATATGTAACCCTAGGGACTGATTGGATCTTTTCATGAGTCTATGAAACTTAATTTTGTGGTTGGACAGCAGGGGTCTGTGCATGCACTCCAGCAAAGCATCTACACGATGTAGGAAAGAGGAGTTGCAGAAATGCCCATTTAGCACATTGACCCTTAAGTTCATAGGTGATTGAAGAAGATGTGATAAAATTGTAGAAGGAAACAGCAGAATATTCTTAAGGAAACTTGTGTGTAATGGCATTCAAGAGATGGGGGAGAATTTTAATTTCACTTTGTATCTTTCTATGCATCAATAATTTTTATAGTTCATGAGATTAACATCTTTTCTAATAAAATTGTAAACTGAATACATGAGTATGAAATGAAGAAATTAAGTGTGTCTCAGGCTCCTGAGGGAATAAAGCAACCTAAGTTTGGTAACATAGCCAGCCACCAGTCTGTCTTTCCTCTCTCCTTCTTTTGTATTTCTTGGTGCACATAGTGGATTTATTAGTAGGCTGTTGAGTACAGAAGTTCTTTACATGATTAGCATCAGAAATTAATGTGTGCCTTCACAGAATGTTCTGAACCCACAGGAATGGGTTTCTTCCTTCTGTACTCTGGCATATTCTCCACTAGGACACTGAAGTTATGAGAAGAACCTCTGTAGAGAAAAGAGCTTGAACTCTGTTTTCATCTTGTGTCTGAGAGCTTAGATTCCTGACTCTGAGGAAACACTCAACGTCTACGTCTGTGGGATCAGAGTGAGTGTGGATGGAGTCCGGTGTCTCTGCTCTGTTGGAAAGCAGCACATCATCATGTAGTGGGTTCTGAGATGTCAGACC
This sequence comes from Mus caroli, assembly GCF_978045245.1. NCBI lineage: Eukaryota > Metazoa > Chordata > Mammalia > Rodentia > Muridae > Mus > Mus caroli. The sequence goes on along the minus strand of NW_028227270.1, from coordinate 109,935,523 downwards.
AGCAGCCAAAGGCTCAGATCCCCTGGAGCTGGAGTTACAGGCAGTTGTGAGCTGCTGAATATGTGTTCTGGGAATCAAACTCCATGCATGGGATGGAGCACAGGGTCCCCAATGAAGGAGCTAGAGAACGTGCCCAAGGAGCTGAAGGGGTCTGCAGCCCCATAGGAGGAACAATAATATGAACTAACCAGTACCCCCCCAGAGCTTCCTGGGACTAAACCACCAAGCAAAGAAAACACATGGAGGGACTCATGGCTCCAGCTGCATATGTAGCAGAGGATGGCTTAGTCGGTCATCAATGGGAGGAGAGGCCCTTGGTCCTGTAAAGGTTCTATGCCCCAGTATAGGGGAATGCCAGGGCCAGGAAGCAGGAGTGGGTAGGTTAGGGAGCAGGGGAAGTGGGGAGGGGATAAGAGAATTTTGGAGGGGAAACTAAGAAAGAGAATAACTTTTGAAATGTAAATAAAGAAAATATATAATTAATAAAAAGGATAAAAAAACCTTTCATGTTATAACCCCCCCAAGAACACATTTCACTTCAAGAACTACTTTTTAATTTTTCTCTTTTCTCATACAACATAATTTGAATACAACTTCCCTCCCTTTATTTCTCTTACTTCCTCCCCACCTCTCATCTTTATCCCTTCCTGTCTCTCATTAGATAAGAATAGGCTTCTTAGGAGATGACAACAGAACAACAAAATAAAATATAATGCGATAAAACTAAAAGCCACTATATTGAAGTTGGACAAGACAAGCCAACCAAAAATGAAAGAGCTCCAAGAGAAGGATCAAGGATCAGAGACCCACATGCTAACACATGAGTCTTATTTAACAGGAGTCTTATTTAAGTACTAAACTGAAAGCTATAGCATATATTCAGAGGGCCAGGTACAGACCCATGCAGGCTTGGCGATGGTTGTTTCAGTCTCTGAGCTCCTATGAGCTTTGATCAGCTGTTTCTCTGTACTCTCTCTCCTTTGCCTCCCTGACTCTGTCTACCTCCTTTTCAGAGAGGTTCCCTGAGCTCTGAGGTGAGAAAATTGATGGAAAAAAATGTGTTTAGAGCTGTGTGTTCAAAGGACTGTCTGTCTCCATTTCTCTCTGTCTCTTCTCTCTGTCCCCCCCCCCCCCTCTCTCTCTCTCTCTCTCTCTCTCTCTCTCTCTCTCTCTCTCTCTCTCTCTCTCTCTCTCTCTCTCTCTCCTTCCCTCCCTCCCTTCCTTTCTCCCTCCCTCCTCCCTCTCTCTCTGTGAGTGTGTGTATGTGTTTGATATCTGGCTGGGGTCTCTGTATTTTTCCCATCTGCTGCAGGAGGACACCTTTCTGATAATGGCTGAATAAGGCACTGATCTATAAGTAGAGCAGAATAGCATTGGGAGTCATTTTATTTTTGTTTTCCATTGCACTAGGTTGCCACTCAAACCCTCAAATGCTGTCCAATGCTAGCTGTTTATCTCCCCAGTCTCTCCCTCACTCCAATTTCTCTTACCCCTACACCATCCACCATCACATCCATTTTATGTATAGGATCTATTCTATTTCCCCCTACCAGGGAGATCCATGTGTTCTTATCAGCCCCCCCCCCCCCCCGCATCATCCTCTTCAGGTCTCTGGATTGTAGCTTGATTTTCATTTATTTAATGGCTAATATTCAGACATAAGTGAATACATATTATATTTATCATCGTGGGTCTGGGTCACCTGCACTCAGGGTGATTTTTTTTTTTTTTAGTTCCATTTGCCTTCTGTTGAGGGGCATCTAAGCTGTTTCCAATTTCTGGTTATTATAAATGCAGAAGCAAGGAACATTGACGAGCAAGTGTCTTTGTGGTAAGATGAAGCGTCCTTTGTGTATATGCCCCAAAATGCCATAGTTGGATCTTGAGGTGGACTGATTCTCATTCTTCTGAAGAACTGCCATACTTATTTTCAATAGTGGCAGTATGAATTTACTTTTTAAAGTGGGCTAATGCAGCAAATGTATCCAGTGACGAGTGCTATTTCATTCCTATTATACTAGTGGCCAATGGAATTAAGAAGACCAACTCTCACACTCTGGCCTGGAAGAAATGACACATGCTAGGTTGTTTGGATGCAGAAATGGCTCCTGCTGCTTCTCTACACAGAAAGTTGAATCATATCTGCAACATTGAGGGAAATATAAAATCATGGAGAAGTTGAAACTAGAAAAAAACCTAGTTTCATACCCTTCTTCATGGCTCTTGTATCCTTGTGCCTACACTCTGTCTGTGATCATCACTTAAAATAACCCTCTGTGGTTCCTTTTCTAAAATTTTAGACTTTAACTACACTTATAAACGCAGGCTAGGGTCTATATTAGGAAGAAACATGCTTTTTTTCCTTTCTAAGCTTGGTCATGTTGATTAATATTATACTTCCTAGGTCCATCCATTACAATTTTCCTGTAAATTTCATTTTTCCTTACAGTTTAACATTAGTCTTTTGTACATACGTACCAGAATTTCATTATCTGTTAATCTGTTGATGGACATCTAGGTCAATTGTATTTCCTGGCTCTCATGAAGACAGCAGCAATAAAAACTGGTGTGCAATAGAAATGGTTTCTGAAAGTAGATGCAGAATGTTAGATTCTAAGAGGACACTTAGGATTGCTGAGCCCTGATTTATATGCTCTATGATCCCATCCCTTGAAGAGAGGGCAAAGCACCTGAGCATGAACAGTCTTTCTGGCAGTCCTCAATGGAAAGAACAGCACATCAGAGTATTTTAACAGAGCACAGACTGAGATACCCCGAATTAAAAGAAAATATTCTCCTTGTTGAGGTAGGGACCACATAGCCAGGACCCCAGACCAGATCGTGAGAACTGAGTGACTCTGAGTCAGAAGGTAGCAGGCAAACAGGAAACACTGTTCAGCTCTGTGAGCTAAGTCTTGTCATCAGATTGGCAAAGAAATGTGAGTCCCCTAGGAAGGAACTGGATTCCCATCTGGATTTCAGTTGGGTGAGAGTGAGCTGCCCCCACACATCCATGCCCCTCCATTTGTACAGACTACAGAATAATACACTTAGTACTGTGGGAAGTAGCTTTTTCTGTATCGTAAGGGGTGTGACACAGTCTCATTCTTGAAGGTCTGACGGGGTCATTGTTGCTTAAGCTTGTGAATAATTTGTTAATGGCTTTTAGATATTTATTACAAAACATCAGCTCTTCTTAGCCAAATCCTTACTATGATTCATATACCAAACTATTTTTATTAAAATCATCACTTGAATACAAGTTTTTTTTTAAGTATTAAGATTCTTTTTTCCTAAATTACCTGCTATTTGTTTGTTTGTTTGTTTGTTTGTTTGTTTTTAACTTGGAAATGGAAATGGAAATGGAAAAACAATTAGCAAACATATTTCCAGTTGACCGAATGTGGGAAATATCTGGTAAATTAAGCAACACATTCAGAGTTGGCTGGAGCTTGTTTGGAATGTTAGATGAAGAATGATAATATTGCTCATGTATTATTTCCCTAAAAACAACTCAACCCCAAATATGATGTAACTCACAAGGGCCCATAAGACTTCTAGATCCTTCCTCAAGAAATAGGATGGAACATGAAGACTTTCACATGTTGAATCCTAAGCAGACAAGAAATGGTCTATGCTACCGTGAGTTTGCTTCAACTGTTGAATTCCAAACTCTATCTCACATTGAGCACAAATTTTCTCAATGAATATATGGGCTAAATTTTTGAAGAAAAGGTAATCTACTTTGAGCTGTCTGATATTTTCCCCTGTAATTTTTAAGGTCATACTTCTTAGATCCTGTATTTCTATACATGGACCAATTCTTGATACATTTAGTTCTCTTCTTTTGAAACATCAGCCATACATTCAATCAGCCTCTTTGATATATGAATTGTATTTTACAATATTCTATGAGGTTTCCAAGTCTTCAGTAATTTTTGAAAATGTAAACGGTCACTGTCCTACACACACACACACACACACACACACACACACACACACACAGAAAGAGAGAGAGAGACAGACAGAGAGACAGAGAGAGAGAGAGAGAGAGAGAGAGACAGACAGACAGACAGACAGACAGAGACAGACAGAGACAGACAGACAGATACAAATACAGAGAGACACAGGCACACACACACACACAAACACACACACACACCGAGAGACAGAGAAACAGAGACAGAGACACACAGAGAGAGACACACACACATAATGAGAGAGAGAGAGAGAGAGAGAGAGAGAGAGAGAGAGAGAGAGAGAGAGAGAGAGACTTACCCATAGAGGCCAGAGGAGGGCTTTTTTAGATCCTGAAACTATAGTTACAGAATTTATGAGCCACAAAACATAGGTGCTGGGATCTGATCTCAGTAAGAGCAGCAACTGTTCCATCTCTCTAGCCCCCAGTATATAACTTTTATATTGCATGTCTATTCTTAGAAGAGAGCCACAATGAAGGAAAGGAGAAAATGCCTATTGGTTGAACTCCTTTAGGGGAATCCTCTTTTCTCAACCAAGATTATATAATTCACAGTGCTCACATAGATAAGATACCTGAAACATCTCTGCTACCTGTTCATAATTCCTGTTCAGCCAACAAGCCATGTTCCTGTCATATGTGTGTATTAGAGTCCCTCCCAAATCTCCCAGCTTTAAAAATAAAAGCACACAGACTATAAAGCCCATAATTCTCTCTGGGAGGTAGAACTCATATTATTCCTGAAGACATTCCCCGCTGGGAAGGGTTACCTAAAGGATGTGCCAATGAGCCATATGGTTCTTTGAAATTGTCAGCCCAGAGAGAAGATGAAAATAATTTCAGAAATGATACTTTTGATGTCTATCCACTACCCAGAAGCATGGCAAAACCTCTCAATCAGTCCTATTAAATCACTACTGGCCAGAGGGGTAATTTTAAAAAATTGCCTTTCATACTTTTATTTTTAAAAAGTGAGGTGGATGCTAACTTAAACAACATCTCTTCCCTCAGAAAGGTTTTAAGAGGTTGATTCCTGGGTGTAGTTAACTTCATAACAGGCATGCTGTTCCTACAGTTGATCTAGTCGACTGTCCTGTTAGCAGCAGGACACAACTTTATTTCAAGTGCAGGAAATAAAAGGGCAGATACAATATGATGGAATTGACTATTTGAAAAAATCTCCCATACCTTGGAACGCATGCTTTTACTTTTTGGTTTGGGTGCCAGAGGACTTAGAAGATAAGCTTATTGCTTTGAATGTAAATAAATGATAAGATAGAATCCTTAGAAACTGCTTAACAATTCATCGTACTGAGAGCTCACAGACAAGTTCTTTCAGGGTTACTTTTAATTGTCAACTTGATATAGCCTCAGATCACTTGAAAAGAGAGTCTCAGCTGAGGGAATTTGTTAGGTCAGACTAGTGGTCATGACTATGGAGATTGTCTGGATTATGAATTGATGTGAAAAGGCCCATCCCTAGCCCTATGCAAGAGATCCTAGATTCTATAGGAAAGCTAACAGAACCTGAGCCTATGAGCGAGCCAGCAAGCAGCATCCTTCATGATTTCTGCTCATGTTTCTGCCCTGACTTTCCTCTTTTATTTCCATGAGGTTGTTGTCCAGTGCTTTATCAGAGGAAAAAAGGAGACCATTCCATTCCCAAACTTCATTTTGCCTTGATCAAGCCAGTTCTCCACACAGGGGAATAATTAATTTAAAGATTAAAATAGGGAACTGAATCTTAGACACAAACCTATGGGTTTGGTTAAAACCTAAACTCCAAGCATCTAGATGAATGGGTGGGTTATAATAAATCATCAGATAAATGCAATTCATAAATGATGAACAGAAACTACCATAATAGAGAAGTAAAGTTGTAGCTGACCTGATATGGCTGCAGAGGAAGGCATTCTGTGTGTGGAAGAGATGAGAAAATTGCTATACATGAGCAAACACTTCTGACACACTGGAGTCTGCTTTCCCAGACTCTACATTGAAGTTTGGAGCCCATGCTGACTTACTTCTCTGTATTATGCAATGGATAATACATAGTACATAACAATGCACTGAAGTTATTAAAAGCTGAAGTTATTAAAATTTTTGAGGTTTGTTGGGTGGCTCTAAGGTTTTATAGTATATAGGAATACTATATACATATATCTTTACATATACATATATGGGTATAAATATTTGTGTATATATACATATAATCATATATATGTATATAAATACACACACATACATATATATGGATTTTGCTACTAGTTGTTATTGATTACTTTTGTATTTCAATGCTACATTGTAATGGGCATATATTTAAAGTAAGTCAACATGAATCTTAGAAAAAGCTTGTCAATTTTAAAACATGAAGTTATTCAGAATACTTACTTGCCTAGTATATCTAAAGCCTGGGGCTGAATCCTAGTACTGAAAGAAGACCACCAGCTAAACACAACGTAAGGCCTCTAGTAGGATTTTGATGGACTTATGGTAATAGCACAGCTATTTTGAGGAGAATGTTCACATTAGAATCATTGATGCTTTGGGGTACAAATCCGTTCAGTACTCTGTGTATGGACTGTTGTACAGGTTTCACTGAAAAGACTCTACACATCTCCTGTCAGACTTATAGCGCTGGGTATTTTGAGCTATGTGTTTAACCGTTTTCATTTCTTGTTTGTTGTCAAGAGTTAACAAAATATACAATCTTTGTTGGTATCCTGAGCTGTGTCTTATATCTGGATTTATGATGTTTTGGGCTCTTGTACCATGATCACCATTTTCAAGCTTAAACACCCAAATGTCAGAAGTAATCTTCAGTTCTTGTAGATGCAGCAGAAAGTAAGCCCAGTGTAGGAGAATGAAGCACAGCCCTCTCTCATTTCATTTCCATCTGGACACTGACACACTCTTATCAGGCTTTAGTGACTCAGTATCTCCCTGAACAATCTGTGGCATTTCTTCTGAAGAAGGGGCAGAAGTGCTCTGATACCTTCTGTACCAGGTGGGTCTATGACCCTCAAGCCTGTATCTTATTGTTTCCTTTTTAATCTACTCCAGGATGCACATGCTAAAGGAGTCATTAAAAAGTTCTTTTAATCACTTTCTTTGTGGCCATTAAACTATCCTCTAAGCACAGATTTGTATTCTTACACTAGAGAAATATTCTTTATATGAAAACCATTAAGCTTTGAATCTTATTGTTTTATTTTTAAGGTTACATTCAGACACATGGGATTCATTATATCACATATTTTTTTCTTTGATTCTCTCTGCCCCACCTTCACTCATATGTCTTTCTAGTCCCTTTTGAGATTCCATTTCTCCCTGAATTGACCTCAGTTCTACTTTCCTGTCATATATATTCCACTGCCCTCTCCTTTCTCACCTGTCACTTTGCTGGGATCTTTTCCTCTTTTTGCGCAGTCTTTCTTCTATTTTGATGACTCCTACACATGCATATACACAGATGTGCACCCCCACACATACTTGTGCACAGATGTGCACTCACACCTGCATATACTCAGATGTGCACACACATATATATGCACAGATGTGCACACATACATGCTTGTGCACAGATGTGCACTCATAGTTGCATATGCACAGATGTGCATCCATACCTGCGTGCACACACATATACAATCTTAAATGTGGATTCTGCACAGGAGTCACTATTTGTCTTTCTAAATCTAAGTCTGATTTTCTCATGGTTGTTTAAGAATACTTTATTCTCCTAGTTATTTCTCCAAACTCACCGACAATCTTGGACAAATGTTGTCATTTTATTTTATTTTATTTTATTTTTTACTTAAGCAATTTCTCACTAGGTAGATCTGACTGATCTAGAACTATCTATATAGACCAGGCTGTCCTGGAACTCACAGAGATCTGAGTGCCTCTATCCCCCAAGTACTGGATTAAAGGTATGTGCTACCCTGCCATGCCTGTGATGGATAAAAATGTCACCCCCCCCACTACTGTTCATTACCATTTCATATTAAATCATTTTCTTGTTAAAAGGTCATGCATTTAAACTACTAAACATACATATATAATGCATTCTAAAATATAAAACAACTTAGAATTAATGACTAAAAAACTTTCAAAAGAGTCTACATTGTTATATCAAGCTAAAAAAACAAGCACTGGGGGGCAAAGAGCAACAAATAAGTATTTATTCTACACTTAGTGAGACTCTTGAGGCCAATTATCATGACACCAGCATTTTACTCCACAGGCTTCCTTTTTCACTAAAATTTCTGCTGAGAGCATAGTTGCCAATATGACTTACTCTGACCAATAAACAAAGAAATGAAATTACATATATATATATATATATATATATATATATATATATATATAGAGAGAGAGAGAGAGAGAGAGAGAGAGAGAAGAAAAACATCCAGCTATGCTGATGTGTACCTATCTTCTAGTACCAGCCCTGGGATGCTAAAGCAGGAAGAAATTGATTTCAAACCACTCTGGGTTACACACTGTGCAGAGGATAAAAAAGAGGAGGAGGAGGGAGAGGAGGAGGGAGGGAGAGAAAACAGAACAAGGGGGCAGAAGGCAGAGGAGGATGCACAGGGGGAGGTCATCACCTGTGGCCTTTATAGATCTGGTTGTGATTTAATTTGGGAACAGAGTAAACAGAACTGCTGGTTGTGGTCAGTCTCAAACAGTCAAAACCACACTTCCTTTCCTCACCACAAGCGTTGGTGTAATCTCTCTCGGTGCCACTGTCAAATTCCATGCTCAGTTGGAACATTGAATCTGTCTGCTTAGCTAATAATTTCTTCATGTGCTCCGTTGGCTGTCACTCATGACTGTTTTCCTCTGCAAAGGCTGCATGAATTGCAATGAGTTATGCGCGTGGAGAAGCTGACCTCTATTAAGGAAGGGAGGACAGAACCTCAGATCACTGGATGTCACTTCAAGGGTGAGGTCTCTACTAATGCTGATTAAAGTCCCCTCAGAAGACTGGAAGCTTTTAAGGATATTTAAATCTTTCTTTTCAGTCCTGCTGAGATCAGACACAAACAAGATCCTTTCGCTCTTATCCTGTTAGTGATGAGCAGTGAACAAGCTTCATCTAGTTCCAGTTCCCGTTGCTGCAGTAGCTATAGTCAGAAACTCTAGGCCTCAAAGCAAGAACAGGAGCTTGGAAGTAATAGCACATCTCCTACTGAATTAATTTAAAAATATTCAAACTGTACCTGGTTCAAATTTGGCGGCTGTTTATTAGCTGTGAGTCTTTGCCACTGGTTGGCATCTTCGTTGAAGTTAATTATACCATTAGCAAAAATGCGTCTTAAAGGCCTTGTTTAAAAGTCACTTGTTGGGGGTGAGGACATGGCTGTGTGGATACAAGAACTTACTGTGTAGGCATGAGGCTTGAATATCATCCTCCACATTTCATATAAGCCTGTGACCCAGCAGTATGTACGGTCAGGGACAGGAGGATTACGAGGGCTCACTACTTTCAGCCTAGCTCCAGGTTCAATGAGACTGTTTGCCTTGGAAGATACAGCAGAGAAATACAGAACAGAGCACAATGTCTTTCACTGGCCCCTAATGCTTGCAAACCTATGCACAATGCAAATTAGACACACATGCATCACACATAGTCGTGTACTTAATCATTGTAAACATACTAAATTGTCCAGTACACTCTCATATCTGCATGAGGAAAGGGAGAACAAAATTTGAGGGTTATTTGGCCCACTTTTAGGAAGTGCTATTTCCTAATGATAGGGTGAATTTGCATGGCTTTTACATCTGTCCAGTCTTAAAAATGGGATTGCCTGGGTGAAAGCTTTCAATGTGTCCAACGAGCCTTAGATGACAATCGACCAACATCCAGTTATATGAATACTGAAAGGTATTTTGATGTCACATGAAACTTGATACAAACAGATAAAGAGAAAATTCTGAAAAAAATATAATTATGAAGAAAGTACAAAGAAGGGATATGTGTTTATACTTTAAAGGGAATATATTTGAGAAACAGCAAGGCATAGGGAGTACTTTTTAGAACTCTTCACAAAATAACCCGGACCACAATAGCATACTTGCATTCACAACATAAACACTCAGGTATGCTAACAATAGCCACATAGGTGTGGTAGTTATGAGTAAACAAGTTGCTCGCCAAAAACTAGGTCAAAAGTATAAGTGAATAAGGTCATGTTTGGCAATTGCACACAGCAGGCTTTATTCAGATGACCATCTTAAGTCCTGTGATGGACAGCTAAGAGGTTTGAAAAGATTGACTGTCTCCCACAGCTCCTCACCAGTGCCTAGTGTACACTTGGCCCAAAGAGTTGAGGTCATGAGAAAATGTATCTTTCTCAAATGTAGATGGACAATGAGGACATTTCCTCATTTGCTGAGCATGGTGCAGTATCTTCGAATGATGGCAAGGCTTAGCTCTATAGCCAGTGTGGAGAAAATGGACTTCTCAGAGGCAAATATGCAAAGATGCACAAAACATTGGAGAGCTACCTGAAAGTCTTTGCACAATGCATTCCTCCAGTATTTATTCAGTAAGTGTGAAGATTGACTGAATATACAGCAAAACAAAGCATTTAAATACAAAGAACATACAAAACGCAAAAGGATCCTAACTCAAAACATCCAGGAAATACAGGACACAATGAGAAGACCAAACCTACGGATAATAGGAGTTGATGAGAATGAAGATTTTCAACTTAAAGGGCCAGCAAATATCTTCAACAAAATTTTAGAAAAAAACTTCCCAAACTTAAAGAAAGAGATGCCCATGAACATACAAGACGCCTACAGAACTCCAAATAGACTGGACCAGAAAAGAAATTCCTCCCGACCCATAATAATCAGAACAACAAATGCACTAAATAAAGATAGAATATTAAAAGCAGTAAGGGAAAAAGGTCAAGTAACATATAAAGGCAGGCCTATCAGAATTACACCAGACTTTTCACCAGAGACTATGAAAGCCAGAAGAGCCTGGACAGATGTTATACAGACACTAAGAGAACACAAATGCCAGCCCAGGCTACTATACCTGGCCAAACTCTCAATTAACATAGATTGAGAAAACAAAGTATTCCATGACAAAACCAAATTCACACATTATCTTTCCACGAATCCAGCCCTTCAAAGGATAATAACAGAAAAAAAACAATACAAGGATGGAAATCACGCCCTAGAAAAAGCAAGAAAGTAATCCCTCAACAAACCAAAATCCAGAAGATGTCCAAACAGGTAAGAAGGACACATGCTCCACTATGTTCATAGCAGCCTTATTTATAATAGCCAGAACCCGGAAAGTACCCAGATGGCCCTCAACAGAGGAATGGATACAGAAAATGTGGTACATTACACAATGGAGTACTCCTCAGCTATTAAAAAGAATGAATTTATGAAATTCTTAGCCAAATGGATGGACCTGGAGGGCATCATTCTGAGTGAGGTAACACAATCGCAAAGGAACTCACACAATATGTATTCACTGATAAGTGGATATTAGCCCAAAACTTAGGATACCCAAGATATAAGATACAATTTGCTAAACACATGAAACTCAAGAAGAATGAAGACCAAAGTGTGGATACTGTGCCCCTTCTTAGAATTGGGAACAAAACACCCATGGAAGGAGTTACAGAGACAAAGTTTGGAGCTGTGACGAAAGAATGGACCATCTAGAGACTGCCATATCCAGGGATCCACCCCATAATCAGCTTCCAAACGCTGACACCATTGCATACACTAGCAAGATTTTGCTGAAAGAACCCAGATATAGCTGTCTCTTGTGAGACTATGCCGGGGCCTAGCAAACACAGAAGTGGATGCTCACAGTCAGCTATTGGATGGATCACAGGGCTCCCAACGGAGGAGCTAGAGAAAGTACCCAAGGAGCTAAAGGGATCTTCAACCCTATAGGTGGAACAACATTATGAACTAACCAGTACCCCAGAGCTCTTGACTCTAGCTGCATATGTATCAAAAGATGGCCTAGTCGGCCATCACTGGAAAGAGAGGTCCATTGGACAGGCAAACTTTATATGCCCCAGTACAGGGGAACGTCAGGGCCAAAAAATGGGAATGGGTGGGTAGGGAAGTGGGGGGGAGGGTATGGGGGACTTTTGGGAGAGCATTGGAAATAATTGAGGAAAATACGTAATAAAAAAATATAAAAAAAGGAAAAATAGGTATATATTTTTCTTGTACCATTTTTCTTTGAGAGTACATTAATGTTAATTTTCTATATGATGCTAGTATCTCTTGGCTTTTTTTGTGATTCACTATCCATGGACATGAACACTCCCTATTCAGTTTTCACATTACATACCATGGTGTTTTGGATAAGTGACATCCATTGTTCCCTCACTTATATAGGGGCCAAGGATTTGTCAGAAATGCTACTGATAATCAGAATGCCATACACAAACATCTTCTTTAAAAAAAGTTTATATTTTCCTGTGTGTGCATGTCCACATACTCGCAGTTGTGTGGCTGAATGTATGTGTATGGGTTCATTATATGTGTATGTATAATGTGTAATACATGAGTATGTGCATATGTGTAAATGTTTGTTTAGAAGCCAGACAGCACACTTTAGTGTCATTTCTCAGGAACCATTCACCTTTAAAGTGTTTCTTAAAAATTATTATTATTATGTGCATGTGCCTCTGCATGTGAGCATGCATATGTGTCTTCATGTGCACATGGAGGCCAGAAGAGGGTGTCAGATTTCCTGGAGCTAGAGTTCTAGGGATCTGTGAGTGTCCTGATGTGGGTGCTGTGAACTGAACTCCTAACTTCTATTGAGTACAGGCAGGGCTCTTAATCCTTGAGCCAAATTTTCAGCTTCAACCTTGTTTATGGACTTGGCAAGGTTGTCTGGCCAGCAATCCCCAGGGACCTTCTACCTTTACAGTCCTAGACGTGGGATTATAAGCGTTTGCTGCCATACCTGGCTTTGTGCTATAGCTCTGGTAATCAAGTTCAACTCCCCATACATGCACAACAGTCCTCCCCTCAGCTTCTGTGAAGCATCTCCTTATTTGACAATATAATAACACTTGCAACAGCCAGCATTTGAAACTGAGGTTTTCATCATTGCCACATGCATGGTTATTCTATTCATCTGAATTTTCAGACAAATGAACAGAGGTAAATGGAGAAGCACAGTCATTCATTGACGGCACCCTGAAATTCACTTTTTATTTTTCTGAGACAGGGTTTTGCTGTGTAACTGTGGTTACCCTGGAACTCACTCTGTATACCAGGCTGGCCTTGAACTCACAGAAGTTCACCTGCCTCTGCCTCCTGGATGCTGGAATTAAAGGTTCGTGCTGCAACCATCCTGCTGAAATTCATTTTTGAAGGATTGTTCATGGCTAATTCCAAATCCTCCATTGTGGTTTAAATTAATAAATATTCTTCAGCAAATTGTGCCATACCTTCAGCTAGGTGTTTACAAAGACATTTGTGTTTTACAGAATTTTCATAACCAACTTCGGGTGAATTTCAAACACACTTTCTGTGTATGTGTTTGTGTATGTGTATGAGTGTGTGTGTGTGTTGCACACACCATTACTAGTATTATCTCTTAGCAAGTTTTTTCTAACCTCAGATTTTGTGGTCAACATAGACTTTGTGTGCTCTTTGACAGGGAAATCATAGCCAGCTATGATCATTATTTAGGAGTTCTTTCATATTGGATGGAATTTTGTGCCTGCAAACTTCTCTGCTTATAAGGTTATTCAGCTTGTATCTTGCTTCTCCAATGGAGGGCATTCTTTAAAGCAAGCAGCTCATGAGCAGACGATTTGACAGGGGCAATTTCTTGCATTGTTGCCTGCATTCACGCTTCTGTGGCTTTGTAAATACTTGCTGAACTTACTTGTCGAGAGGGGAACGATGGTCTAAAACTGGCAGATGTATGCTTTCCATTTTAAACCATTTTCCATTATAATTGGCAATGACGTGATGATTTTCTTGCTTTAACATATAAAGGTTTACCTTTCACCAGGAAGTAACCTTGAGTGGCTACCATAGCATGCATCACTCCCCAGGAGAGGAATTTCAGATGGGTTTCTGTTGTGTGTAAAGCAATCAGGAAAACTGGCTGGCTTCCCCAGTATTAAATCTGAGTTGGCTGTGGAACTGCCAGAGGCCATAGCAGGGTAGGATTATCAGGGGAGCTGGCTCACATGGTTTTGTTGAATGCAATGTCCCAAGACAGGTTACCTGGAAATCTGGAGACCTGGAGATGTCCCTGGTATGGTTCAGTGCAGATGTGGAGGCCCCAGAACAGGAAAGTTGAGGGTGCATTTGGAGGCCAAGGTTAAAAACCTAAGGTCCTGGGAGCCATAAAAAGCATAGGAGTGCAAAGGTTGGTGAAGATGGAGCTGAGCCCTGAAGGCAGCAGAAGAAAATTCTGCTCTAGTTCTAGACAGAGGCCAGCCCAGCTGCTACTTTGTTTTGTCTCTCCTCTCCTCTCCTCTCCTCTCCTCTCCTCTCCTCTCCCCTCCCCTCTCCTCTCCTCTCCTCTCCTCTCCTCTCCTCTCCTCTCCTCTCCACTCCTCTCCTCTCCTCTCCTCTCCTCTCCTCTCCTCTCCTCTCCTCTCCTCTCCTCTCCTCTCCTCTCCTCTCCCCTCCCCTCCCCTCCCCTCCCCTCCCCTCCCCTCCCCTCCCCTCCCCTCCCCTCCCCTCCCCTCCCCTCCCCTCCCCTCCCCTCCCCACCCCTCATGCTGGATGAGGAGGTGTTTCTACTTGTGTTGAATTGGATAATCAGCACCCAGTTCATCAAAATTGGACACAAATGCAGGGAGATGGATCAGAATTTAAGATAACTTCATCTGCTATTAGGAGGAACTGAATTGAGATCCTCAGAACCCATGCAAGAAACAAAGCCAGAACAGCACACACACACACACACACACACACACACACACACCACCACCACCACCACCACCACCACCAAACAAAACAAAACAAAACAAAACAAAACAAAACAAAACAAAACAAAACAAAACAATTGAGCTTGGTAATATGATAGCCTATGATCCCAGTACTGGAGTGGAGGTGGGGCAGAAGGATGGGCTTGTTGACTGCCATCCAACCTCCATGTTTACTGACAGACCCTGCCTCAAGGGAAGAAGCTAGATCCTGATTGAGCAGCACACCCTCCATCCTTCGCTGCCTTGGGTCTAGATGCACAGGTAAAGCCACCCTCACATGCACATATACCAAATACCACATAAACACACACACACACACACACACACACACAAGTGCACATGAATTCTTTGAGAGTTACTGTTACTACTGCTTGGTCAGTTTTCTAAAGACCGTCCTACTCAATAGAGTACAGTATGCTGCACCCGAGTAAAGAGACACCAATCTTTTCCTCAGAAATTGCCTTTCTATTCCTTGAATATAGACATCTTTTAAAGTGGGGATTGCATATGGGCTTTGGGCTTTCAAGATTACCTTATTTGGCACCATACCTCACAGAATTGTCAGCCCCTAGTCATGATTACATTCTGGACTTCCTGACCTACTCAGAGCAGGGCAGTAGCCTGAAGACACAGTTTTCATTCTATGCAGGGAAACTAACCTTGCTTGAAGTATTCTTTATAAGCTTAGGTGGAAGTATCACCTACACAGGTAGTCTTTGTCATCCCTGGGAGCTCTGTCTTATCCTTATAGCTTGAACTTTAATGCGCTTCCTGTACACAGACTTCTGTTAGATTTTGTGGCTGTGCTTCTGTTGTTATCCATGCCTCCAGTGATCGGTAACTGTTTTCTTTTATGACACAAAGGATTAGTCTATTATATGCTTCCCATGTTCAGGGCTGCTGTAAGCCACCTGTGCTAGAGATCACCACAGCTTTTATCACCAGCGCCGAATCCAGTGAGGGCTACAATGTAAACCAGCTTGTTTATGAAAAAGTATACATTCCTAGCTTGACAAGTGCCCTTACTGGTGACTTACAACAGGGGCACCCCAGCCCTGCTTCCTTTCTTGACTTAATGGATTCTTTATGTGGTATCCTTTATTTTCTGTCCTTCCCCAAAACAAACCAAGAAATCTTTGGTAAAACATAAGTTAGGAAAATTATACACCTTGCTTTCTGGAATCTAGATATCTCTCCTGAAGCTTTCTTCCTTGATGGATGAGGAGTCCTGACTATAGACTTTTGAAATTCCTGTCAGTGCCTCCACTGCCTTGGAAGCCACCCTTGGCAACAGTAGTATTTCCTGGCATCTGCCTGAGTTATTCAATGAGCTCTTCCATCAGCTTCTCCAACTTTTATAGACGAATCCAGTTTACATACATCTTTGTTTTGCCAAACATAACAACCCAGGCTTGATCAGTAGCTCACTGGTGAGATTGAATTTTGGGACTGAATCTGTGGGATAGATTCCCCTGTAATCCTGGTTCATCCTCTGCCATGCTGGGGGTTAAGACGGTTCTGATTCCTACAAATCCATTGGGAATTTGTAATGTTATTATCTTTTTAATTCTTTCCCTGTCACTAATAGTGAGTCAAAGGCAGGAAACTTATTGACAAGGACCAACCCACGTCATATGCTCCCTCAGCAGACCACATCCTACCAGTCTTCCTAGTCTTGAGGGTCTGAACAATCTGGTTCCTGTGACTGGGTCAAAGTCACCATGTGACACCCAGCTCTCTTTTCCTTAGTGTTTATGTCAGAATAAATAACAGGACTCATTTGTTATCGGTGGAACCATGCATATAGGCTACAGATGTAGAGGATACTTGGGGCATCAGACATGCCAGAGACTAAGGTAGTAGCCCCTGTGTCACTCAGCTTAAGTCATTATGGCAAAGTTTCACAGGGCAGAGGATTTTAGCCACATGTAATTGTTCCTCAGTGTTCTGAAGGCTGAAGTCTGGGATGAAGGTCTGGGTAAGATTCATTTCCTCCAGGCCATTTCTTTTTGGCTCAGAGATGGCACCTTCTTCCTGTGGCCTCCAGAGGTCAGCACTCTGCGGATCTGTTTCAACTTCCTTTTGTCAGATTGGACCATAGCCACCCTGGCAACTTCAGCTTTGTTTCATTGCCTATTTAAATCCTGCCTCCACATAAAGTCACATTCTGTGGGACAGGGATAATTTAAGGAGAAAGACTTGAGCATATTTAGAGACAAACAGGTCAACAGTCTCTAACAGCAGCACTTCTGAAAAATTAGCCTGTGTGCCTCGTTGAATCTGCATGTGGAGGAGTCTGGGGTCCCTGGGGTGTGTGGAGAGTGATGGCTCAGACAGCCAGATTTGGCTGAAGAATTGTTACTAAGAGTTTGACTGTGTGACTACAATGTATCAGAAGCTCGCTCATCCTATTCTGCTCCATTGTCACCACTCCCTCCCTCAGTAGGGTGTGAATGGTATCAGCCACTTGAGGCTGGCTGTGAGGGTCTCTTGCTAGTCAGTGTGGTACTCACAAATCCTCTCCTTTGTAAGAAGGTCTATTCTTTCTTTATGCTCTGTACATTGGATACAATGTTACTACTTCACCAGTCTCTGAATTAAAGAGAAAATGGCCTGGAGCAAGTGCATTAGTTACTTCTGTCCTTGTTGTGACAAAATGCTTGATAAAACAGTCTAAGAGAAGAAGGGCTGTTTGCACTTGTACTCGGAAGGTAAGGCGCAGGGTGAGAGGGAAGACCTGACTGCCGCGTCTTGTGGAAGATGCTCACTCACACTGTCACTTTGCAGGGGAAAGAAGCACTAGTCTCCAGTTTGCCTTCTCACTCAATCCAGAATCCCACTCTCATGGATGGAGCTGCCCATATGCAGGTGATCTTCCCTCCTTATTTAAGTCTCTCTGCAGATGGCAGGATGCTCTCACAGATAATCAGAGCCATGTATTCTAGGTGATTCTCTATCTAGTCAAGTTTTCGTGAAGATTCACCATCATAGACGGATCTTTCCTTGTGTTAAACAAAACCCACGATTTGCCCATTTATACCCAGCTGCCTCTAATTAATAACATAATCTAGTTTTGTTATTAAATATGTTACATTTCTGATTATATTATAATAACTTAAAGTTTAATTTGCAAATTAAAACCCTGATAGCATACAGGAGCTTACTTCTCAGTACATATACAATATGTAACTTTTGATATGGTCATACTATGTAACATTTATTGCAAAACCACTCATTTTAAACTGTCTGCCCTTGTTTCATTAGCAAATATAAGTGAATAGTAGACCCATTAAACAACTTTATGACTCATTTTACTCTTGCTAAAAGCATGCTGTCAGTACACATTTTAACTTACTAACTAATGTCCATGGTGCTGGAAATGTGGCTTGGGGTTAAGAGCACTTAATTCAATTAGAGAAGGCCTGGGTTCAGTTCCCAGCTCCCGCGTGGGGATGGAAGCACAGCTCAAAACTTCTTCTAATTCAAGTTCCAGGGGACTGGCAGTTTGAATGAGAATTGCCCTCATGGGCTCATGTATTTGGATGTTTGGTTACCAGTTGGTGGACTGGTTAGAAAGCATTAGGAATACTTACCTTTTGAAACTGTAAGCAAGCCCCCAATTAAAAATTTTTGTGTAAATTGTCTTGATCATGGTGTCTTTTCACCATGCAATAGAACACATATATCCATGCAAAGAATAAATCAGTAAATAACTCTTTAAAAATAACTGACGACTCTTCCATGGGATGGGTCTCAGACCAGCCATTGATTGGCCATTCCCTCAAACTCTGCTTCATCTTTGTCCCTGTACATCTTGTAGGTAGGACAGATTTTGGGTTAAAGGTTTTTGGGTAGATTTGTGTCTCCTTTCCTCCACTGGAAGTCCCACCTGGTAATAGGAGGTGGCCATTTCAGGCTCCATATCTTCTGCTGCTAGGAGTCTCAGCTAGAATAATCCCCATAAACTCTCAGGAGCCCTTCACATCCTAGGAAATTCCACCCTACCATTTCCATTATCTCTCTCAGTTCTCCCACCCTACACTTCTCATACCTTATCCTTACCCCTGTTCCCCTCCCCACACTTTTTCCCACCCAGTTCTCTCCCTCCTTCTACTTCTAAAGTCTATGATGTCTATTTTGTTTCTTCTTATTATTCATAAGATTCAAGCATTCTCCCTTAGACCCTCCTTGTTATTTGAGAGCCAACCCCTGACACTTTATTTATTTATTTATTTATTTATTTATTTATTTACATCCCCAATGCTGCTCCACCCCTTTCCCTTCCCCATCCTCTTCTCTGAGAGGATGGGATCTCGCCCTATGTATCTCCCCACCTTGGTACATCAAGTCTGTAGGATTAGGTGTATCCTCTCCCACAATGCTGCCCTGCTGGGCAAAAGATTCTTCTAGTCAGGCTACAGCTTTAGGTATCATACCTGATCCAGTTGTTGGGGCACACACATGGAGACTGAGTTGCATGTCTGCTACATATGTGCTGTTGGTCCCCTTCCTCAGTCTTTGAGAGCTCCCAGGGGTCCAGGTTAGTTGACTCTATTGGTCTTCTTGTGGAGTTCCTTTCCCTTTCAGGGCCTTCCATCCTTCCCCCAACTCAACTATAAGATCCTCTGTCTAATGTTTGGCGATGGGTGTGTGCATCTGTTTTAGTCAGCTGCTGGGTGGAGCCTCTCAGAGGACAGTTATGCTAGGCTCCTGTCTGCAAACATAGCAAAATATCATTAGTAGTGTCAGAGACAGGTGCTTGCCCATGGATGGGTCTCAAGTTGGGCTAGTTATTGGTTGGCCATTCCTTCAGTCTCTGCTCTATCTCTTTTCTTGATACTATTATGATTCTCTGCAATGTTTGCAGACAGGAGCCTAGCATGACTGTCTTCTGAGAGTCTTCATCCAGCAGCAGATGGAAACAAATGCAGAGACCCACAGTCAAACAATAGGTGGATCTTGGGGAGTCTTGTGGAAAGTGTGAGGGGGAGGATTGAGGGAGTTGGAGGGATCAAAGACTCCACAAGAAGACCCACAGAGTAAACTAATCGGAGCCCATGGGAACTCACATAGACTGAACCACTAACCAGAAAGCATGCATGTGCTGGACCTAAGTCCCCTAAACATATATAGCAGATGTGAAGCTTGGTCTTTATATGGGTCCTTTACAAGTGGAGTATGGCCTATCTCTGACTCTGTAGCCTGCCTTTGGATCCCTTTGCCCTAGCTGGGCTACCTTTTCTAGCTTCAGTGGGAGAGGGCACACTTAGTCCTGTTACAACTTGATGGACCAGGGTGGGTTGGTACACATAGTGGGGGTGGTGCCCCTTCTCTAAAGAGAAGGAGAAGAAAGGGGCACCAGGGGATGAGGGTGTGAGGGTGGAACTGGGAGGAGGGGGGAAAGAAGATGTAAAGTGAACAAATAAATAAATGAAAAGGATAACTAATGCTTGGGATACTTTACGAAAGGCAGAACATATTTCCACTGAGGCAAAAGAACTGCAAAGCTTCAGGAATATAGGAAAAATATCATAGATACTTAAGGGTACCAATCAGCAGATCCTAAGAGATTTACCAACATATAATGTTCTCTCTGAGTTTCAAGTCCTACACTGCTAGTGCTGACCACCTGAGACATACTTGTTTCTTTCCGCTAGCTTTCTACCATCCTGAGAATAATGTAAATGAGTTAATAACTCCTACGGATCAAACAGTTATGCATATGGTTGGGCAAGATGGTTATACCAATAAAGCTTGACATGAATAAATCTGTTGTCAACTTGGTGTGAGGGAACATCTGCCCATGGTGAAATATATCAGTGGGGTATGTTTCTAATGATGGGCTCACTGAGAGCCCTAGTGGATCTATAACAGACACCGAGCCTTAGGCAAGTGCTTGAATTTGTCTCACAATGACAATTAACCACTGCAGAATATGTTCTGTGACTATTAACAATTGCCTTGTGCTAACTTACAATCCTCTATCGCATGCTATTAGATTGGCACTTTTAAGATTTTAAAACAGAGTAACCATCTTCTAAAACTTTTAGAATCACAGTTATGTTGGAGCTATATACACATAGTAACATTCTGTATATTTATGTGGGAAATACAAACAGAGCTGGAGATGGACACCTTTCATTTTTTAAGAAAAGATCCAGCAATAAGTGACATGGGCTAGAATGTCAGGAACTGTGTTTTGAAGAATTGAAGGATAGATATTGATAGAGAAAAATGGAAACAACTTTGCAATGATATTGAACATTATAGTGCAAAGCACCATTATTAATGAGAATTAATAGATAACTTAGACTGTATAATTCAACTGGCACATATAAACTGGAATAGTGAGGTGATCAAGTTTCAGTCTGATAGAGCAAACAAAGAAGAACTAATGATGATATTTTTAGTATCTTAATAAGATAAAATAAGTGTAGTCACATATCTCCTCACCTAGTTAGACACTCACTTCTGATTTGAAGAAAGTGATAGCAAATCTTATTTTTCCAATCGTAAATATTGTTTTATATGCTACTAAACCCCATAAGCTAGAAAACTTAAGTTGCTTTCTCATTGTTGTGACAGAATGCCTGACACATGCATCTTAAGAAAAAATTATTTTGGCCCAGAGTTTGAGGATGCAGTCTATCATGGCAGAGAAGGTTCATAGGATTAGGAGAGTGAAGAGGTGACTGGTAACATTGTATCCAGGTGACTGGTAACACTGTACTCAGGTGACTGGGAACATTGTATCTAGGAGACTGGGAACATTGTATCCAAATCAAGGACATAGAGAGATTCATCCTTGTCCTCAATGGCCTGTCTCCTTTATATGCAGCCCTGGACGTAGTCCTTAGAGTGATGCTGGTCATGTTTAGAGTGGTCTTCCCACTCTAATCATCTAGAAAAATACCTCATTGCACATCCTGAAGCTTGTTTCTTCTGTGATTCTAGATTCTATCACATAGCCAATAAATATTAATCTTTGAAAACATCATTTGATGTCCTAGAATTATGCACCGACAACAAAGATACAGAACTTGTTATAACCTCAAAATCTAATCATAATGCCGCATTTATTTCTACTAAAAATAGATTGACTGGGGATGGGTAGATTACTCACTGGTTAAGAGTGCACATTGCTCTCCCAGAAGACCTCAGTTTGGTTCACAAAACACAAACCAGACAGCTCACAACATCCTGCAATTCTAGCTCCAAAGAGATCTAGTGTTTGTGGCCTTGTGTGGTACCTACACACACACTTGCACAGGACCACTCCCCCCATATATACATGCAATTAAAATGCTTTTAAAGGTATATTTTAAAGGGGAGCTAGATATAACTGTCATTTGTCATAAGATTTTCAGAGTGTTAACCTTTTCATCTGTAAAGTATGTTTCACATTGCTGTAAAAGACAAAGCATTTCCTTTAACTGATAGGAAGAATGAGCACCCCCGCAAGTACCTTCAGAATATATTCTATTATATCTCAGTCCTTACGGTACCTGACGTTATACATCAGAACTGCAGAAGAGTGATCACTGCATTCATGGTAGAATTTCTCTTTCTTTTCTTTTCTTTTCTTTTCTTTTCTTTTCTTTTCTTTTCTTTTCTTTTCTTTTCTTTTCTTTTCTTTTCTTTTATTTATTATTAGATATTTTCTTCATTTACATTTCACTGTCTGTCCTGAAAGTCCCCTATACCCTCCCCCAACCCTGCTCCTACTTCCTGGCCTTGGAATTCCACTGTACTGGGGCATATAATCTTCGCAAGGCCAAGGGCCTCCACTCCCAATGATGGCCAACTAGGCCATCTTCTGTTACATATGCAGCTAGAGACACGAGCTCTGGGGGTACTGGTTAGTTCGTATTGTTGTTCTTCCTATAGGGTTGCAGACCCCTTCAGCTCCTTGGGTACTTTCTCTAGCTCCTCCATTGGGGGCCCTGTATCCTATCCAATAGATGACTTTGAGCATCCACTTCTGTGTTTGCCAGGGACTGGCATAACCTCACAAGAAACAGCTATATCAGGGTCCTCTTAGCAAAATCTTGCTAGCAGATGTAATAGTGTCTGAGTTTGGTGGTTGTTTATGGGATGGATCACCAGGTGAGGCAGTTCTGGATGGTCCTTCCTTCCATCTCAGCTCCAAACTTTGTCTTTGTAACTCCTTCCATGGGTATTTTGTTTCCCATTATAAGGAGGAAAGAAGTAGGTCTTCCTTCTTGAGTTGCATATGTTTTTCAAATTATATCTTGGGTATTCTGTTTCTGGGCTAATATCCACTTATCAGTGAGTGCATATCATGTGAGTTCTTCTTTTTTTAATAGATATTTTCTTTATATACATTTCAAATGCTATCCTGAAAGTTTCCTATACCCTCCCTCCGCCCTGCTCCCCTAACCACCCACTCCTGCTTCTTGGCCCTGGCATTCCGCTGTACTGGGGGCAAATGAAGTTTGGAATACCAAAAGGCCTCTCTTACTAGTGATGGTCGACTAGGCCATCTCCTGCTACATATGCAACTAGAGATAGAAGCTCTGGGGGTACTGGTTAGTTCATATTGGTGTTCCACTTATAGGGTTGCAGACCCCTTCAGCTCCTTGGATGCTTTCTCTAGCTTCTCCATTGGGGACCCTCTGTTCGATCTTATAGATGACTGTGAGCATCCACTTCTGTATTTGCCTGGCACTGGCATAGCCTCATACAAGACAGCTATAACAGGGTCCCTTCAGCAAAATCTTTCTGGCATATGTAATAGTGTCTGGGTTTGGTAGCTGATTATGGGATGGATCCCTGGGTGGGGTAGTCTCTGGATAGTCCATCCTTTGTTTTAGCTCCAAACATTGTCTCTGTAACTCCTTTCATGGGTTTTTGTTCCCTATTCTAAGGAGGAATGAAGTATCCACCCATTGGTCTACCCTCTTCTTGATGTTGTTATGGTTTGCAAATTGTATCTTCTGTGTTCTATATTACTGGGCTAATATCCACTTATCAGTGAGTGCATATCTAATGAATTCTTTTGCAATTACATTACCTCACTAAGGATGATATCCTCCAGATACATCCATTTGTCCAAGAATTTCATAAATCCATTGTTTTTAATAGCTGAGTAGTAGTCCATTGTGTAAATGTACCACATTTTCTGAATTCATTCTTCTATTGAGGGACATCTGGGTACTTTCCAGCTTCTGGCTATTATAAATAAGGCTGCTATGAACATAGTGGAGCATGTGTTCTTATTACCAGTTGGAACTTCTTCTGGGTATATGCCCAGGAGAGGTATTGCTGGACCTTCCAGTAGTATTATGTCCAATTTCCTGAGGAACCTCCAGACTGACTTCCAGAGTGGTTGTGCATGCTTGCAATCCCACCAGCAATGGAGGAGTGTTCCTCTTTCTCCACATCCTTGCCAGCATCTGCTGTCACCTGAATTTTTGATCTTAGCCATTCTGACTGGTATGAGGTGGAATCTCAGGGTTGTTTTGATTTGCATTTCCCTGATGATAAAGGATGTTGAACATTTTCTTCAGGTGCTTCTCAGCCATTCTGTATTCCTCAGTTGAGAATTGTTTGTTTAGCTCTGTACCCCATTTTAATGGGGTTATTTGAATTTCTGGAGTCCAGCTTCTTGAGCTCTTTGTATATATTGGAAATTAGTCCCCTATCAGATTTAGGATTGGTAAAAATCCTTTCTCAATCTGTTGGTGGCCTTTTTGTCTTATTGACAGTGTCTCTGCCTTACAGAAGCTTTGCAATTTTATGAGGTCACATTTATCAATTCTTGATCTTACAGCACAAGCCATTGCTGTTCTGTTTAGGAATTTTTCCCCTGTGCTCATATATTTGAGGCTTTTCCCTACTTTCTCCTCTATTAATTTCAGTGTCTCTGATCTTATGTGGAGGTCTTTGATCGACTTAGACTTGAGCTTTGTACAAGGAGATAAGAATGGATCAATTTGCATTCTTCTACATGATAACAGCCAGTTGTGCCAGCACCATTTGTTGAAAATGATGTCTTTTTTCCACTTGATGGCTTTAGCTCCCTTGTCAAAGATCAAGTGACCATAGCTGTGTAGATGCATTTCTGGGTCTTCAATTCTATTCCATTGATCTACCTGTCTGTCACTGTACCAGTACCATGCAGTTTTTATCACAATTGTGCTGTAGTACAGCTTAATGTCAGGCATGGTGATTCCACCAGAGGTTCTTTTATGGTGGAGAATACATTTTGCTATCCTAGGCTTTATATTATTCCAGATGAATTTGCAAATTGCCCTTGCTATCTCAGTGAAGAATTGAGTTGGAATTTTGATGGGTATTTCATTGTATCTGTAGATTTCTTTCAGCAGATAGCCATTTTTACTATATTAATCCTGCCAATCCATGAGCATGGGAGATCTTTCCATCTTCTGAGATCTTTGGTTTCTTTCTTCAGAGACTTGAAGTTCTTATCATACAGATCTTTCACTTCCTTAGAGTCACACCAAGGTATTTCATATTATTTGTGTCTATGGTGAAGGGTGTTGTTTCAATTTCTTTCTCAGTCCATTTATCCTTTGTGTAGAGAAAGGCAATTGATTTATTTGAGTTATTGTTTTATCCAGCTACTGCACTCAAGCTGTTTATCAGGTTTAGGACTTCTCTGGTGGAATTTTTAAGGCCATTTATATATACTATCATATCATCTGCAAAAAGTGATATTTTGACTTCTTCCTTTCCAATTTGTCTCCCCTTAATGTCCTTTTGTTGTCAAATTGCTCTGGCTAGAACTTCAAGTACTATATTGAATAGGTAGGGAGAAAGTGGGCATCCTTGTCTAGTCCCTGATTTTAGTGGGATTGCTTCGAGTTTCTCTCCATTTAGTTTGAGGTTGGCTACTGGTTTGCTGTAGACTGTTTTTATTATGTTTAGGTATGGGCCTTGAATTCCTGATCTTTCCAAAATTTTTATTATAATGGGGTGTTGGATTTTGTCAAATGCTTTCTCAGCATCTAACGAGATGATCAAGTGGTTTTTGTCTTTGAGTTTGTTTATATAGTGGATTACATTGATGGATTTCTGTATCTTAAACCATTCCTGTATTTCTGGAATGAAACTTACTTCATCATGAAGGATGATCGTTTTGATGTGTTTTTGGAATCGATTTGCGAGGATTTTATTGAGTATTTTTGCATCAATATTCATAAGTGAAATTGGTCTGATGTTCTCTTTCTTTGTTGGATCTTTGTGTGGTTTAGGTATCAGAGTAATTGTGGCTTCATAGAATGAACTGGGTAGGATACCTTCTGTTTCTATTTTGTGGAATAGTTTGAGAATAATTGCAATTAGGTGTTCTTTGAAGGTCTGATAGAACAGTGCACTAAACCCATCTGGTCCTGGGCCATTTTTGGTTGGGAGACTATTGATGATTGTTTCTATTTCTTTGGGGGAAATGGGACTGTTTAGATCATTAATCTGATCCTGATTTAACTTTGGTACCTGGTGTCTGTCTAGGAAGTTGTCCATTTCATCCAGGTTATCCTAGTTTCGTTGAGCATAGCCTTTTCTGTAGAATCTGATGATATTTTGGATTTCCTCAAGTTCTGTTGTTATGTCTCCTTTTTCATTTTTAATTTTGTTAATTAGAATACTGTCCCTGTGCCCTCTAGTTAGTCTGGCTAAGAGTTTATCTATCTTGTTGATTTTCTCAAAGAACCAGCTCCTCCTTTGGTTGACTCTTTGATTTCAGCCCTGAGTTTGATTATTTCCTTCTGTCTACTCATCTTGAGTGAATTTGCTTCCTTTAGTTCTATAGCTTCTAGGTATGCTGTCAGTCTGCTAGTGTATACTCTCTCTAGTTTCTTCTTGGAGGCACTCAGGGCTATGAGTTTTCCTCTTAGGACTGCCTTCATTGTGTCCCATAAGTTTGGGTATGTTGTGGATTCATTTTTATTAAACTCTAAACAGTCTTTAATTTCTTTATTTCATCCTTGACCAAGGAATCATTGAGTAGAGTGTTGTACAGATTCCATGTGAATGTTGGCTTTCTATTATTTATGTTGTTATTGAAGATCAACCTTAGTCCATGGTGATCAGATAGGGTGCGTGGGATAATTTCAATATTTTTGTATTTTGAGTCCTGTTTTGTGAGCAATTATATGGCTAATTTTGGAGGAGGTACCATGTGATGCTGAAAAGAAGGTATATCCTTTTGTTTTAGGATATAATGTTCTGTAGATATCTGTTAAATCCATTTGTTTCATAACTTCTGTTGGTATCCATGTGTCTCTGTTTAGTTTCTTTTTCCAGGAACTGTCCATTGGTGAGAGTGGGGTGTTGAAGTCTCCCACTATTATTGTGTGAGGTGCAATGTGTGCTTTGAGCTTCAGTAAAGTTTCTTTAAAAATGTGGGTTCCCTTCAATTTGGAGCATAGATGTTCAGAATTAAGAGTTCATCTTGGTAGATTTTACCTTTGATGAGTATAAAGTGTCCCTCCTTGTCTTTTTTGATAACTTTGTGTTGGAAATCAATTTTATTCAATATAAGAATGGCTACTGCATCTGGTTTCTTTGGACCATTTGCTTGGAAAATTGTTTTCCAGCCTTTCACTATGAGGTAGTGTCTGCCCCTTTCCCTGAGGTGAGTTTCCTGAAAGCAACAAAATATTGAGTCTTGTTTGTGTAGCCAGTCTATTAGTCTATGTCTTTTTATTGGAGAATTGAGTCCATTGATATTAAGAGAATTTAAAGAAAAGTAATTGTTGCTTCCTGATATTTTTGTTGTTAAAGTTGGGATTCTGTTCTTGCGGGTATCTTTTTTTAGGTCTATTGAAGACTTACTTTCTTGCTTTTTCTAGGGCATAG
Organism: Mus caroli; assembly: GCF_978045245.1. Classification (NCBI taxonomy): domain Eukaryota; kingdom Metazoa; phylum Chordata; class Mammalia; order Rodentia; family Muridae; genus Mus; species Mus caroli. The sequence continues at coordinate 109,907,746 of NW_028227270.1, read as the reverse complement.
TTTCTTTCCTTGTGTTGGTGTTTTCCCTTTGAAGGATTGAATTCATGGAACGATAGTGTGTGAATTTGGTTTTATCATGGAATACTTTGTTTTCTCCATCTATCGTAATTGAGAGTTTTGTTGGGTATAGTAGCCAGTGCTGGCATTTGTGTTCTCTTAGGATCTGCATAACATCTGTCCAGGATCTTCTGGCTTTCATGGTCTCTGTTGTTCAGTCTGATTTAATTCTAATAGGCCTGTCTTTATATATTACTTGAACTTTTTCCTTTACTGCTTTTAATATTCTATCTTTATTTAGTGCATTTGTTGTTCTGATTATTATGTGTTGAGAGGAATTTCTTTTCTGGTCCAGTCTATGTGGAGTTCTGTAGGCTTCTTGTATGTTCATGGGCATCTCTTTCTTTAGGTTTGGGAAGTTTTCTTCTAAAATTTTGTTGAAGATATTTGCTGTCCCTTTAAGTTGAAAATCTTCATTCCCATCTACTCCTATTATCTGTAGGTTTGGGCTTCTCATTGTGTCCTGGATTTCCTGGATGTTTTGAGTTACGATCTTTTTGCATTTTGCATTTCTTTTTTATTGTTATGCAGATGCTCTCTATGGAATCTTCTGCACCTGAGATTCTCTCTTCCATCTCTTGTTTTCTGTTGCTGATGCTCACATCTATGGTTCCAGATTTCTTTCCTAGTGTTTCTATCTCCAGCGTTCCCTCACTTTGGGTTTTCTTTATTGTGTCTACTTCCCTTTTCAGATCTTGTATGGTTTTGTTCAATTCCATCACCTGTTTGATTGTGTTTTCCTGTATTTCTTTAAGGACTTCTACCTCTTTAGCAGTGTTCTCCTGTATTTCTTTGAGTTATTAAAGTCCATCTTGATGCCCTTTACCAGCATCATGAGATTATTTCAAGCCGAGTCTTGCATTTCAGGTGTGTTGGGGTATCCAGGACTGGCTGAGATGGGAGTGCTGGGTTCTGATGTTGCTGAGTGATCTTGTGTAACCTCCCCCACCCCTTCAGCCTGAAACCTGTTTGCTGAGGTTTCACTGTTTGCATCAGGGTGGAGCCTGCTGCTCAGTCATTCTGCCATGCCCACTGCTGGAGCCTGCTGCCTTTCTGTTCTGGAGCCATACACGTGGTCACCCTGCAACTGGACCCCAGGATTATTTGGTGGGAATTAGCCCCTTCCCCCTTCTTCATAACCCAGTGCACGAATTAGTAAAATTGATCTTTGATCAGAACATGATTGTTTTAGCTCCATTCTTTTTTCCATCCGTCTAGTTCCTTTGTTTGAGCTCGAGCCTGCCATCTCAGCTGTACCATTCCTCGCAAGCCGCTGGTCAGCCTGCAAGTTTGGCGCCTGAACAGGGACCTGAAGAATGGCAGAAGGACAATGAGAGAACGCTGTCCATGTGGAGCTCCATGGGAAAAGCAAATGGTCTTTGTATCAGGCACCAGAGCAACGAACAGGTACACATGTTAGCGCTAGCTTAAAATTTTATTTTTTTCAAGTGTTGCTGAGGGTGCCATAGGATACGAACTAAGCTTGAATGGGCGCTAACCCAACACTGGTTCTGCTTTGGTCAGCAGCGTACTAATCGGAACTAGAAACTGGAATCAAGCGGTCATCCACAGCTTTTAGAAGCTGTTTCAGGCAGGAGAAGGTAAGGTTTAAAGTTATGGATCTGGCGGTTGTCCGTAGTTTTCAGGAGCTGTTTCAGGCCAGAGGAGTAAGGCTTGAAGTACAATTCGTAAGAAATTTTTTAGGTAGGATAGATAGCTGTTGCCCATGGTTCAAGGAAGAAGAAACAGTAGATTGTGGAACCTGGGAGAAAGTTGGTGAGGCCTTGAAAATCATTCAGGCAGACAATTGTACCTTAGGCCTCTGGGCACTCATAAATGATGCTATAAAAGATGCCACTTCTCCAGGGTTAAATTGTACCCAGGCAGAGCTTGTAGAATCTCAGGAAGAGTGCCTATCGGAGAGGGCCTTTTCAGAAAAGGGTCCTCTTAACTCTAAAATTGATAAATGTGAAAACTCTGATGATGAACTAATTTCTAACAAAAATCTCTCAGATAGAGGAGCTGCCCATTATTTTGATGAGAATTGGCTTTCTTGCAAGTCTCCCACTCCACCTATGGTCCCCACCTTGGGAGGTGCTACTCATAGGGACACGCAACTAAGCAAATTAGTTTGAAATTAGGCTTCAGAAGTTGACTAATGAACTTCGGGAGCTAAAAAGGATGTCAGAAGTGGGGAAGAGTAACTCTTCTGAAGTTCACCAGGTGCCGCTAGAAAGAGCTGTGAGTCCGGCTCGTGGGAGAGGACAGAATATGTCTGATACGCTAACCTTTCCTGTGGTCGAGGTAGTTGATCAGCCAGATACTAGGGCCAGACATTACCAGACCTTGGATTTCAAGTTGATAAAAGAGTTAAAAGCAGCTGTTGTGCAATATGGCCCTTTAGCCCCATTTACTCAAGCGTTACTGGATACAATCGTGGAGTCACACTTAACTCCCTTAGACTGGAAGACTCTCTGTAAGGCTTCCCTGTCAGGAGGAGATTTTTTGCTTTGGGATTCTGAATGGCGAGATGCCAGTAAGAAAACTGCCGCTTTAAATGCTCAGGCTGGTAATTTAGACTGGGATAGCAACATGCTTTTAGGAGAGGGTCCATCTGAGGGACAGACAAATCAGATTGATTTTCCCATTGCAGTGTACATGCAAGTCTCGGCAGCTGCACGCCATGCTTGGGGACGGTTGCCAGTCAAAGGAGATATTGGTGGAAGTTTAGCTAGCATTTGGCAGAGTTCTAATGAGCCATATTAAAACTTTGTGGACAGGCTTTTGATTTCAGCTAGTAGAATCCTTGGAAAGTTGGACACGGGAAGCCCTTTCGTTATGCAATTGGCTTATGAGAATGCTAACGCAATGTGCCGAGCTGCGATTCAACCACATAAGGGACATACAGATTTGGCGGGATATGTCTGTCTTTGTGCAGACATCGGGCCGTCTTGTGCGATTTCACAGGGGACCCAGGTACAAGCAATGTTCTTGCAGAAATGAGGGAATAATGCATGTTTTAAATGTGGAAGTTTGGATCATTTTAAAAGTAATTGTCCTAAGAACAAAGGTGCCGAGGATAGGTAAGCAGGCCCTGCCTCAGGAATTTGTCCCTGGTGCAGGAAGGGCCATCACTAGGCAAGAGAGTGCAAGTCTAAACCAGGCGTTCTGAGTCGCCAGGTGCCAGGAAACGAGGGAAGGGGTCAGCCCCAGACCCCGACTTACTCGAAGAAAACAGCTTATGGGGCTATAAATCTGCTGCCCAGCCAACAAGGTCAGTTTTTGAGATTGTCAGGTCAAACCCAGGAAATCCAAGACTGGACCTCTGTTCCACCATCCACACAGTATTAACCCCAGAAATGGGAGTCCAAACTCTGCCTACCGGAGTCTTTGGACCACTGCCTTTAGAAACCTGTGGCTTTCTTTTATTGTAAAAGGCCTGCAGATTTATCCAGGTGTTATAAATAATGATTATGAGGGAAAAATTTAAATTATAGCTGCTTCCCCTCATGTGTTATAACTGTACCCGCTAATCAGAGAATTGCTCAACTTACTTTGATCCCTTTACGTCAGTCACTGTATAATTTCTTTAAAAATGAGAGAGGACAAAATAACTTTAACTCCTCTGGCGTAAATTGGGTGCAATCTATCACTAATCAGAGACCTAACCTTAAATTGACATTTGATGGAAAAAGCTTTGAAGGATTAATAGATACTGGGGCCAATGTAACGATTATAGGAGGGCAAGACTGGCCCTCAAACTGGCCCTTGACTGATTCCTTAACTAACCTTCAAAAAAATGGGTATGCTAGTAACCCAAAACGTAGTTCCAAATTGCTAACCTGGAGAGATGGGGATGGGAAATCAGGAAAAATTCAGCCATATGTTATGTCAAATTTGCCTGTAACTCTGTGGGGGAGAGATCTGTTGTCACAGATGGGTGTTATAATGTACAGTTCTAAGGAGATAGTGACTATGCAGACATTCAGGCAGGGACCCCTGCCTGGTCATGGACTAATAAAGAAGGGAAAAGGAATTAAGAGTTTTGAGGATCCTAAACCTCACTCTAACACAAGAGGTTTAAAGTATTTTCAGTAGCGGCCACTATCTTGCCTGCATCCCACGCCGAAAAAATCCAATGGCTTAATGATATTCTGGTTGGGTAGATCAGTGGTCTTTACCTAAAGAGAAAATAGAGGCCGCTTCTTTGCTAGAGCAGTTAGAAGCTGGACATTTGGTGGAGTCTCATTCTCCTTGGAATATACCCATTTTCATTATCAAGAAGAAATCAGGTAAATGGAGACTGTTACAAGATTTAAGAAAACTTAATGAAACCATGGTACTTATGGGAACTTTACAACTGGGGCTTCCCTCCCAGTAGCCATTCCTAAGGGATATCATAAAATTGTTATAGATTTGAAAGGTTGTTTCTTTACCACCCTTTGCATCCAAAGGATTGTGAAAGATTTGCTTTTAGTGTTCCTTCTATAAATTTCAAGGAACCCATGAAAAGATATCAATGAACAGTTCTCCCGCAGGGGATGGCTAATAGTCCCACCTTATGCCAAAGGTTTGTGGCTCAAGCCATTCAGCCTGTTAGACAACAATGGCCAAATATTTACATCATTCATTTCACAGATGATGTTTTGATGGCGGGAAAAGACCCCCAGGATTTGCTTTTGTGTTACAAAGACTTGCAAAAAGCCTTAGATGATAAGGGATTGCATATTGCTTCTGAAAAGATACAAACTCAGGTTCCTTATAATTATTTAGGTTTTAGACTCACTGATCAAACTGTTTTTCCCCAGAAGATTGTTATTCGTAGAGATAACTAAGGACCTTAAATGATTTTCAAAAACTGTTAGGTGATATTAATTGGCTTTGCCCCTATTTAAAGCTTACTACAGGGGAGTTAAAACCTTTATTTGATATTCTTAAAGGGAGTTCTGATCGCACTTCCCCTAGATCCCTAACCTCAGAAGGATTGCTGGCTTTACAGCTAGTGGAAAAGGCTATTGAAGAGCAATTTGTCACTTATATAGATTACTCCTTGCCATTGCACCTGTTAATTTTTAATACAACTCATGTGCCTACAGGACTGCTATGGCAGAAATTCCCTATAATGTGGATATATTCGAGGATCTCTCCTAAACTTAATATCTTGCCATATCACAAAGCAGTGGTACAGATGATTATCACTGGAAGAAGGCAGGCATTAACTTATTTCAGCAAAGAGCCAGATATCATTGTATCATTACAGAGTAAGTCAGGACACTTGGCTGAAACAGCATAGTTCAGATTGGTTGCTTGCACAAATAGGGTTTAACGGAACTATAGACAGCCACTACCCCCAAGATAGGTTGATAATATTTTTAAATGTAAATGATGTGGTATTTCCTAAAATGACTTCCTTACAGCCTTTATATAATGCTCTATTGATTTTTATTGATGGCACCTCTAAAGGGCGAGCTGGATATCTTATTAATATTCAACAAGTTATCATACAGACTCCTGGCCTTTCGGCTCAGTTAGCCGAATTAACAGCAGTACTAAAGGTCTTTCAGTCTGTACATGAGACTTTTAATATCTTTACTGACAGCTTATATGTTGCACAATCAGTACCCTTTTTGGAGACCTGTGGTACATTTAACCTTAATATGCCATCAGGATCCTTATTTTCAGAATTGCAAAACATCATTCTCACCCGGAAAAATCCGTTTTATATTGGCCACATACGATCTCACTCTGGTCTTCCTGGACCTTTAGCTGAAAGCAATGATTGCATTGACAGAGCTCTAATAGGAGAAGCCTTAATTTCGGATCCTGTTGCTTTGGCCAAACGTGATCATGAAAGGTTTCATCTCTCTAGCCATACCCTAAGACTCCGACATAAGATCACTAAGCAGCAAGCGAGAATGATTGTAAAACAATGTCCTAAATGTATTACATTATCTCCAGTGTCACATTTAGGAGTCAATCCTAGAGGCCTTATGCCTAATCATATTTGGCAAATGGATATAACCCATTATGCAGAATTTGGAAAACTAAAATATATACATGTTTGTATCTATACTTGTTCAGGATTTCGTTTTGCTTCTCTGCATATAGGAGAGGCTTCTAAAAACATAATTGATCATTGCCTACAAGCCTTTAATGCCATGGGATTGCCTAAACTTTTTAAGACAGATAACAGACCATCCTATTCTAGTAAAAATTTTATTTCATTCTGTAAGGAATTTGGTATCAAACATAAAACTGGAATTCCTTATAACCGCATGGGACAAGGAATAGTTGAACGTGCTCATCGCACCTTAAAGAATTGGCTTTTTAAGGCAAAACAGGGGCAGTTATATCCCCCAAGGTCACCAAAGGCACATCTTGCCTTTACTTTATTCTAAATTTTTTGCAAACTGATATTAAAGGTCAGTCTGTAGCGGATCACCACTGGCATCCAGTTACTTCTAATTCTTATGCATTGGTAAAATGGAAGGACCCACTAACTAACGAATGGAAGGGTCCAGATCCGGTTCTAATCTGGGGAAGGGGCTCAGTCTGTGTTTTTTCACGAGAAGAAGATGGAGCGTGGTGGCTGCCTGAGATTTTAATTCATCAGCTGAACACAGATCCTGAATCTTCTTGTAAGTATCACTATGAGGACTAAAATTCCTCTTTTGCATAGAATTCAGTTGGGAATTCAGGTTCCCAGAAGAGCTGTTTTCTTGCTACTCTCAGAGCCAGCTCCCTCACAGGAGGCTGGAGACTGTGCTTTAGCTTTACAATTTGCAACTGAATAAAGTACCTGGACTTCCCCAAAAGCTTTGCATTGCTACTTTCTCATTGTCTGGATCTCATTTTCTCAAGCAGGTCAATCAACATCCTCCAGACGGACTGCAGCAGTCGTGTATCCCCGCACCCAAGAGCATACAGGTGGCAACTGCTATTTTCATTCTAAAGACATTCCAGCAGGCATTGTGGCTTTAGGTCTGATTTGAGATTTAGGTTTACTACGAGGGCTAGAAAGGCAGATATTTCAAATATTAGAAGAGATTGGTTTTTATTCTGATAGACGGGCTTAGTCCCTTAGCTGGTCTCTGGTTTTCCACCCTTGCTGTTACTGCAAGGTTCCCTTAGTTCTTCAGGCTGTGGGAATAACAGAGATGAGGAGGGTGACCTCCAGCTCCTAATATAGCCTAAGAGCCACAAATTGTGGTGTTACTAGTGATATAATTCTTGTTGAGGCCTTGCTAAATCAATTCTCCTTTAGGAGCTTCACAGTACTCAGAACTGTGCATACTGATTCGTGATCATATGAATACAGTATGGGTACTGCTTGGGTGCAGAAATTTACTGCAGGGGAAGGTCCAGCTTGATCATTTCTGGGTTCCCTGTGAGATACACCCGGTTTGGATGGAGGTTGGTATCTAGTTCCAGTTACAACCAAAAAGATCTTGCTAAGGCTCTGCCTCCCCTCCCCAAAAGATACCAAGAACCACAAGTGTGGGTCATGACAGCACCCACGGGAGGAATCAAGTCAATTTCCCCCCAAGCCATGGTTAAAGCCCACTCATCTACGGATGAGAAAATCATTTGATCACCTCAGTTAAGCGTGGCCCTATTAAACTTAATTAATAAGGGGGATAGAGAGGTTGGAGACCGTACCGTTAGAAGGGCAAGCCCTTCACAGCCTCCCACCCTAAAAAGTCAATTGGCTGGTTGTCAACCCCTCCTCCTTGATCCCCACCTGTCATCCAAGAATGTGGAGTAATATCCACGTACTCTCCTTCAGTGTTATTCGTAATAAAGTGCCTTTCAAATTTGTACAGTCATCCTTCTACAGGGTTCCAACGCCCTGTAGATGACTACTTAAAATTCAACTAGGAAGTTACCTATTCAGTAACTAATTAACATTATAAAAGACAAAGCCAACAGCTCTGGGCTAGTCTGCTAGTTGTTTACTAGGACAGAAAGGACAGTCTTATCCAGATACAGTTTACCATAAGAAAATTTAGGAAATAAGAATTCAGGCAGAACTATTGAGCATAAATAAATTTTATGCCTCAGGCCAGCCTTTTCCTTTTTTTTTTTTTTTTTTTTTTTTTTTTATTAACAACAGGGAGGAGGTTTAACCTCTCCCACCGCCTCAGCCTGAAACCTGTTTCCTCAGGTTTCACTGTTTGCATCAGGGTGGAGCCTGCTGCTCAATCTTTCTGCCACTCAATCGTTCTGCCATGCCCACTGCTGGAGCCTGCTGCCTTTCTGTTCTGGAGCCATACATGTGGTCACCCTGCAACTGGACCCCAGGATTATTTGGTGGGAATTAGCCCCTTCCCCACCTTCATAACTCGGTGCTTGAATTAGTAAAATTGAGCTTTGATCAGAACAAGATTGTCTTAGTTCCATTCTTTTTCCCATCCATCTAGTTCCTTTCTTTCAGCTTGAGCCTGCCATCTCAGCCATACTGTTCCTCGGGAGCTGCTGGTCAGCCCGCAACAGTCTTGGTTTCTGTTAGTAAGATTCTTACGTTTGCCTTTCACCATCTGGAAATCTCTGGAGTTAGTTGTTATAGTTGTCTCTGGTTGGAGCTTGTTCCTCTTGTGATTCTATTAGCCTCTGTCAGCAGACCTGGGTGTGTAGCTCTCTCCAGAGTTTCAGTGATCAGAGTACTCTCCAGGCAAGCTCTCCTCTTGCAGGGAAGGTGCACAGATATCTGGCATTTGGACCTGCCTCCTGGCAGAAGATGAAAGCCTGAAACAGGGCCTGTCCCAGAAGCTGTGTAGCTTCTGTAGTCCTCACTCTCACCTGCACAGACTAGTCTCTGAGAGATCCGGGACCCAAGATGGTTCCCTTAGGTACTCTGGCAGAGCCCTCCTGGGTGGACACCTCTCCTCTGGCGGGGAAGGTGCCCAGATGTCTGGAGCCCAAAATGGGGTCTGTCCCAGAAGCTGTGTCGTTTCTGTAGTCCACACACTCACCTTTGCAGACTAGTCACTGAGGGATCTGGGACCCAAGATGGCTCCTCCAGATGCTCTGGCAGAGCCCTCCCAGGCGGGGTGTACACCTCCCCTCTGGTGGGGAAGGTGCCCTGTGAGTTCTTCTAAAAGTAAAATACAAGATAAGACAGAGGAAGATGTTAGTGGTATATACAGAGAGCCAGAGTCTTGCAAATCACAACTGCAGGGTCACCAATCCTCAGTATTTTATTAGAGCAGGGGTTCTCAACCTTCCTTATACTACAGCCCTTCACTATAGCCCCTCATGTTGTGGTGCCCCCAATCATAAAATCATTTCATTGCTACTTCATAAGTCTAATTTTTCTACTGTTATGAGCTGTAATATAAACATCTGATATGCAGGTTATCTGATATGTAACCCCCCCAAAGGGGTTACAATCGGCAGGCAAACAACCACTGCATTAGACATATCCCTGTCACTGGTATTTCTGTACCAACAGGTGTCTCAAATTAAAACTCACTATGTTTTTGCATATCTACTAATTCTTGATAGACACAAAGCAGCATAGACATTTAAAATAAAAAAGAAGTTTCTGATGTGTCACAAGGAACTTTTATAAACAGTGTCAGAAGCAAATAATTTAGAGTTCTCATCTGAATTTGAAAAAGCATTATAAGCAGTGGTTACAATGTATGATCTGTACCATCCAAAAATATTACAATATACATAGAAGAAAAAAAAAAGAAGCACTATAAAATGACACAAAGATGCATTATTTGAAGCATTCATGCTGAAGGTATAGAAAACAGTAAAAATCTTGCTTTGCATATGTTAATACATGTTTAAAAATCAGTTCATTCCCTAGAAATTTTCTGCATCTAAGCATTATTTCGATTTTTGCATGTATAACCATGAAGTCTTTGAAAATGTGAAAGATGTGCTCAGTTGTTTCTCCTGAGCGAAGGAAGGGACCACCCGTTTCTCCTTCCTTCTCTCCCCACTCAGTCCCAGGTATGTACTTCCCATTGCTGTGTGAAATTAAACATCAAGCTGTCGAGTGACCTTTCTACAAACCAAGAGACATGCATGAAGGAGATAGTCAAGACACCCCTCTGTCAACTTTAGGCAGTAACTAATCTTCCTATCCAATGGTCAATTCCTATTCAAGAAAAAACCCACTAGCCAGAAAAATGTCAGAGACACAAGCTATAGAAAGACACATTCTGCTTCCCTGTAGATCACCTGCTTAGCGATAGGATCTTACACTCTAGTAGTCTTTCATCATTCATGATGGGAAATGTTTTCTCCTAAGGCCTGATGGTACTTGGCTCTTTATCTAATCAGCATTCACTGCACCAGTCCCATAAAAGGAAATGCTGGAATTGATGTTGGTGACCACATTCAAGTAACTCTGCCAGGTTTATTTTATTTTATTGCCAAAGCTTGCTGTTTTTACGTGCGGGCCTTTCACCGAGAATGAGGCAGCCTTTGTTTCTTTGTTAGTTTTTTTTTTTTTCCATTTTCTATTGGCTATGGTACTCTGACCACAGTCACATGAATTGGCCTCTGCCTTTGTTCAGAGACTCTGATAAAGTTAATCTCTTATACTAACTGGAAGCTCGCCAGTGTTTTTGAGGCACTGTGGCGGAGAAGCCGTGAAGACAAAGTACACAGTGATATGTACAGCTAATTGATCACAAGCATATGGATATGATTCCCCCTTAAAAGGACTTTATAAACACAAGAGAGTGCTGTTTGGGAGTATCTGACATGAGGGACATACTGTACTTTTCAACAGTTATAGTTTGCACTGCAGTTGGTATTAACAAAGTATTTCAAAACTCAATGGACTGGGACAATATATAAGTGCTGTTAGAGATACTTGGTTGGGGGATTCCAGAGAGATGGTTCAGCAGTTATGAGCATGTGTTGCTCTTCCAAAGAAGCCACGTTTAGTTCCTAGCACCCATGTCAGGTGCCTCACAAACTTCTGTAATTCCTAGGAGATTTGGTATCCTTTTCTGAACTCTACAGGACTTGTATACATGCACTCATGTGTGCAAACATGCACACACACACACACATACATGCACACACTCATACATACACACACAGGAAGAGAGAGAGAGAGAGAGAGAGAGAGAGAGAGAGAGATATTCACATAAATAAAAACAGAATAAGTCTTTCTTAAAATATTGGATACATAGAGAAGAATTATGTGTTCTGAAACTTCCTAAAACCGTCTATGGTACAGCCAATGAAAAGTCAGCTTTTAGTCCACATGTTCATCTTGTACAGTCCTGTAATGTTTATTCTTACTTCTCAATGGATTCTGATGCCAGTTCAAGTATATAGACTGACACATGCCCAGTATTTTCTACCATTACAATATCCTCCTACCATTATATTAACTCATCCAACTCTTAAAATTCAGTACTTCAAAAAATTTACTAAATCTAGCAACAAAATAACTGAAAGTGTTATTTTTTTTGTTTTCATCTTTAAGTTTTTCATTCAATTTCTTAGCACCCACCGCACAAGGTCTCCTTATGGCATTTTCAAAAACGTTATTGCACTGATTGCTTCTCATAGCCCTTCTCCAAACAGCCTCCTGTCCATGTTCAGGTCACAGTCACATGCACCCTGTTGCTCCTAACCACCAGGACAGCTCATCTCCCTCTGCTGTGATCTCCTCTCTTTCAGAGCATCTCCCTCACAGAGTGGTTTACCACCCCCCCCCCAGCACTTGGATGTATCTCTGGGAACTGTATTTGCATAGTCACTATGGGTGATTGTGGTCCATTGTTTCTCTGAGTTCTATCACCAGTGAATATACAATGCATTCAGTAAAAGGCTGACAATTATGGGATGTGTAAGCTCTTCTGGAGGTGAATTACTAGAATGAATATGGTAAAATGATATAAAACTGATCCTAATGTGTATGCATGGTAACTTATTAAATATTTTTAGCATCTATAAAGCTGATTCACTTAAGAACACATTGCTGTAGCAGAACTGGGTTCAGTCTCCAGCACCCACATCAGATGGCTCAAAACACCCATGTATCCAGCTCCAGGGGATCCATAGGTGCTCTTCTTTCTTCCAAGTGCACTTTGTGCTGCTGTGAACATAATGGTCCCCCACTCCAGTCACATAATTAGCAATAAAAATAAATAAGTAACATCTTAAAAGATTTATTTCATTTGTACTTATGTGCATTTTTGTATGTAGGTGTGTGCACAGGAATAAAGGTGTTCTCAAAAGCCATAAGTGTGACAGACCCCTCCCTTCCCATGGAGCTGGATATACAAGTAGTCCTGAGCCACTGTCAATTAATTGATATGTGCTTGGAATGGGTCTGAAATTCTGTTAAGCTTCAGTAAATGCCCATCATCACCAAGCCATCTCTTCTGGCCCATAAAACTATTTTATTTCTATGTTGTGTGTATGTATGTGTGTATATGCTCCTGTTTATGCAGCTCCATCTGTACATGTGTATATTCAGGTGCCATGGAAGTGTGTATGGGAACAGAAGGCAACCTCAGATGTCACCCTGAGATGCACTGTCTATTCCTGTTTCTCATTGGCTTGGAGTTTACAAGTTCAGAAGACTGTCTGATCACTGAGTCTCAGGAATCTTCCTGTTTTTCCCTTCCTAGTTATGGGAGTAGAGGTGAGCAGTATCTCACTAGAAATTTTTTATATAATTTCTGGGAATCAAACTCAAGTCCTCATGCTTGTAAAACAAACACTTTGTACTGAGTTATCCCCCAGAGAGCATTTTTACTAAATATTTGTATTAGCAACCTAACACTTTCAGTGGGTATATTACCTTCTGGCTTGAAGAATAAGTTTCATTCTTTCAGATTTATTTTAGAAATCTAGATGGATGAAATCAGCAAGGCTATTGTACAGATTATGTACATATTTGGTTTTCAGCATATATACAAATTATTCTTGGGATGTATTGGGATCTTAGAGTATGGAGAAGCTGCTGAAAGTAGCCTGTCAACTGCTGGGGAAATGACTATTTACACCACTATATTATATAAAATGACAATCTCTGGTGTCTGCTTGTTGATTTCAGTGTTATGTTTAATTTAGGACTCCTAATGTTTGGAAGAATAACTTGAATGGAGCATCAGAGCACATAGATTTTAGCTGGCTTGGTGGTACATTCCTTTAAAATTCTTTGATAATATATGCTCAACATGTATGTAGACTTAAATCTCATGCCCAAATTTGTTTGTCTCTTCTGTAGTTCTGTAGTTTACTCGGTCCCACTGTATTATTTGTAAATATTGGACAGTCTGGGGGATGGAGAGATGGCCCAGTAGTTTAAGGGATTTGGTATTCTTAGAGAAGATGGGAGTCCAATACCAGCTCATATATGTGGCATCTCACAATAACCTATAAATTCAGCCCCAGAAAATTAAATGCATCTGACTTCCATGTGTACTAGTATACACATGCCCACAGCTCCACAACACACACATGCACATAACAAGAAAAAATACATTTTTACAAGATAGATATTTATATTTAAATATGAATACTTGTGGTCAAATGGAAGGACTGAAAGATTCCTATAAATTTCAACACCAGTGAACTTACAGTATAAATGAAAATGTATAGCATTCTAGAAAAGTACAAGGTAAAGTGAAAGATAGCTCACTGGCTGCTCATGTAGTGGATGAAGGTTCAGTTCCCAGCACATAGAGCAGGTGGTTTCCAACTACCTGTGACTCAATCTTGGGAGGTCTGATATCTTCTCTGGCCTCCATGGACACACACTCATACGCACACACACACACAGAGGGGAGAGAGAGGAGAGAGGAGAGAGGAGAGAGGAGAGAGGAGAGAGGAGAGAGGAGAGAGGAGAGAGGAGAGAGGAGAGAGGAGAGAGGAGAGAGGAGAGAGGAGAGAGGAGAGAGGAGAGAGGAGAGAGGAGAGAGGAGAGAGGAGAGAGGAGAGAGGAGAGAGGAGAGAGGAGAGAGGAGAGAGGAGAGAGGAGAGAGGAGAGGGAGAGGGAGAGGGAGAGAGAGAGAGAGAGAGAGAGAGAGAGAGAGATGCAAAGTAAGTAAATACATGTTAAAATATGATTGCTGAAAAGGAGAGGTCCAGGCAGAGACATGATGCTGAATCTGGAACTTGGCAAACCTGAAATTTCTATGCAACACACTTGGCTCCTCCACGTTCCCAAGTCAAGGGTACCATTTGTCATTAGTAAAGAAACTGAAATCACTGTATCAGTGGACTCACCTAAGTCTGACAGAGGGTATGCAGTTCTTGTCTATCTACTAGTAGCCCGGCATCCTTTACTGTTCCAACAACTTGGACTGTTGGAGGATGAGCAGAGCTACAGAAAAAATCATATTGAAAACTCACAGCATGCAAGGCTATGATTTCAGGAGTGATTTTCAGAGACTTCAGGACTGGCACATTCAACACCAGATGCCAACAGCAGATTGGCTTTTGATTGCAGTGAGCATAAGCAGCTTGCCCCAATCACTCTGCAGCAATGGCACAAAGTGATGCTTTCTTAGCCAGCTGGAGATAATATTGATCACGTTCTCTCTCTCTCTCTCTCTCTCTCTCTCTCTCTCTCTCTCTCTCTCTCTCTCTCTCTCTCTCTCTCTCTCCTTTTTTTGGCACCATTTTTAGCTCTTATTTTCTTTTACTTTAAAAAATGTGACTTTTTATTATTATGTAAAATCAATTACACACACATATGCATACACAGGTATTAAGTGCAAGTAAAATATAATGTTCAGAAAGGAGAACAAGGACAGATCATATTATATAATAAGGAAGGATGGAATAAAGGCAAAAGAAAGATGAAGAAAGATATTAAGCCAATGTTTTTCTAGTTTCAATTCTGGAGAAAGGCCTTGCATGTCTTCCTTTTGTGTGTGACCAACCAAATTTGATCAGGTGAGCATAGAAAGGAGGTTGTTTAGTGGAGTACAGGAAGCTTACCAGTGGCTATATCACTAAAGAAACTTACAGCCCCATGGCCACCATTAAGTATCAATAATTTATTAAGTGAGTGTTGGGACTCATGGGTTCCTCTACCAAAACCCCTGGCTCCGCACCACCAATTCCCTCACTTCACAATAAGATGTTGATGTGCCATATGTTGTGCGGGTCTTGTGTAAATCATCATAGCTGCATTGAATTTGTGAGAGTAGGCCAGGTCATGGAAGTGGGAGGGGCATGCTGGGAGGAAGGGATTCAGTGGGGGAAGGAAGTGAGATGGAATAAAAAGTGAAAGTGATTAAATTCATTGTATGTAAGTATGAAATTATCAAAGAATAAAACCCTGAAAACTGTACGTGTGTGTGTGTGTGTGTGTGTGTGTGTGTGTGTGTGTGTGTGTGTGTGGTGGGCCGCACAGACATACAGGTTTGGGCATATATGGAGGCCATAGGTCACCCTAAGTGTATTTCTTCAAGAGATGTCTACCTGCTTTCTGTTTGTCTTAATTTTAAAAACTTTAAATGTATTCACTTTATTTTGTGGTTATGAGTGTTTTACCCGAATGAGTGTATATGTGTTATGTGTGTGCCTGGTGCCTGCTAAGTTCTGAAGAAGGCATAGGATCCCATAGAATTGAAGTGATGAGCCACTGTATGAGTTCTTGGAGCTGCATCTAGATCCTCCAGCCCCTATCTATTTTACTTTATTATACATTTTATGTTGAGACTTTCAAATTAGCCTTGAACTGGAACAGTAATGTCGACTGGCTTACCAGCTCTGAGGACTCACCTCCACATTCTACCTTCCAAGTCCTGCAATTACAAGAATGCTCTACCATGACTGCCTTTTTGATGCAAGTTCTGGGGACTGAACTCAAGTTTTTACACACTGAGTAGTTTTCCTAGCTTTATGTTCTCTGGCATTGATGAACAAGCAAACAAAAGCACAGAGTGTACTTGGAGATCTATAGAAATATCCCTTGAAAGAGGTTTCCCCTGTTATTGTGTAGTGTATCTATAACCCACGCATGAGCAGGCAGGACAGAAGATGTTTGGAGAACTATTAAGACATATTGGAGTGGAATATCATTAGTTTGTTATTGAATAAAACATAGTCAAAAAGTATGGGGTAAAAAATGAAGTCCTTTTCTGAGCTACTTAAAGCCGTTCTCCTCTGGGTGTTCTGCAAGGCAAGGTCATAATGCTGTAGTTGGGGATGGGACTGGATTTCAAAGAAAAGTCTTTCTGTTAAAATGTTATAATTGTGTGTGCACTGAAGGAGGTGGGAAAATCACAGGAAGACCAACAGAGTCAACTAACCTGGACCCTTGGGCTCTCAGAGTCTGAATCACTAATCAAAGAACATATGCAGGCTGGACCTAGTCCCCCCCACCTTCCATACACATTTTATGTAGTAGATCCTTCTGCTTGGCCTTTATGTGGGTCCTGAACAACTGGAATGGGGCTGTCCCAAAAGCTGCTGCCTATATGTGGGTTATGTTCTACTAGCTGGGCTACTTTGTCTGGCCTCAGCAGGAGAAGAAGTACCTAGTCCATGGGGGGCCTCACCCACTCAGAGGAGATGGAGAGGGGGAATGGGAGAAGCATTATGGGAAAAGGTGATTGGGAAGGGGAACAATGAGCAGGATGTAAAGTGAGTTAAATTAAATTAAAGAGAGAGAGAGAGAGAGAGAATGGACCTTCCAAAATTTAAATCTTTAGCTGTAACATTGACTTGATTTTAATGTGCATTTATCCAGTTGATAATACAGCTTTGCCAGGAAGTGGTAATGTCAAGTTCATTCTGTCTAAATTAAATATGTGTTCTATTTTACAAATCTCCCTAGCTTATTGAAGTCGCCATATTGCTTTCTTCCCCCTGATATCTAACTGTATAAAGACATAATTTAAAAGTACATCTCCAGTCTGTCCCCTTACTACTTCCTGACCAGCATTAGTCACCCAGTTCACAGCTACATCCTTGAGCCTTTTGTTTAAACTCTCACATTGAGATCTACAATGTTTCCAGCACCTCCAGAAACATAACAAAGGATGGTGGAAGGATTTCCTCAAACCAGGAGCTTTGGCTCTTGAGCATAGTGAAAAGGAATAACAAGGAACTTAAGATTTTGAAAGAAAAAAGTAATTATTGCTATTTAGTATTAAAATTCAAATAAAATAGAAAACAAATCTCAACCTTCAAAGAGCATATACTCTGGATGAGCGCCCCTATATCCTTCTTGTTCTGTGTCAACATGAGCATCCTGGCCAGAATGACTTGCTCACTCTCTGTCAC
This sequence comes from Mus caroli, assembly GCF_978045245.1. Taxonomy (NCBI): domain Eukaryota; kingdom Metazoa; phylum Chordata; class Mammalia; order Rodentia; family Muridae; genus Mus; species Mus caroli. Next base: position 109,890,463 of record NW_028227270.1, on the reverse strand, counting down.
TGATCATTGATATAATGTTACTGTTAGGCTGTATGGGTTTTGTTTTTTCGTTTTTTGTTCTTTTCAGTCACATAGATGGCTGTAGCTACAGAATCCTGTGTGAAAGCTGAAATTCAGGTATCTTATAGATAACTCTAACCCCAATGTCTGTTCTCTCTCTCTCTCTCTCTCTCTCTCTCTCTCTCTCTCTCTCTCTCTCTCTCTCTCTCTCGTGTGTGTGTGTGTGTATTTATCTGTTGAAAGTGAATGCAAACTCACTCTTTCTCTTACCTTAAATTCCATTAACCCTATATGATACTTCTGTTAGCTAATAAATATACATGAAACAATTATATATTGATAATGCCTTGTATATCTCTCAAAATGGAAAATATTTAATAAATTTTAACGAGTCAATAGATGGATGAATAGGTTGATGGTATTTGGGAAAGTTAAGACAAGGTTAATAGCTTTTCAGGCCCTGTATAGTTCCTTTCATATGTCATGATTAATACAATTTACATAATTCAGGGATGGCTAAAAGGAGTTGTATCAGAATAGGACTTTCTTTACCAGAGAGATCAGGACAATTTTTATAGGTTTAGAATTAAACAAAATGTCCAGGAACAATTTATGACTTTTATGGTTGGAGTTAGTTATGAGGTGGGTCATGCAGATGTGTTGAAGGTTAGGAAGAAGCAGAACAGAAGCTACATAAAGACTTGTGACCTTAGGGCTTGGTGGCCAGCCACCACATCTCTGTAGCCAGCTTGTTGTGAGAGAGATTTCTCCATGAATAGGCTTGCGTGGTCTGCCAAGACAAGCACAGAACCCAACCAGAGGGCAAAGCAAAGCAAAGTCAGCCAGCCATATCCTGGCTAAGGCTGAGATCTATCTTCCAGCTAATTACAGAGAGAGCCTTAAATGCAGAAAACAAAGTTCAGTATAAGCAAGAGAGCAGCTAGGTGGCATGTATTGTGTCCTTTGTTATCATGTCTTGTTCTTTTTTAGCTGGTCAAGAAGCAGGTATGTATCTAGAACAAAAATCCATTAACTTCTTCATAGTTTCATGGCTACTAGACACAGAGGTTTGCAGCACTGAAAGCTAATATTACCAAGCAAACACTCTAAAACAACAATGAACTAGAATAAACCTAACTCATTCTCCATCTCAGATAACACCTGGAATGTGCCTCAGCTCTCAGTGAGTTCCACTGAATAACTGGTTCACTGAGAGCTGTCTTCAATTGCTACTGGATGCCCCAAATGAAGACAGCACTTGACCTTGAAGACTGCATCTAGTGTCCAGTTATTAAGTATGGATGGTTTATGAATGGGTTATTCTATCTGACTAAGTGTCACCTAGCCAGAAGATGCATGGTAGTTGAAGAAATGAGTGATATTATAAAAACAGCCTGTGCCACAGAATCTTAAAACATAAAGACATGTTGATATGTCCCAAGAAAAAACAAAACTAAACAGAAAATCACTTGTTTTGGTGTACTTCATACTGGGAACATCAACATATTTTAACATGGTATTACCTTAGTAATATCCCTTCTTATATATTTATATCAAGGATTTATGAGAAAAATAACCTCAAAATTGAGAGTAATATTGCCCTCAGATCCTTACATTACTTAAAAATTGCAGTATGTTGAAACACTAATGAACACATGAAAGGTGAAACAAGACAATAACAACCAAAATCTATAAAAATATTGTGAGAATTTTGGCAAATAAGCTTTAACATTGTAGTAGTTATGTAATAAAGTAAATAACAACATGAAGGATTTCAGCAAGGGTGTAGTGAATGAAAGCAACCAAATGGGAATCATAGGCTGGGATCCTGAAAAGGAAAACTCATAGTTCAGCAGATAATGTTAGAAAGTTTAAACAGCAAAGTAATTAAAAACTGGAAGACAGGCTACTGGAAGAAATATTTTCAGGAGGAAGAAGAAAAAATATGAGAAAGTAGCACAGGGGAAGAAAACATGGGAAAGATAACATGTGGAGAATATTTTGAAAGGTAAGAATGTTCCATTGAGGTACTAACATTTTTTTTTAAAAGGTATAAACAGTAACTAAAGAGATAGGCAAGAATTTCTTGAGCCTGATGGTATAAATCATGTGAGTGCTCCTGGGGAGGGCAGTTGTCTGATAGCCTGAGCTCTGTCCTTGGATCCACAGGGTTGGGAAGAAAATCTACTCAGATAAGTTGTCCTTCTGCTTCCTCTCCATCATAGGCATTTATATGCTGATGATTTTATATTGTCCAGCTGTTTTTTACATCCATGCCTATGATTGCAGAATAACTGTATTTTTCTTTATTATAAGGTATTTATATTTTAAAAACTAAAGTTATGTTTGTAAAATGAATTGGGATTGGGTATAACAGTAAGTTACTGTAATACCAGACTCAAGAGTCAATAGCAATGTCACTGAAACCTTATGGCCAGCTTTGTCTGCACAGGTCAGCCAAGGTCACAGATTGAGATCCCATACTGAAAGAATAAAACAAATGATAAAATAAGAACTAAGAAAATTTAAGTTAGAAAAGTTTTTATATTTTCTATTTTCTGAATATATATGTATATATAAATATATATACTATCTAATTTTTCTATTTCTCTAACAAACACCTGAGATGATCAATATATAAAGCTACTATGTTTGTTTTGCCTCATTGTTTTGGATATTTCAACCCAAGATGAGCTGACCCTGTTTCTTTTGAGCTGTGTAATAAGGTAGCCTACTTGCTTAGTGATTAGATAAAAAACAAAACAAAAAAGGAATGGGTTCACCTCATCTTACTTTCCAAGGCACATCCACACTTGACTGAAGATGTCTCACTAAGCTACACTTCTTAAATGTGCATTTCTCATACTAATGCCATTGGCTGTGGACCAGTGTTTAGCACATGAACATTTGAGTAACGCTTGAGATCCAGATCAAAACGGTGTTTCAAATAGAGGTGTCGTATAAAAAGATACTGGTAACTGAGTCGGAAAGCCACTGTATGTCACACTGTTGGCACACACACACAAACACACACACACACACAGAGAGAGAGAGAGAGACAGAGACAGAGAGAGAGAGAGAGAGTGAGAGACAGAGAGAGAGAGAGACAGAGACAGAGAGACAAGAGAGACAGACAGAGAGAGAGTTCACCTTGGTTTCCTTAGCATTCTTTGTCTCTCTGTCTCTCTGTCTCTGTCTCTGTCTCTGTCTCTGTCTCTGTCTCTGTCTCTGTCTCTCTCTCTCTCTCTCTCTGTGTGTTTCACATTTCTGTCCATATTACTTATTTGCATGTTAGGGAATGCATCTAAGGTCAAAGGATAGCTTATCTGAGTAGATTTTCTTCCCAACCCTGTGGATCCAAGGACAGAGTTCAGGCTATCAGACAACTGCCCTCCCCAGGAGCACTCACACTGGCTCCATGATTTATACTGTCAGGCTCAAGAAATTCTTGCCTACTATCTCTTTAGTTATTGATTATACTTTTAAAAAAATTTTAGTACCCCAATTGAACATTTCTTACCTTTCAAAATATTTTCCACATTATTTCTCCCATATTTTCATCTATCTCTTGGTCTATCTCTATCATCCATCTATCTACCATCTATCCATTCATAATTGATCATCTATCATCTATCTATCATCTATCTATCTATCTATCTATCTATCTATCTATCTATCTATCTATCTATCTCCTTACCTCCCTTCCTCTCTCCTTCCCTCCCTATCTGCCTACTTTACGGCCTATTGAGTCTAGTTAGTGCTGCTGTATACACATGGGCACATACCCATCCACTCAACTGGTCTGGGTTGGCCAGGAGCCATCCCCCTTAAGCAAATGTACTGTCTGTCCCCTAGCAGCATCCTTCCACAGCTTCTCCTCTGAAGGCAGGGCTTTCTGTGTCCCTCAGTCCTCCTTGCTATAATTTTTACTTATATGTAAGTGAATGTTGTTAGTATATAGTACAACACATTGGGATGTGTAAAATATTTGAATAATGATGAAGGTTTAGCTTTTGGGATAAAAGACTCTGTTTCATATGCAAAATCTAAGAAAATCTGAAAATAGCTGGTAATAAGAGCTTGCAGTGACTTTGATGTAAATAAAATGGAAGAACCAACTGTCTTGATCATAAGAGTTGAAAGAAAGCTATATTTATCTAAATTATCAGTTTTTACCTTATGACTAAAACTATGGTGCTGTCTTATTTCACAAAGAAAACTGGAAAATATAGATGTAAACTTGTATTTATTTTTAGAGATATATGTTTTTATTTTTAAGTCTAGGGAAGACCAAGCTGACCTGTGTCTGTGGGTGAATAATATGAACATCATAGCCTTCAAAACCTCACAAGACATCTTAGCCACACTGTACGGCAGTAGTCCTCATTTGTGAAATAAAATGTGTTCTAGTTTTCTTTCTGTTGCTGTGATGAAAAATAATACCTTGGCAAGAAGCAGTTTAGAGGAGAAAGGGTTTATTTTAGCTCAGAATTTCAGGTTACCGTTCCCCATTTCAGGGAAGTCACAGTGGCAGGATCTTGAAGCAGCAGTCATATCCCATCCACAGTCAAGAGTACAGAGAGATAAATGCTGAATATTGAGGTGCCTTTCTCTCATCCTCCTGAATTTAGGTCATTTAAGTAGGTAATGAAGCCACTCGGAGTGGACAGGTCTTTACATATTAGTCAGGGATGCCCAGACAAATCCACAGTCGTACCTATAGGAAAATCAAAACTAGACAGTCCTTCATGGAGACTTCCCAGGTGATTCCAGTTTGTGGTAGGTTGATAATCAATACTAACCACCACTCAGTTGGACCAAATGATGGTTCATATTTTATCTATTCCTAGAATTCTGTGTCTTTAGTTTGCTAGTTTTCATGAGTGATCTAGGATAAAACTCCATAAGGAGCTATAAGGATCCCCAGAAAGGAAAGGCTGCGCATCACTGTTGGATGTGAAGTGTCCTTCACAGGCTGTTTGTTTGAACATTTATTTCCCCAGGTTGTGGTGCTGCTCTTTGGGAGCTTTAGAAGTTTTAGGAGGTAGAGTTCTTGCTGGAGGAAAATTAGGCTCGAAACTCCCTTCCTGAACTCTAAGAACAACAAAATGTATTTAGGAGAAAACGGAGCAGAACAGAGGAAAGCCCACCTAAGATCTCTGGGCAAAGAAGTCCTTTTATCTGGGAGGTCACCAGAAGGAGCTACCGACATTTAGGCTGGGTCTTCCTACTTTAAAAATATCTGATCAAGAAAATCCCCTACTGAAGCTCCCAGCAACTCGGTTTGTAGTTGGCTCTGGATGCAGTTGACAACCAAGAATAGCCATCAAATGCTGTTTTAGGTATCAAATCAACTGGCTACTCAATAGTTGCATCAGTTCACATATCTTGATGTGGGATCTGAAGGTCTGGGTTTCCCTTTGACTGATCAAGATTTTCCATGGTGCTCATGAGTATGATGTGGCTTGAATTCACATGTCCACTTTTCAATGCGGCTAGCTATATCTGTGAGTGCTTATTGTTCGTTTACTCATACATCTTTTGAGAAAGGGCTCCAGACACTTAGCCAATTTCCAAGTCATGTTTATTTTTGATTGTTGAGTTAGAGTAGCTCTTTGTATATTCAGAGTTCCAGGTTCTTATCGGGTGTGTGACTTACAGGTGTTTCCCCATTCCATGGGTGTCCCTTCATTCTTTCGAGGACATCATTTGAAAAACATTGTTAAATTTTATAGAGTCCAGTTTGATTTGTTTTATTTGATAGAATACACAGTGATAGATATTTATAATGTATTTTATTTGAATAACTTGAGTTTCTGTTACTTCTCTTAATTCTCTGCTTCATTTTGTATTAGTTATTATGTACAGTGTGAGGTAGGATTGAAAGTCTTACTTTAAGGGGATGGAGAGGTTGCTCAATGGTTAAGTGTGGTTGTTACTCTTGTAAAGGACTGGGGTTCAGTCCTCAGCACCCGTTTGGGGTGGCATACAACTGTCTGTAACTCAAACACTAGGGTATCTGGTCATGGGCACCTGCATGTGTAGAGCAAGCACACAATTACACACACACACACACACACACACACACACAGAGAGAGAGAGAGAGAGAGAGAGAGAGAGAGAGACTCACACAGTGTAAAATAAAAGCCTCCCTTTAGGATGAGAATCACTCCTTGTTAGGTTGCTGTTTGAGAGGAATATAATGGTTCTGTGGAAATCGCCATTGAACTAATGGGCCCTAAAGTGTCTGACTCATAAGTAGAAAAATCAACATTTTAGTGTTTCTTCCTGAGGCTTTTTATCTTCAAGTATAATTATGTAATTTTTAAAGCTTTCAAATACGTTCTCTAAATGTCATATGCTTTAGCATTCATGTCCTTTAGAAACCTCTGTGAGTTTCATTGCAGGATCTCAAACTCCCCAGGATCTCCTTTGTTATTGTGTGTTTATTTCCTGGCAACACATCCCTATCATGCCGAAAGCAAATGTTTAATGCATAGCTTTCTTAACACCAGGTCCTAGAGTTTACTGTACTTGGAGCTTTAAAAAGAAGTTTTTGCTCACTTTTTCCATGTTTTTTTTAAAGGAAGTTTAATTTTAGAAACAGAAGGATAATATTCCATTTTACCCAAGAAATTTTAATTGATCTCTGAGGAATCTAAGCAGTATTGGAGCTTAAGGTTGCCTGATCCGGAATGATGTTAAGGGCTAGGAAGCCTGAGAGGCTCTGGACCATGATTTGCAGAGCACAAAGGGAGTTTAATGAGTTAGTCTGGTGCACAGAGGACAGTGTCCAAGGATGTTGACATCCAGCCATCTATGGACCTGACCACCCTTAGCTCTGGGACCCCAGTGAGCACCAGTTATCATTCAGAAAAGATGGCATGGTCTTATTTTTCCCCACCTCTATCTGTGCCTGCCCATAGGACTCTTGTGAGATCTCCCTGAGAGGAATGAGGTTTTACATTTGCTATCTTAGGACATCATCGAGCGCTTACCAGAAAGGCGACCTTTAACACATGGCGTCAATTTCATCCTTAGTCTGCTCTCTGTCAGATGGAGACTGGTGAGCTCTTTGTTTTGAAACTTTGCTTCAGCTGGTAAAGTGAGCTCTAGATAATTTTTATCACATATTACTAATTTTGTGCAAATGTGCATGGACATTCATACAATATTCATTACACTATACTTAATAAATAATTGTTTGCTACAATATAACATTTAAAATTTTATGTGAGGCTAATACTATGAATTAATGTCATACAGCAATATTAATGGTGAATAATTAATAATTTTAAATAATGTTACTATGAATTATAATCATAATTGCCACCTTTATATGTCCAAATTTTAGTTTTCTCTGAAGCACCTTCAAAACACAAGACCTAAAGTGTTTTTGTTTAAGCTGAGGAATGTTACACACTTCAGCTTTAGTTGCAAGGCCTACCTTGCAAATTTAGACTTACAAATTATTTTTTTAAATGTCCACCATATGTTTTTGGAAAATACTTCATTTTTCATGTATGAACAAGGAACATGGCTCTCCTAATTAAAAAGAATCTATGGTATAAGGAGGTGAACAAAGAAGTTATTTTTAAATAGCTTAGAATTTTTTCCCCAATGAATCACCTATCCCTGTATCACATCCCACACTGTTACTAAGTCCTGAGTCAGTATCCCCGACTCCTGCGAAGGGACATCAGACTTCTTTGCCAAGTGCTCTTGAGTAGGCATACAGGCTACTCACTTCCCGCAGTCTGCTTATCTTCCTTCTAAACACGTTCTGTTTCTGATAGAGTCAGGAAGAGACATTTGAGCCAATTTGTCTAAAATCATCAGTTGATCATTTTAGTATCAAACATGTGATTGAGATAACTGTACACTAATCCTATGCCTTGTGAACGCTGGTGCCTTATCACCTCTAGCACTGGAATGGTCTTGACAGGGGTTGCTGCATTTTATGAAGGTGGAATAACACCAGCATCTACAATTTAGGGAGAAAGTGGGAAACTGAAGACAAAGTAACTACAATGCTCTGCTGCAAATTCTACAACAACTCCAGCCCTCTAATCCACTGTCAGCTGAAGTGGGGTGGCTGGATAAATGGAACCCCACCACCATTTTAGAAGAATGGACTTCACAGAACACTGTATTTTCCAGATGGTTCTAGTTTTCGTTTTGCTTTTGGGACAGTGTGACACTCACACTTATTTCCTAGTGTGCTTCCATTCGCTTGGGTTTGCAACCAACTTACCAATAATAATAATACACTGTGCGCTGCTCATGAAGCCTAGGAAGGCCACTTGTATTATTGCAGTCAGATTATTAAAGTGACTCTTGAATCAGGGAAATTAAAATAATTAGTAGTTCTATGAAAATTGTGTTGACATCTGGGGAATGAACCCGTCATGGAGACTTCCTGAAAAAAAAAAATGTGTCAGCAAAGGAGATAGCAAGAAAGCTGCAAAATGTTGAGAAAATATTCCACAATTCCATGAGGCCTCTGTATTAAGTTGTAAATGCTAGAAGTTTGTCTTAAGTTCACCTAAACCTAAATTTTATGAACAATTATTTTTTTGAATTATAAAATATCCAACTAAATGTGGACATATTTATTTTAGATTGAAAAATACCTAAGTTGCATTTAAAAATATTTGCTTGTCAGATAACTTTTGAAATCTGGGTTCAATTCACAGTGTCTTGGCAGAAAGATTTTTTGTGTCAAATGGTGTTTTGCCTTTACAATAGAAACTCTAAGATGTAGCTTTGCAGCCATGGCAGCTGGGGAGATGACACACAGTTAAGAGTAGTTGCTACTCTTTCAGAGGACTCACATTCAGTTCTCAGGATGCCTGTCAGGTGGCTCACAAGCACCTTTAGCATCAGCATCAGAGTATCTGCCACCCCCTCCTGGCCACTGTCTGCAACTGCACTTAGGTGCACATACCCATACAGACCACACATACACAGATAATTTAAAATAAAATCTTTAAAACCATGAGTGGAAAGATCAAGATGAAGTACATGGAACTGGATATGCAGTGGCTTTGAAACGGTTAGATGTCTCAGACAGCCTAGAGAGACAAGGCAGAAAGTGACCAGTGTGATTTCAACAGAAGGCACTGTTCACTTCAAAACAGTGAAGAACAGACACTCTCCCACAGGAAAGGGATGCCTGCGAAAGGGAAAGAGAAAGTCTGGAGTATTCATAGGAGGTTTGCGGAATGAGAAGTTAAATACAATGGCCGGGACTGGCTATGTGTAAGCTCACAGTTTCTCTCTCCTTGTAGCGTCTGCTCTGTTAAGGCAGGCTATCTTGGGAGACAGGCTGGCATGCTGATAATGGTTTGAGCAAGGACAGCTATAACCTCATAAGAACTCCAGTTTTACAACAGATGCTCTTTATAGTTCCAAACCCTATAAAAGTTATAAATGGAGTGGAAGTGTTGATCCTCTCATAGCCTTTTCTTGCTGAGAAGGGTCTTTATCAGGAGGAGGTAGTTCAGGGGGTCAGGAAGAGGGGGTGCTCTGGTCTTTTACTAGGAGGAGAGTTTTAACTTGACCTTCTGTGATGGATTACACCATTGTTGTCATGCATCCTTGGAGAAACATTTGAGAAATAATTAGTAAAGGGCTGGAAACAGATAATTTGGTCACAGAGCAAAACAAGGTGGAGAGGAGGGGAAGAGCAAGCAGAGAGGCAGAGGTAGAGAGCGGGTGAGAAGAAGTAAGTGTGGCGTTGATTGAGGGTGTGAGTGACTAGTCCTCCTGCCCGGAGTACAGCCCCAAAGTGAGTCAAGAGAAGTGTCGGAGCTATGGAGCATTAAAGGAAGGGAACAGGAGAAAAATAGAGGACCCAGGTAAAGAATTATATCTCACCTCAGGTCAAAGAGATAAAGGTCCTTAGCAGCCAGACTTTCTCCATAGCATTTGAGAGGGTTTGTTTGTTTGTTGTTTTTTGTCAGTTTTTGTTTGTTTGTTTTGTTTTTGTTGGTTTTTTTGTTGTTGTTGTTGTTTTTTGTTTGTAGTTGTATGAGGGATAACTGAAGCTGTTGTACAGTGAGAGTCGGGAGACTGTATGTGGAGCATTCTGTTTAGGTGTAAGGGGAAGTACAGTATGTGAAACATTTAAACCACAGAGGAAAAAGCAAGAGTCTGGTTAAGAAGGAAGGAGGAAGTGACCAGGGGGCGGAGCCAGAGTGGGAGAGAATGCAAAGGCCATACATAGGAGGAGGTCTCGGTTGAATTGTTTGTCTGGTCCCTGTGTCTTTGGGACCCATTTCAAACCAGCTAAAATCCTTCGGTGCAGAAACAGCAACAGTTATGGAGGCAGGTACAAGTCTCACCCTGAGCAGTAGTCAGGTCTAGTCCTACAGAACGGCAGCAGCCAAAAGATCGAGTTGGTCCTGACAGATGGTCAGCTGATCTGAAATTTCCTGAAGGCATTTTGAGAGAGAGCTGATGGGGCAGAGGTGATAATTGGTGCAGAGAAAGCTTCAGTACATTGGCGGAGTTCTGAGTACTGGAAGCACTCCGGAGCAGCAAGAGGAGGGATGACTTAGATGTACCGCAGCTGTGATTGGTCCCCCTCTCAGACATCCTGCTCTTAAGGGTTTGCGGGCATGGACCTGTCTTAAGGGCTTCAGGCTGACAAAAGGGACAGTGTAGGAAGAGCAACTGTAATAGTGCCTCACAGGATGGTCCCTCTAAGGGGCCCATAGTAAAATTTCACAGATGGCTAAGGTCCAGAGCACGAGACAACTGTTTGGTGATAGCAGATTTTCTTGGAGCATTCTATGTGGGAGAGAGAATATTTGTAAACATCTAAAAGTGAGATCATTAGTGCTATTATAATTTTACTGAGGGCATAGTTAAGAGAATAGTTTGGGCATTTCTGTCCTTATTAGAAGAATATAACAGACAGGAAAACCATGGTTAAAAAAATCTTTGGCCGGCTTTTCCATAGACATTAGCAGGATGATTTTTTTGTCCTTATTTTCTGGTCACCATTGTTGATCATAAAGATGTAAGACCATTTATTGTGTTAAAGAGCTTGAGACATTTTTCATTGTCCAGCATAGGCTCAAAATCATCTACTGAGTCTTTCACAGTTGTTTCAACTTTGTGTGAAACATTAAGAGTTTGACATAAAATATCTGATTCAACTTAAGGCTCACTCCATGAGATAGAACCCATATCTGACATTGCTTGGGTGACCAAAAACTCGAGACTAGAAGCCCAAGTATATGAGGTAATACCAAATGCTACTGCTCTAAAATAAATAAATAAAATATAAGTAGCAATGGAGTTGACTCCTAAAGCTGTACTCACAGATCAGTGCCTTGCCTAGCAGCAGTCAGAGGAGCTTCCTCCTTCAGCAGCTGAAAAAAAAAATATATATATATATATATACCCATGGACGGATGTTATACAGAGAGTGAGAGACCTCAGAAATGTTCAGCTCTAAACCCATGTTTCCATCAAATATCAAATCCCTCTATCAGGGCTCATGGAACTCTGCAGAAGAGGAAGTAGAGTGTTCTATGTTTTATGTATTATGTTTTCATAGGATTCCTGAATATGCCAGTGGGTGGGTCTCTGTGTTTATGTTTCCTGTGCCTTTCCCCCTTTCTTCTGTTTGCTTTGTTCTATTCCGATGCACTGGCTTTTGTTTTCTCTTATTTTATTTCCTTATTATCTATTTAGGTTCCTATTTGCTTTCTAGTGAGAGACAGAAAGAGGGTGGGTTTGGATGGGAGGGGAGGGACTGGGAGGAGAAGGAGGGGATCTGTAATCTAGATATATTATGAGATCAAGAACTATTTTCCAGAAAAGGGAAAATGTATGAAAAAAATTTAACAACATGATTAACATAAGGGTTTTTTTGTTTGTTTTTTGTTTTTTGTTTTTTAAAGTAAGGTTAAGTTAACCTGTACAGCTGACTAGGCTGGAACCTGTGCCAACATTCTGTAGAAAAAGAAGGTAACTGTAATTATCTGTCAGTCTCATACATAAGGCGCAAACACCAGAAAGGTTTTTGAGAACTGTCAGTGAAATGCAGCATCTGGTTCACAATTTGAAAGAGAAATAGAATACCCAAAAGACATTTGGATTGTTGTAAGACTGAACCCATTGATGTACATATACATAACCAGTTTTTATGTGTGTGTCTACAGATGTGGGCAGACACCTTAAAAAGATTAATTGTTTTTTTCTTATGAAGACATAAAGTTGCCAATATTACAAGTACCTGTAACCTAGAGGCCATCAAGCAGAAAACCATGAAAATATAAACTAAAGAATCTAAGCTTAGTGGGACAAAACAAAAGTAGAATAGACAGAAGACAAAGGAATTCCAAGAATGGAAAGGCCATCCTAGCTCAGTCACAGAAAGCAGGAACCCAGATGAAACAGTGGGGTTTCTCAGTAGAAACAGAAGGCCTAGGATACTGTGCAGCCACTATCTCTAGTCTCCCTCCAAGACACACAGGCAAGGGACAGAGAAAAGTTAGCTTGCATGTGGAAACTTGCCCTGTATTCCCTGATCATTCTAAAATGGGCTTCAGATTCACTTACTGGTCCTGGACTCACTGGTTGGCAGGGCTGATGGTATATCTGGGGGCTTACTAGGTGTAGCGTAGTAGGCGGGTCTGCCCAGTTATGTGTTTCACTTCCTGCTCCATGGCACTTGCAGCTACTTTGTGACAGACTGTCGTAGTTGAGACATTTTCTTGACTTTATGGCTCCTCCCAGGAGCCAGGGGAGCACTTGGGGGCAAGGGGAATAGGAGATTGGCCTCTGGGAATGAATGCAAGTAGGAGCTAAGTGCCAGAGATGAAAGGATTAAGTTGGGTCTTCTGTGGTTGGTATGGGGAAGTCTTTGAACCATTCTCCATTATGCCTTATGAAGTTATCTAACTCAGTTCAGATACTAAAATTGGAAGTTTGAAATTTGCACTGACAGTTGCCGTTGCACAGTGTGTATTAAGGTGAGATTGTAACGAAGAGCTGAACAGAAGTTGCTGGTCTGAGGTCTCCCACAACAGAGGGTCTTTACATTAACCTACAGACAGGCGAAAGGGCTGTTCTTGGGCACAGACAATATGCAACTCACAGTGTGTGTGGAACCAAGACCGTAACAGGTCTCACAGGGCCCAAGAAGAGTTTCCAGAACTCTCAACTGAGCGAGGCTCCAAGAAGTCGTATATATCTTCCAGAATTTTTTGATGGAATGAGTCTCAAGATGAGACAGAGGGGTTTCCTGTGAGCCCTCAGACCTAACCAGGTCAACTATGAGTTTGGTTCTATAAGGTACCTTGTCTTGACATTTTGGCTGTGGTGGATGCATGGTCTGGCCTAATAGAGAAAGAAAGGGCTGAAGAGGTCAGACTGTGCCAGTGAAATGGAGTGAAATGAAAATATGCAAAGGAAGGTAAATGTTTATATATGTTCATATATATTCCACATGTATGTGTATATATGTATATATATGTATACACATATATACACACACATATATATACATATGAATGAGAATTGATGGAAAAGGGAAGTTCTTGAGATGATGGAAGGGTCTGAGCAGACTCTGATAGGTTTAACTGGTGTAATGGTGATTCCTGGTTATCACCTTGACTACATGGACTACAGTACAGAATTGGAGGGCTCACCTGTGATCCAGATCTTGAGGCTAGAAAATACAAGTTTCTGACCTGGATCTTAGCATGGAGATCTTGAGGTATAGTGGCCATGGAAAGCTTAGGCCCAGGCAAAGTAGTACATGCCTTTAATTCTTGGAGACTAAGGCAAGATTTCTCAGTTCAAGGTCAGCCTGAGACAAAGCAAGTCCAAAAATCCCTTTAATCTGGGCCATAACTTCTGCTGGAGATCTATATAAGGACATTGGAAGAAGGAAGATTCATTCTTCTTCGCCTGCTTGCATTTATTTGCCAGCACCTCTGTTGGAACCCACTTCCACAGAAGACCAGCTGAAACAACTAGCCTTGTGGGACTTAGTAACTCCTAGATTCTTGGACTTTGCATTCACAGCTGTCCATTGTTGGGTTAGTTGGGCTACAGACTGTAAGTCATCACAATAAATTCCCTCAATATAAAGAGACATTCCTTAAGCTCTGTGACTCTAGAGAACTCTGACTAATACAACTGGACTGAGCAAAGATGCAAACTAAGCATAGTCATCAGAGCCAGAGCCATTGCTGGACTTGAGGGACTTGGGACCACTGGGAAGGGCCCAAGGTTTAAACAAGGTGGATACAGGTGGGAAGAGAGAGAATGGTGAGATCAATGAATGGCTGTTTGTAAGAGGCAGATGGTCCCACCAACCTCACTAAGGCCCAGAACTGTGTTCATACAGAATGATGACTAAGCCCCAGAGACAGAGGCCCCATCGACAGAATGTGTGCCCCATCCACAGACAGAGGCCACAAAGACCAGAGGTCCTAGAGAGGGTATCTGTTTAGCCTGTACAGTGAGCTTGGCAGGTGTCTCTGTTCCTGGAAGAATGAATCCCAAGAGTAGAAATAGACTGTAAGGATGTCAAAGGGTCCCAGAAAGAAGCTTTGGAGTCACATGTTGGGGGAGAGAGGGGAATGTGGGCCCAGATGTCATTCTGAGTTTTGGCATCAAATGTTTGATGTCTGGGGCAGGTTAAAGAGACAGACAACAGGAAGAGAGGAGACTGGTCTGACCTTGGGAGAAAGGTTGTTTGTTGCAAAACAGTGAAGAACAGTCTCCCAAGGGAAAGGGGTTTCTGTTGGAAGGGAAGAGGATGCCTGGAGTTTTCATAGGTTATTTTGGGAATGAGATGTTAAATGCAATGCCTGGGACTGCCTATGTAAGCTTACAGTTTTTCCTTCCTTGTATTGTCTGCTCCATCAAAATGGGTTATCTTGGGAGACAGGCTGACACACTGATAATGGTTTGAGCAAGGCCAGCTCATTCATAAGAATTATGAATTAGAATTCATAAGAATTCTACTTTTACAACCAAGATGCTCTATCAAGAAGCCTATAAACTGTAGTGTCAGCTTCATTTGAACTGCTTGAGGTTTTGTTTAAATTACATGTGTTTATTTTTCAACTGTCTATTAAGGTGTGATTTAGTGAGTATGCATTAAGAAGGCAGAGGATGACTGTAGTCGCTTCTCTCCTACTTGAACATGCATTCTGGGAATGGAACTCAGGTCACCAGGCTTTATTCCAGAATTGGCTGGGCTAGCTGAGTTACCACCCTACCCCATATATTAGTGACTTTTACATCACCATGACAAAATACTTTACCGAAGCCACTTAACTGGGGAGCAGTTTATGGAATAGAACACATTACGATAGGGGAAGTTATGGCAACTAAAATTGCATCTTTGACAGCAGTAGGCATTTGAGACAGTGGCTTCCTCGAATCCTGGTAGAGCAAGAAACAGACAACTGTACCCGGAATACGGCCACGCTGCCACTACCATGGATCATGCCCTGCCAGCCAGCAAACCATGGTGTCCTAAAGGCTCTACAACTTCACAGCCTCCCCATTCAGTGCCGTTAGCTAGAGTCAAGAGCAAAGATGGGTCCTAGGACAGTAACTTATAGGGGCATTTCAGATGCAAACCGTAGCACATATGCATGAGTTTTACAGTATTAATAGACAGAGTAGGACCCGAAAAACAATCACAACACACCGCTTTCCTTTAACGGAGTACCTGAAATTCATGAGGAAACCCTTTCACATGAATGTAGACATGAAAATTTATTAGAAATTACCACAGGAAATAAAAATATATTACCTGTTCAGTGAGACACTGCCTAGCTGATTTAAAATATGTGGTGACTCATGTAAAACTCTGCTCCTGTCCCTAACTATTAGAAAATAAGCATTTCTGAAACCAGTGACATGGTTCTGCTGGTAGTGGTCCTTGCCCCAAGCCTAGACTTTGTTAGGGCTCACATGGTCAAAGGAAAGAAATTCCTCCTGCTAGTTTTCCTCTGACTTATAAATATATTCTATAGCATGCATATATTCTCTGTCTCTCTGTTTCTCTCTCTCTCACACACACACATACACACACATATTAAAGAAAAGAAACATCTATTTCTTCTCAAAGTTATACGTAACATTTCAGGAGGATAAAATATGAGGATTTTTATTCTCAACTAAAACCAAAGTATTTATTAATAGAATTCAACAGAGCTTAAATGTTTTGCTGTCTAATGTTGTGGTGTGGTTTTAAATTTAATCTTTCCAACTACTAAAACATAGAGGGAAATGCAATAAAACATTTGGGTATTTTTGATAACGCCAAAAAGTACTTTGAGAGCCGGGTGTGGTGGCATACACCTGTAATCCCAGCACTCGGGAGGCAGAGGCAGGTGGATTTCTGAGTTCGAGGCCAGGCTGGTCTACAAAGTGAGTTCTAGAACAGCTAGGGCTACACAGAAAAACCCTGTCTCAAAAAACCAAAAACAAAAAAAAAAAAAAAAAAAGTACTTGAGGACAGAAAGATAGCTCTGTAGATAAGCTGTTTACAGTGCAAGCACGAGGACCTGAGTTTTGAAATCTAGCACCCACATAAAAAGCTGTCTCTTGCGAGGCTATGCCGGGGCCTAGCAAACACAGAAGTGGATGCTCACAGTCAGCTATTGGATGGATCACAGGGCCCCCAATGGAGGAGCTAGAGAAAGTACCCAAGGAGCTAAAGGGGTGGAACAACAATATGAACTAACCAGTACCCCCAGGAGCTCGTGTCTCTAGCTGCATTTGTATCAGAAGATGGCCTAGTTGGCCATCATTGGAAAGAGAGGCCCATTGGTCTTACAAACTTTATATGCCTCAGTACAGGGGAACGCCAGGGCCAAGAAGTGGGAGTGGGTGGGTAGGGGAGTGGGGTATGGGGGACTTTTGGGATAGCATTGGAAATGTAAATGAGGAAAATACCTAATAAAGAAAATTAAAAAAAAAGAAAAAAGAAAAAAGCTTGGTGAAATGTCTGCAACCCCAGTGTTGAAAGCCAGGGGCAGGAGGGTTCTGAGTGCTTGCTGGCTAACTACTCTAGCTGAAAGCATGAGTTCCCATTTCAGTGAGATATGCTGTCTCACAAACAAAAAATAACGTAGAATGTGATGGAGGAAGACACCTGATGTCAACCTTTGACCTCAAGGGCGCTCTTACACACATAAGCATTACTCAAAGTAAGTAAGTAAATAAATAAATAAATAGCATTTAAGGCAATCTCTGCCATAGGACAGCTTTTCTCTGATGGCACAGTCATAGAAGCACAGCACAAACTGCTAAGGAAAAGTAAATTTATATTTTATCTTCAATTCAGATTGTATAATTTTTCTCAGAAAATGTATTTTGCTCTTTCTCTCTAATGCACACATGTAGTTATAATTAGGGACTAAATTATTATCTCTCTTTCTGGTTTTGATGCAAAGCTCCTTCCTCTAGAAAGGATGAAAAATGGCTCAGCTAAAATACACTAGAAGAGAGTCTCCCTCAGCTTTGCAGTTGAAAGCTCAACTTGCCAATGATTACTATTTATGTACACAAAACAAAGACTATGCTTTACCCATAAAAAAGTGTTGGGAAAGTACCCATTTGCTGTTAGTGGAACGGAAGTTAGAAAACAATTATCTGGACACTCAGCAAGTTTCACTCTGAAGTTATAGAATTCCTTATTATAAACATTAGGCAAAAGAGGTGTAAGAACTGAACGAAATGTTACTTACATGTTAAAATAGCATCCATGTGACCCCTGCCTCCCCGTTTCTGTCAAAAAGTAAGGCAAGACAAATACCCAGTGGTATGACCTTAGAGGTAAGGCTAAGTGTTGTGGGGGCAGGACAGAAAAGATGACAAGTAAACACGAGGCTGCCTCCAGTGTCCCCAATGTAAAGACAAGAATAGCTGTTAACAGATGTCTAAGAAGCTCCACTACACACACAACAGTGGGATGAGTTAAGGTGGAGTTCCTGGGGCTAGAGAATAACATTGTTACTATAGCTAGTTACCTAGAGCACTCTGTGAAGGAAAAGATGCTGGACAATGCATTTCATTCATTCATTCATTCATTCATTCATTCTTTTATACTACCTTGAAAGAGTCATAGGTTTCCTGTGGAATTTTCATACATACTTTTTTTTTGGTTTATCCTGAGTCTGCCCCACTTCCCCACTTATTTGTCTCTCCCTAAATCTCCTAGAGCTCCTTTCCCTCAGATATCCTTTAGTCTCTAGAGTTCCCCCTTCCATTCTCATATCACATATCCTCCACTGCCTTACCCATGTCCCTTCTTACTGGCCCCTCCACCTCATGGACGCCCTCCCAGGTTTTTCCTGTGCTACCCACATTTGCCTCCACTCTGATACACATTGGTAACAATCCTATAGAGAAGCAAATGAAACATTTAGATTTTTGGATTGCAAAATCTTATGAAAATATTCTTTCTGAATCTAGACAGCGGGAATCATCATTTTCTTTGAACCTGGAAATACTGTGGGTCTAATTGAGAAGTCTTGCTACAAAGATGCAAAATGTTAGGTGAGTTTTATAGTCTTTTATAAAAGAAGCAAAGAATCCGCCGAGAACTTTGCAAATCCTTTTGAGAAGGAAAGGGGATCTTGGAGAAACCCAGGGAAGGGAATTGATCTGAGACATACAACAGTGTCACTGTGGACAGTCTGTCAGGGAGAAGGGCAGAATACCTTTGCAGTTAGTAAGAATATATCTGGTGTTTGATACTCTGGGTTCTTCTTTCTTCCACCTTTCTCCACCCCCTTTAAGCCCTTTCAACTCCCTAACACTAGATAGGAGCTATCTAGATAGAAAGAAATGGAGGCAATGTTTTCCTTAGACTACTTCCTGATGATTAGGGGCATTGACTTCCTTGGGGCAAGTTTAATCTTTGCCATCAGAATATCTAATTTCCTCTTCTTTGTTCACAATGACTTAACAAACTACAAACAATAACTACCAATGGCACACAACCAACAACCCACCAGCCAACAACCCACCCCACCTCTGCAGGGGGCCCCTAGCATTTATAAACCCTCTGAAAATTTCCCAGAAGACCCAAATTCACACAATTGCAGGAACTATCTGCAGGTGACAAAATCACACCTCTGCTAGAGAATGAAGCAAATCATAGTCACCTGGGGTAGATAGTACAAAGTAGCTCCATATCCAACACCTGGGATTAAAATGAAACATATTCTCTGTTTTTCAAAAGAGCCAAAACTTCAAAATCATCATCATACATGAACTTTCTTTTTTTTTATTTTTTTTATTACATCTTTTCCTCAATTACATTTCCAATGCTATCCCAAAAGTCCCCCATACCCTCCCCCCTACTTCCCTACCCACCCATTCCCATTTTATTGGCCCTGGCGTTCCCCTGTACTGGGGCATATAAAGTTTGCATGTCCAATGGGCCTCTCTTTCCAGTGATGGCCTATTAGGCCATCTTTTGATACATATGCAGCTAGAGTCAAGAGCTCTGGGGTACTGGTTAGTTCATAATGTTGTTCCACCCATAGGGTTGCTGATCCCTTCAGCTCCTTGGGTACTTTCTCCAGCTCCTCCATTGGGGGCCCTGTGATCCATTCACTAGCTGACTGTGAGCATCCACTTCTGTGTTTTCCAGGCCCCGGCATGGTCTCACAAGAGACAGCTATATCTGGGTTCTTTCAGCAAAATCTTGCTAGTGAATGCATTGGTGTCAGCATTTGGATGCTGATCATGGGATGGATCTCTGGATATGGCAGTCTCTAGATGGTCCATCCTTTCGTCACAGCTCCAATATTTGTCTCTGTAACTCCTTCCATGGGTGTTCTGTTCCCAATTCTAAGGAGGGGCATAGTATCCACATTTCAGACTTCATTCTTCTTGAGTTTCAAGTGTTTAGCAAACTGTATTTTATATCTTGGGTATCCTAAGTTTTGTGCTAATATCCACTTATCAGTGAGTACATATTGTGTGAGTTCCTTTGTGATTGTGTTACCTCACTAAGGATGATGCCCTCCAGGTCCATCCATTTGGCTAGGAATTTCATAAATTCATTCTTTGTAATAGCTGAGTAGTACTCCATTGTGTAAATGTACCACATTTTCTGTATCCATTCTTCTGTTGAGGGGCATCTGGGTTCTTTCCAGCTTCTGGCTATTATAAATAAGGCTGCTATGAACATAGTGGAGCATATGTCCTTCTTACCAGTTGGGACATCTTCTGGATATATGCCCAGGAGAGGTATTGCTGGATCCTCCAGTAGTACTATGTCCAATTTTCTAAGGAACCGCCAGACTGATTTCCAGAGTGGTTGTACAAGCTTGCAATCCCACCAACAATGTAGGAGTGTTCCTCTTTCTCCACATCCTAGCCAGCATCTGCTGCCACCTGAATTTTTGATCTTAGCCATTCTGACTGGTGTGAGGTGGAATCTCAGGGTTGTTTTGATTTGCATTTCCCTGATGATTAAGGATGTTGAACATTTTTTCAGGTGCTTCCCTGCCATTCGGTATTCCTCAGGTGAGAATTCTTTGTTCAGTTCTGAGCCCCATATATTAATGGGGTTATTTGATTTTCTGATTAGTTTCTGTTTCCAGGATCTGTCCATTGATGAAAGTGGTGTGTTGAAGTCTCCCACTATTATTGTGTGAGGTGCAATGTGTGCTTTGAGCTTTACTAACGTGTCTTTAATGAATGTGGCTGCACTTGCATTTGGGGCATAGATATTCAGAATTGAGAGTTCCTCTTGGAGGATTTTACCTTTGATGAGTAAGAAGTGTCCCTCCTTGTCTTTTTTGATAACTTTGGGTTGGAAGTCGATTTTATTCGATATCAGAATGGCTACTCCAGCTTGTTTCTTCAGACCATTTGCTTGGAAAATTGTTTTCCAGTCTTTCACTCTGAGGTAGTGTCTGTCTTTTTCCCTGAGATGGGTTTCCTGTAAGCAGCAGAATGTTGGGTCTTGTTTGTGTAGCCAGTATGTTAGTCTATGTCTTTTTATTGGGGAATTGAGTCCATTGATATTAAGAGATATTAAGGAAAAGTAATTGTTGCTTCCTTTCATTTTTGTTGTTAGAGTTGGCATTCTGTTCTTGTGGCTGTCTTCTTTTAGGTTCATTGAGGGATTACTTTCTTGCTTTTTGTAGGGCATGATTTCTGTCCTTGTATTGTTTTTTTTTTTTTTCCTGTTATTATCCTTTGAAGGGCTGGATTCGTCGAAAGATAATGTGTGAATTTGGTTTTGTCGTGGAATACTTTTGTTTCTCCATCTATGGTAATTGAGAGTTTGGCCGGGTATAGTAGTTACCTGGGCTGGCATTTCTGTTCTCTTAGTGTCTGTATAACATCTGTCCAGGCTCTTCTGGCTTTCATAGTCTCTGGTGAAAATTCTGGTGTAATTCTGATAGGCCTGCCTTTATATGTTACTTGACCTTTCTCCCTTACTGTTTTTAATATTCTATCTTTATTTAGAGCATTTGTTGTTCTGATTATTATGTGTCGGTAGGAATTTCTTTTCTGGTCCAGTCTATTTGGAGTTCTGTAGGCTTCTTGTATGATCATGGGCATTTCTTTCTTTAGGATTGGGAAGTTTTCTTCTATTATTTTGTTGAAGATATTTGCTGGCCCTTTAAGTTGAAAATCTTCATTCTCATCAACTCCTATTATCCATAAGTTTGGTCTTCTCATTGTGTCCTGCATTTCCTGGATGTTTTGAGTTAGGATCCTTTTGCATTTTGTATTTTCTTTGATTGTTGTGCCGATGTTCTCTATGGAATCTTCTGCACCTGAGATTCTCTCTTCCATCTCTTATATTCTGTTGCTGATGTTCGCATCTATGGTTCCAGATTTCTTTCCTAGGGTTTCTATCTCCAGCGTTGCCTCACTTTGGGTTTTCTTTATTGTGTCTACTTCCCTTTTTAGGTCTAGTATGGTTTTGTTCATTTCCATCACCTGTTTGGATGTGTTTTCCTGTTTTTCTTTAAGGACTTCTACCAATTTGGTTGTGTTTTCCTGTTTTTCTTTAAGGACTTCTACCAGTTTGGTTCTGTTTTCCTGTTTTTCTTTAAGGACCTGTAACTCTTTAGCAGTGCTCTCCTGTATTTCTTTAAGTGAGTTATGAAAGTCCTTCTTGATGTCCTCTACCCTCATCATGAGATATGCTTTTAAATCTGGGTCTAGATTTTCGGCTGTGTTGGGGTGCCCAGGACTAGGTGGGGTGGGATTGATGGTGAGTGGTCTTGATTTCTGTTAGTAGGATTCTTAAGTTTGCCTTTCGCCATCTGGTAATCTCTGAAGCTAGCTGTTATAGTTGTCTCTTATTAGAGCTTGTTCCTCAGGAGACTCTGTTAGTCTCTATCAGCAGACCTGGGAGGCTGGCTCTCTCCTTAGTTTCAGTGGTCAGAGTATTCTCTGCAGGCAAGCTCTATTCTTGCAGGGAAGGTGCCCAGATATCTGGTGTTCAAACCTGCCTCCTGGTAGAAGTTGTGTTCCAATCACCAGAAATCTTTGGATCTCGTAGGGAATCCTATGTGGGTCCTTGAGGGTGTCCGGAGACTCCACTGGCAAGGTACCCTGGTGCTCGAGTGGACTGGAAGGGACTTGTGCCCCAGCAGAGGCCGGGTTGCCTGCTTCCCTAGTTAATGCAGTCTCAGGTTCTGCACGATTGGATTGGAGCAGACACTGTGTTCCACTCACCAGAGGTCTTAGGATCCCGTGGGGAGTCCTGTGCGGGTCCTTGCGGGTGTCCGGAGACGCCACTGGCAAGGCACCTGAGTGCTCGAGTGGACCGGAAGGGACTTGTGCCTCAGCAGAGGCCGGGTTGCCTGCTTCCCTAGTTAATGCAGTCTCAGGTCCTGCTCAATTGGATTGGAGCAGAAGCTGTGTTCCACTCACCAGAGGTCTTAGGATCCTGTGGGGAGTCCTGTGCGGGTCCTTGTGGGTGTCCGGAGACTCCTCTGGCAAGGCCATATATGAACTTTCTTGATGGTTGACATAGCTAACCCTCTTAAAGAATAAGCCTCAGTTTAAAGGTTTTCTTTTTATCTGTTATCTTGCCTGTGATATTTTTATCACAATAATAGAAAGTAAAGATGACCATGGAAGTATCTTTGAAAATGTTATAGTAGTCTCTCATTATTCCACATGGAAATAGTCTGAGTGGAGTTCCTAACTTTGGGTCTATAAAGAGAAGAATCAATGTCATAAATTACTCTGAGCTAAAGAACTCAGTTCAATGGTTCAGTGGTTAGGAGTGCTTACTGCTCTTCTAGAGGACCCAAGTTTGGTTTCTGGAACCCAGAGATAAGCCTACAACCTCCTATAACTCCAGTTCCAGGCAACATTATGCCTTCTGGCTTTCACAGTCGCTTCACTAACATCAACATGCCAATACATGTACACACATGCCTAAAACCAGCAAGAAATTAATTCCCCTTTACCACACAGCCTGCTGTAATTCAAAAGGATATTTTATTTATTTATTTTACTTTATCTTTGCTATACTACAGGGGCATATGGAGGAAGTTAACTTTTGAGTCTACTCTTGAGGGCTCAGTAGAACCTAGGGAAGGCAGTGTCCTTAATGATCCACTCATGAGGGTGGGGATCATAAAGTCCTAAAAGAGAATGTAAATATAAAGAGAAAAATTACTAAGAATATCTTTTGATAATTCTCTTAGCTATTTTTCACTTGTTGTGATAAAAATATCACAACCAAGATAATATATAAAAGGAAAGGTTTTAAACTGCTGCATATTGTTTAAGAGGATTAGAGTCTATGACCATTATGGCGGGGAGCATAGCAGCAGGCAGGCAGGCATGGAACTGGATCATACATTTTGATCTTAAAGCAGGAGACGGAGAGAGCTACCTGTGATTAAGAAGGGCTTTTGAAATCTTGAAGTCTGTCCCCAGTGACACACTTCCTCCAACAAGACCACCCCTCTTAATCCTTCCCAAACAATTGATGAGAAACAATTTTTCAGACATGTGAGTCTATGGGAAGTATTCTAATTCAAATCACCACAATAATCAAGTTATTTTTAGTAAGCAGTTTTTCTTATCTTGTGCATGCCTTATAAATCAGATTGCTGTTACATTTCCTCCCTGTGTGTGTTTTAATTATATGTTAAAGTATCTCTGTATGACTATGTGTATGTGAGTACAGGTGCCACTAGATGCCGGAGGAGGGCATCAGATCTGGAGCTGGAGCTACAGGTTGTTGCCAGTCACCCCATATGAGTACTGGGAGCCCAACCTTATCACCCACAAGAGGAGTGCTCTAAACTGCTAAGCCATTTCTTTGTTTGAGTTTTAGACATCTCCTCCTAAGTGATTTCCAGTTTCTTGTATCATTTGTTCTTCCCACCTCGAAGGGCAGTGGAGAGGATATAGAAACAGATGCAGAGACAGCAAGAATCTTTTCATTAAGGCATTCTAAAATATTTTGTGCAAGCTCAAGTTCATTTTTGATTTCCAGATTTCCCTACTGTTATTTCAGCATCTTCATGTTTGTCTCATGTTCTACTTTTCGGTGTACTGTCCAGTCATCCTAAACTGAGTTGTTTGTGTATAGCACACACCTTGTCCTGTATACTCATGTAGTTTGCTGGGGTGATTGGTTCTAATTACATGCCTACCTGTCCCACCTCTGCTTGTCATAACCAATCTGAAACTTGAAGTCACCACTTATGGTCTAATAGTAGCATTATTTATTTCATGCAATGAATTGCTTTAATTAGTCTCTGAAGATTTTTAACATTTGGAACAAGTCTCGGCAATGTTTCATTTTGTTCTGTTTTAGAGTTATTGGTAACTGAATTTTATTTAGAAAATGAGATTGATGTTATTATATAGACTCTGGAAATAATGGAAGAAGTCAGGGCAAGAAATACTCAAGACAAGAATGATGAGAAGCATTGGGAAGGCATCTGAGATTGGAAGGTATGAACAGGGAAGGGCAGACCCAGAGTTCAGAAGATAGAGTTTTGGGATGTCAGATAGAGAATGGCTGCCATTAGCATTTCTAAATGGAGGTGGAGTGGAACAGTCACCATGATAAATGAGTGATCTGTCTGTAAGAGAACCTCAGGAAGGTAATTATAAACAGAAAAGTGATCAGCACACAGATTCTTCCCCTAAGAAGAATTGAAGAACCAGGCAGAGTATGTGGGTTGAAATAAAGGGACAATTGATATTTTCTATACTTTGGCATAAAGACAAGTGCTCTCTAGCTCATATAAGCAAACATGACTCTGATATATATTTAAAATTAATTTAATTACCTTTATAAAAGTGAATTTCATATACAATTTTAATTCTACTTTTCTCTTCTCCAACTTCTGGTATTCCCTCAAAACCTCTCAAATTCATGGCCAAGAAGGAAGACCGCATTAATTGTTATGCATTTACTTATACATATGTGTACATACACACACACACACACACGCATGTATAACCTTCTGAGTTAATTTTAGAACTGCTTGTCTACATATGCATATTTGTTTAAAGCTGATTTAGTAATTTACAAGCTCTTTCTATCAACTAATGAAGAATGACATTTTGTCATTGATTTTATCATTGCTGTCACTATCATCATCGGCTTTAAATAAAGCTACACTGAGTATGGAGGTAAAGTCTCTTATTCCGTATTCCATAGACTATGAGAGAAATTGCTGTCAATCATTTATAATCAATCTGTACTTCAAGGAAAATTGAAAATGCAGTCTGCTTGTTCTGTTGGCATGAGGCAGAATCCATGGGGGTATGATGTTTCCAATTCTTTGTTTTTGCTTTTAATAAATAACTATCTGTAATTGTAAAAATCTCAATAGTTCCCTTTGGCATGAATTATTTTAATTAAAATTGAAAAAGTAACATTTAAAGGTCATGTAAGTGTACCATTAACAAGTATAGTTTCAAAAAGGCCAGTCCAATATTTCATTAGTAACTAAGTGTGTTAGACTCTCACCCTTAAAATTTAACTGAAAAGAAAATTCAGCATTTTCCAAAGTTGCTCCATCTTACAAGGTTAATGTGTGTGGCTGAGTCAATTTAACACAGTAGAAAACCCAAAGGTGTATCAGTATTATTTCAAAAAGACGGCATATCTGTATTGCAAACATTATAAAAATAAACCTTGGTAGGCTAGAGAGATGGGTCAGTGTTGGAGGACCCTTGCTGTACTTACAGAGGATCTGAATTCTGTTCCCAGGATCCATGTCAGGATGGATTACAACATCCGCTAACTCCAACTCCTGAGTATGTGGGCACCCTCTTATGTCTTACACAGGGACTGCAGTGATGTGCACAGGCCCACACATAGACACATAGACATATCCATAATTAAAGTTAGCTTTTACATAAATGAATATTTCATCTGCAGAAGTAATGTTAGTCAGGCCCTGTGATCCACCAAATCTTTAGATGAGTAAGAAAATTACCAAGTTATAAAATCTGTATCTATCTGAAGAATGTTCCCAGAGACCTTTAAACTATACATATGCCATAAATTGGAAAAAAAACTGTCTGCATATTATAAACTCCAAGCAATTAGATTAAAAATATTGTATAAGAATGTGTCCATATGAATAATTGTTTAATTTTGTAGTTCAGCATAAACTATTTTAACATATGTTACTACTATCCTTAGTTATTGGTAGCACATTTGGGAGAATCCAGACCAACACCATTTTTACAGGAAATGTTCATCAAAAATTAACATTTAAAATACATGTTTTATAATTATTTTTTCAATTTTGATATTTTGTTTTGGACTTTTGTACACTTACATAATGAATTTTAATCATTTTAGCAACATTTCTTGAGTCATCTGCAGGGTCTTGTCAAAGCATGGGACATAATTGTATCTCCTTGAATTTGTAACTGATAGTAAAACAATTGGTTTGTAATTTGGATGATGGTAATAAAAAGTGAAGATGAATGTTATGTCACAGTTTATAATTATTATTTACTTTTTAAATCATTGTGGAGTTACATGCATATGAGTTCACTGCCTGAAAAAGCCAGAAGAGTGTGTTAGGTCCACTTAAGAAGGATATGCCCCAGTACAGGGGAACACCAGGGTGAAGAAGTGGGAGTGGATGGTTAGGGGAGCAGGAAGGGGGAAGGGTACAGGGAACTTTCGGGATAGCATTTGAAATGTAAATAAAGAAAATATCTAATAAAAAAATAAAAGAAGGAGTGGTTGTGAACCTCCATGCAGGTGGTGGGAAATGAACTCAGGTCCTTCACAAGAAGAGCAAGCACTCCTATCTACTGAGCCATCTCTCCAGCCTAAGAGCAGGTTAATTCATTAAGATAAATAAAAATCTTAATTTTAATGCTTACGTGTACCAGGTGTTATCTTGAAAGTTTTTCATGCATTAGAATGTTTAAAAAATGTAGTCAATGTAAAAATGAAAAAGAATGCAAGAAACTTTCACAGATCCAAAGCGATACAAGCAAGAGGTATGAATGCACCCTGATTTGAAGGGATTGTTCTATTAAAATAAACTAAAATATTAACAGAGTCTCATTTAGTGATCAATAGTGTTATTAGATTATGCATCAAATATTCATGAGATGGCTATACACCACACACTTGTATTGCCTGGTTTGGAGAAGTATATAAATGCCAACATCTCTCCATGATGTAAATTACGTAAGATTTTACATTCCCAATATGTAAAATTTTGATGTTTATTTGCATATATTAACAAGATTAACTAACTGTCATTAGATTGGGAAGATTTTAGAGGCTAGGTAAGGGTTCTGTAATGTGTAATGTAGTTACTGTGTCTTCTTTTCTTTTTCTTCCTCTTTCTTTCTTTCTTTCTTTCTTTCTTTCTTTCTTTCTTTCTTTCTTTCTTTCTTTCTTTCTTGAGCTCACTGTGTTGACAATTAGCATAGCTAGTAGAATATGTTGTGGTTAGGCTAGTATTGACAAGGGTTAGAATCTAGACTCATCTGGGAGATGATCCTTTTAAGATGTCAGGAGAGGGATATTGTGAGCATTCTAATTACAATCCAAAGAGCTTCACAGTGTGGATGGACCTCACTGGGCTGGGATCCCAGAGTGTACAGCAGTAAATGGTAGTTGAGCAGCAGTGAATTCATGCTTTCTGTTTCCTGATTATGGCTGTCATGTGACCAGCCACTCTAAGCTGATATTGCCTTGACTTCTGTGCACCTTGCAGTGTCCCTTAAGTGTATTTTATCAGAGTATCATAGCAATAGAAAAAGAACACATGGGTTATTTGAAAAAGGTAATTTCAGGAAACAACTTTGTATATTTAATGTGAACTTTCCCCTTTGTCACAAATGGGTTAGTTTGTACTTTTGCCTATTTACTGTATCTCTTACAGCCCAATGCTCAGTATTAGCCTTGTAAAGCTAGGAATACTGTTTTTCATAATTCTATGGCTAATTATTACTAAGAATTTATTTTTTTCAACTGACATAAAAGCATTCAAATTCAAGTACTGTGCTAAACACATCTTTCTCATGTTGCTTTGCTGTGGTACATCCAGTTATGTTTCTATGTTGTCTAGTTTTGGACACAACACCCTGAAGTAACTCCTAAGAAGACATTCTCAGCTGCTATATTGTCTTCAAAAACATAATTCCATAGTTTTATTAAATAACTAGCCCATATTTAATTATTCTTCACTGCTACATGTTTTTTTTTCTCTTATTCTCCCAGGTTAGACTACAATCATAGCCCTTGGGTATTCTTATCCAGCCTTTAAAACATTTTTATTTTATTTTTATGTTCCACATTAATATCCTGCTCTGAGACAGAAGACGCAGCCATCACATACATGTTTATCCTGCCACAAATCATCTTTTCAACAATTGCTGAGAAAAGTGTTTCTACCTGTTTTGTTCTTTCCTTATGAATTTCTTTTTGCGATTTCAGGGTGATCTGTTTATATTGAAATTACATCTAACTCTAGTACCTGTGTTTGGACATGGAAATTTATTTCACAAAGCTTAAAAGCAATAATCCTTACAGCCTCAGACTGCCAGCTTTGCTTCCTGATGGAAAGTATTTGAATATATTGTTTGCATGTGAAACCACTGATTTCTCATCCTTCTTTGGGATTCACTGAATACATAAAAAATGCTTGGTCATCCCCTTATGTTTTTGTAAAAGGAAGAGTTTTGTCTGGTTTGTTTGTTTTTGTTTTGTTTTGTTTTTGAGACAGGGTTTCTTTTTGTAGCCTAGCTGACCAGCTCTGTATTCAGTAGATGAAGCTGGCCTCAAACTCAGATATCCAGACCACTTGACAAGAGAAGTTTGTTTGTCTGTTTGTTTTTGTAGCTCTTTACTACATTTGAACATGTTTTTGTAGAATTTTTGTTTTTGTTGTATGAGCAATAAGGAATGAAATACAGTTTTGGTGAAGCTATTTTTACATGAAAAGAGACCTTTGCAGCTAAAGATAATCCATTTAATAGCAAAAGTAGCAAATCCACAAATAGTCTGAATGTTAATGACATGGAATTTATAGAAAGCACAGGGTTTAGTTCTTAATGATTTGAATATTACTTACATTAGGAAATTACAGCATGAGGAATTTCATGTTGAAGGGCCTGCCTTATAGAAGTGTTCTCAGCTGTGCATTAGCAGTTCATTCTAATTCTTGTGACTTTTACTTCATTAAAATTATATCCACCTAGGTTTACTACCCAATGCCATTTTAAGAGAAGAAAGAAGAAAAAAGGTAATGATAGCTGAAGATTTACTAGTGACAGAAGTCATTTTCAAACCATTTTAGCATGTTTTCCCCTTCTCTCCTTCCCATCCTGCTGCAATAAAATGTCCCACAGGAGCTGTCCAAAATGGCGGCCCCTGTCAAAATGGTGGCACCATAGCATCTCCTTAGCCTGCTGCCTTCACAGGAGCTATCTAAGGTGGCCCACCACCTCCTTTCCTGCCTCAGATGTAGCTGGCCCTCAAGAGCTGTCCACAGTGGCGACCTTTCCTGCTTCAGCCTACTACCAATGCGAGATATCCGTGGTGGTAACTCCCTCTTTCCTGCCTCAGCCTACAGCTTCTTGAAGCACCACTGCAAGAGCTTTCCCACAGGAGCTGTCCACAGTAGAACCTCAGTAGCAGCATCTCCTTTCCAGCCCCACCACCCAACCCCAGCCACCATACAGAGATGGTGCTTCAGCAAATGCTGGCTTCAGCCAGGAAGGAATTCCTACCCTAACCCATGGTCCAGATGCAGTGAAAAGGGAGTGAGTGTCCTGAGGAGCTACACTCCCTCATAAATCCTTTGTAAGCACTGCTTCTTTGTACAATTCTCTGCTGTCTGCTCCCATGAGCAAAAGGCAGCTATCTCTGGATTTGTCCCTCTATACTCTGTACCCTCCAACAAATCTCTATCATAAGATTTTTTTCTGCCTGGTGTAAGAAATGAAGAGAAGGAGCAAGGCTGAAGATCCTCAGCTCAGCTGGGGATACCCTCTCTTGGAAGCTTCAGTGCCTCTGCTGAGGATGTTTCGTCTCAGAGCTATGTAGTCCCATGTCTCAGGATGCCTTCCACTGGATCACTGTCCCACCTCAGAGCTGTGTGGTTACTGAGCACCCCTGACTCAGGATGCTCTTCCACTGAGATACCTTATTCTCTCAGAGCTGTATGGTTCCTGAGTTGTAAGGCCCCAGAATACCCTTGCATCATAACAGAAACACAATACCTCACCCAGTTCATTTCAGTATTTCATTTCAAGCATTTTCTTCTATGAAGACTGCTGTCATTTGGATATCTTATGTCCCTGACAGGTTCCCTTATGGGGAGTTCATTCTGCAGGGAATGGTGCTGAAATGGTGGAACCATTCAGATGTAGGGCTTAAAGGATGATAATAACAGGTCATGGGAGCTGCACCCTGATCAATGGACTGTTGCTGTACTTCAGTAACAGGTTGCCTCTATAGTAGACTTGTTTCCATGGGAACAGAATGTTATAAAATAATGAGCCAGGTCTTTTGGTACTCTCTATCTTTTCCTTGCCACACTCAAGTGAATTCTGCCTGTGGACTTTCCCTTGACTCTTTTTCTATGTGAATACTCAACCAGGGTTCTAACCAGCTTGCCAGGACTACAATATCTCCACCCCAACCCCCAGGCACCAAAATTATGAAGAAAATAAAATGGTTAATTTTATGAAGAAATTAGTCTTAGGTATTCTGTTATAGAAAGACAAAATGAACACACAGAATTTTAAATATATCCAAGTTTATTATTGTCTGTTAAGAGAAGATTTGGCAAATATTTTAAAATTCCTTTTGCCTTTAATGTCTCTGCTTTTTTTCATGACCACGTGAAGGAAATAAAAGCTATACTATCATGAAATAAAATGCAGCATGCATGGGAGGGACACCTGAGGAATAAATGATTTCTAAATACCGAATTCATAAAGAGACAACTTCATTACAACTCTGAAGAACCATTTTAGGAAAGAACACTACAACATTCATATAAAATATTTGCCTATAGCAATAAACAAGGTAAATATAAAAATTTTAAAAGTGGGTACCTAAATTAAACGTTCCATGAACTAATCTAGGAAAATGTCAGAGAGGTAAACACAAACAAGAGGAGAGGGGAGCAAAAGCCACCCAAGTGCTCCAGTCACTGCAGCTGTTCTGTTCTTACTCAAACCCCACTATAATTTATAAATCAATCCCCTTGTCCCCCTGTTTTCTCGGGGAGGAGGGATAGATAAGGCCCATTGCATAACCATCAGTCATGAACATGGTACTGTGTTTACTTAAGCTCAGAAGATAAGAAAAGAAACAGGACATTCTACCTCCTAGCCTCTCCTGCAACTCTAAAATGGTTTTCTAAAAAATAAAACTTCTGGGACTAGAGATATGGCTTAGAGGAGTGTTTCTCAACCTTCCTAATGCTGCAGCCCTTTAATACAGTTCCTCATGTTGTGGTGGCCCCCAACCATAAAATTATTTTTGTCTGCCACCTCATAACTGTAATTTTGCTACTGGTATGAATCATAATGTAAATATATGTGTTTTCTAACAGTCTTAGGCGACCCCTGTGAAAAGGTCATTTGATCCCCACGGGGCTCCTCACACACTGGTTGAGAACCTCTGGCTTAGATGTAAATGTTGTTTTTATTTCCTCAGATGAGGAGAAGAGATGAGAGCTGTACCCCAGCTGTATGAATATACAGCTTAGGCTGAGTTCAGAGTGTTTCTTTCCCTGTTCTATCAACCAGTAGGCCTAGGACTGAAAGCTTCTAGCCTCTGAATAATCTGATCTTTCACAAACCTGAATCTTGAAGGCTTCAGCTTCCAGCCTTCATCTTCTAACATAGGCCTAGAATGTTTCAGCCTCAGAGACTTTACTGCTGAATAAACTCACCCTTTCTAGCTCTTTCTGATCTCTGGCTGGTGTTCTTGCCCAAAATCCTCTCTAAGCAAAGTGATTCAAACTAGCTTCCCTGGGCTTCTGATTGAATTGCTCTAATTCACTTCATGCTAACTTTGGTAATATATTCTAATCTTCAAGATCCTTCTCATTCTCAAACTTATTCTTCCTTCACATGTGTCTAGCTTGTTTCATATGCCACCTGTTTGTGCAAGACTGTTTCAGTAAAACTGCCACACATGCTATTGCCATTTTTTTCTCCCTGTGCTGGTCTTAAGCAGCCTCTCCTTCCTGTGCTGTTCTCATGAAAGTCGGACATAATCCATTTCTGATTCATTTTGTCAAATTTTTCTCTGATTTCACTTTGTGTGCCCCTCAATTAGATGTCATCTTTAACC
Organism: Mus caroli; assembly: GCF_978045245.1. Lineage (NCBI taxonomy): Eukaryota > Metazoa > Chordata > Mammalia > Rodentia > Muridae > Mus > Mus caroli. The sequence goes on along the minus strand of NW_028227270.1, from coordinate 109,857,660 downwards.
ATGTCTATTTCTCCTACAAATTAACCTTACCTTTCCTGTTAGGGAATAAAGATGTGTACTAAGGATGTGTCTATATCCAGAGCATGTCAGTTTTCCAGTTGAATCACATAGCCCTAAAAGGTCTATGTGATGTGACCCCTTGCCAGAGAATCCATGTTGCTGGATTAAAATTCCTCTATACTTAGATCCGGTATGCATAATGCTCTTGCAGAGAACTCCAAGCAGGTTTTCAACACTCATGTAGGGTGGCTCACAACTGCCTGTAACTCAAGCCTCAGAAGATCGGACACTCTTTCCTAAGCTCTATGCACACACACACACACACACACACACACACACACACACACACACATAGTCTTTAAGAACCAAATAAGGAAACTTCCTAATAGTCATTAAATCTTTCTTGCACTTTTGAAGAAAGCAGGTTGAAGCTAGAGGAGCTTTCTAGCTTTTTAAATTTATTTTAAGATAGAAAAATCTGTACTGTCACAAAGAGATAAATATGTAAGCATATGGGAAATGTTATAAATGTGTTTCAAATATTTTTTCAGAGCATTTAAATGATATGTAATTAGGTCAAGCTATTCAAATTTACATTTCATTTAAAGAAGCAAAGGATAGATATTCAAATTACAACCTTCTCTTGACTCAGTACATGACCAGATTCCCTTTAAACCCTACAGGTGTAAATGGAAATGAACTCATTAGCTAATAAGGGTATTAACTAATAAGCATGCTAATTCTATAGAATCATTTTTAATAGATTAATTTGAAATCCTGTATAATATGCTATAGAGCTAATGTGACTTATGTGTAGATAATTTTAAAAGAATCTCCTTTTTTGTTTTGGTTTGGTTTATTGTTGTTGTTTTGAGACAGGGTTTCTCTGTATAGCCCTGGCTGTCCTGGAACTCACTTTGTAGACCAATCTACACACGACTATTAATGAATATTTAGCATTGATACATAGTAATATACATTCCCTAATTCTTCCTACATATGCTCTTATTCAAAATTTTTTGGAATTTTGAATTCTCATAATGTAACTTGGACATTTATAAACTAAACTTGCCTTTCTCCTTTTAGTTACTTCATCATGATTTAAAATAATAAATTTTAAGTTTGATTCAACTGCTATAAAAGTCTTGTTTATTTAAAACTACAGGCCAACATCAAACCAACAGTTTTGTGGTATTTATCTTGAAACTATCTTGAAACAACACTGAGTAAATCTTTTAAGTCCACGTCAATGGACAGTGATGGTTGACCTGTGGACCAGTGCCCATTCCTTTAGCTGGGGGTAACAGCTTCAATAATTAAAAAGCAAATGGCTTTAAACAATTTTCAGAATGAGTCATCTAAATCTGTACTACTGTTATCCATTGATAGTGACATTCATACATGTCCTTATTGAAAAAGTCTGAGATGCTCCAAAGTTTTGCTGTCCATTAGAGAAACCAAGGGAGAAAAGTCAAGGTCAAAATTGTGTGGACATTTGCTCAGAATGTTAGTGTTAGGGTAGTGATGCTTTGAGGGTGAAATATTCAAGTGATACTTGGAGGAAAACACACAGGAGGGCCAAATTCAGCCTCAAGCAATCAACAGATGCTTTGCAAAGTAAGCTGTGTCTCTGCAGAGATGGTCATTTCTCCTTTCTCTGTAGTGTATATAGGACTAACATGTCTTCTCCAACAATACTTGTGTGTGTGTGTAGGCTAAAACATCTCCTGTAGTATGTGCTTACTAATTTTCTTGTTTAGTTTTAGTTCTGTTTTTGAGACAGGCTTGTCTGAGAGTCACCTTGAACTCTTGATTCTTCTGACTCCATCTTCAAGAGAGCTGAAATTATAGGCATGCATTATCATACTTAATCTATGTGGTACTGGAGGTTGAACCCATAGGTGTGTGTGTGTGTGTGTGTGTGTGTGTGTGTGTGTGTGTGTGTGTGTGAAATGAACACACCAGCCCACATGTGTTCATTTTTAATGCCTTCTGTTATAATCTTAAAATTAAAAGCTGGAAGTAAAGCTTATCAAAGAAACAAAGCAATGAAATTATGTTCTATTTACTATGATGAGAATGACATGAGACTAACCATTTACATCATGATGCAGGCAAGTAGTGTACTCTAAGTCATTATAAGTAAATGCCAACAGTAAGAATCAATAGTGTCAGGGTTGGAGATGTCTCAGTGGGTCAAAAGCTTTGCCACACAACTGAATCATTCTAATACCCACATAAAGAACCAAACATAACAATGTGCATTTTTAAACCTAACTCTATGGGGCAGGAGAAAGGAGGGTCCCTAGTACTAATGGCTGGCCAGTTCAGACTTTACTGTGTTCCCGATTCAATGAGAAACTCTCCAAAGAGTAATTTAACACAGGGCTATAGGAATTGATCAGTGGTTGTGTTGTGCTTGTTTCACAATTATGAGGACCAAAGTTCAGACCTCAACACACAGATAGTAAGCTGGACATCTTGAAAGTATAACTTTATTACACACACACACACACACACACACACACACACGTAATAGGAAAAACATCCATTCTATTATTATGGTCCCTGAGCTAAGTGGGATTTTCCTTGTTGTGTTTATGGGTCCTGTGTTACTGTTTTCACACTGACAATTAATTTAACAGGGAATTTGTGCTTCAGTAATGTACTTTCAGCATGTCATGTTACATGGTTGAGAGAAGGAAAGCAGAATTTGTAACTGCAGTAAGGCCTTTTCTGCATACAAAGCAGGACTCCCTAGCATTTTCAAGGTGGGTAATGGGCTGTGAAGGATGAAATATAAATAAGTTCTAATGATGCTTCTCTCCTTCACTGCCCAAGTCCCTTACTCAGAATTTTGTTAATCATTCATTACCAAAAACTCTCTTCATTATTATGTTCAACAAGTTGTACAGATTTAATGGAAAATACTTCAAAGTTTTGAAAATCTGTCTGAAACATATTTTAAATCTACTGGTAAATACAGTGATAATTTTCTTATTTTAGAGTTTAATTTTGAACATTTTATGAAAATAATGTCTTAAAGGTAGCAGACCTGATCTGATGTCATCTGGCTTTCAACCTTATCAGGGATCATCTGGCTTTTGTCAATCCTAGCATGTGCTAGTAGTGTACTTTCTGGAAGACAGGATATGGAAAGATGATCCAGTGAATTACTCTAAGATAATTGCCCAGAGAATAGTTCTATTTAATGACTTTTGTCAAAATCAGATTGATTTATTCTTTATTAACTCAATTCGGAAACGTTAAGTGCCCCAGTGGGCTTGCTAATGAAAATAAATGACCAAAAAATACTTGTATGTAATTCTTGTTTTTGCTGACCAAGAAAGGTCAAGTTTCTCTAAATTTGTGTTCTCTCCTAGAACAGTCACAATCACAACACATAAACAGTGCACTAAAGTGTGGAGAGTTGGGTCTAAGTGTTGAAGTCACCATTCCCATGGGAATTATGATTATGTTACTGAATATGAATGTCTAGCATTTTACCCACATACACATGCAAGGAAACAAAAAAGCAAGAAAACATACAAACAAACAAACAAATCAGAAGAGAGGGCTAGAGAGATGTCTTTGTCATATAGTGATTTTCCAGAGGACTCATTTTCAGTGTCCATACCAGGCAGATCACAACTTGTAACTCCAGCTCCAGCTCCAGCTCCAGCTCCAGCTCCAGCTCCAGCTCCAGCTCCAGCTCCAGCTCCAGCTCCAGCTCCAGCTCCAGAGGAATCTAACAATCCAACATTCTTTTTTGGCTTCCTTGGGCACACATACACACAAATATACACACACATAACTTTTAAATTGCTTAGTAGATTATAATATAACTTTATCATTTTCTCTTCCATTTCTTCCCTTCTAACCTTCTCATGTACCCATCTTTGGCAGCTTTCAAACTTATAGCCTCTTTTTTCTTTAATTGTTGGGATATACATATATGTAAATATGTAAACGTAACATGTTCAGTCTGTGCAGTGTTACTTGTGTGCATGTTTTTTAGGGCTGACCACATGCTATTGAATAACTAATTGGTGTGCTGTTCAGTGGGAAGACTATTTCTCTTGCTCTCAGCATTCCTTAGCTGCTAGTAGTTCTTTGTGCATGAATAAGACCTTGTGAGCTTTCTCCACCCACAATAGCAAATCTATTGGTGTTGCTCTTCTTCAGCTCATGTTTAAGCAGTCCTGCTGGTGAGACTTTATAGGAATAGCTTCTGACATTCCCAGGAGACACAATCTCACAGCAAACTCCCTGTTCCTCTGGTATTTACAATCTTTCTACCCTCTCTTCTGCAATTATTCCTGAGCCTTAGATGTAGTTGTGTTGTAGATATATCATTGAAACTGACCTCTACACCTGCATTCTAATTGGTTGGTGTACTGGCTAATTTTGTGTCAACTTGACACACCTGGAGTTATCACAGAGAAAGGAGCTTCAGTTGAGGAAATGCCTCCATGAGATCCAACTGTAAGGCATTTTCTCAATTAGTGATCAAGGGGAGAGGCCCCTTGTGGGTGGTGCCATCTCTGGGCTGGTAGTCTTGGGTTCTATAAGAGAGCAGGCTGAGCAAGCCAGGGGAAGCAAGCCAGTAAAGAACATCCCTCCATGGCCTCTGCATCAGCTCCTGCTTCCTGACCTGCTTGAGTTCCAGTCCTGATTTCCATTGGTGATGAACAGCAGCATGGAAGTGTAAGCCAAATAAACCCTTTTCTCCCCAACTTGCTTCTTGGTCATGATGTTTGTGCAGGAATAGAAACCCTGACTAAGACAGTTGGAAATCTCTGTAATGTTCTCATTCTGTAGCAAAGAGCATTTTCCTTGATGAGGCATAAGGACTACACTTATCTGTGGGCATAAAGACAAATATTTAGCATATAGTTAGGAATTGTGCTGTTTTAGTAAAATGGTGGTTATAGGTTCTTCAGGATTCATGACTTCAATAGCCCTGGGTAGTAGGGTAGATTTTCAGTACCAGGCATGGTTTCCATCTTATCAAGTGGACTTTAAGTCCAATTCGAGAGCTACTGGTTACCACCAAGTTATGTGAACAGCTACTGAACTCTTAGGCTTACTGTGTCATGCTGGTTGTTGTGGATCATAGGCATCATAGCTAGGTGAAGTGATGGCAGCTTCTCTCTTTTGGAAGCTTGCATGATACCTTCAGGCATTGTGAAAGCTAGTCTGGAGGGAGGAGGCTTTCAGGTCAGTGATAGTTTAGAAGATTCTGAGCCCTGTGCCTGAAGTGTTTGTTCTCTTCAGCAACAGGAACTTAACTTCCACCTCAGTGGGCCCAGCACGGGAAATAGCCATTAACAGTAATAGTTGAGGAGATTTTTGGACAGCCCACACCAACAACTCAAAAGAGGGCTTCTCATGCCTGCTGCTAGGGTTTTTGTTAGACGGTCTATAGATCTTGCAGGAGCAGTTATCCCAGAAAGGAAAATTTTATTTCAAGTATAAATGTATGTTTATACAAGGATTTACATGTATTATAGATATTTTAGAAAAGTTAAATAGTTAATACACAATTATTTCTTAGAACTTTTCAGACACCCTTACCCTTATTTTATCTTCCTCCATCCTTCTGTATCATTTCCTCTTCCCCTTCCCCCTATTAGAGCTCTCTTTTTCCATTTACCCAATCAGATAGTTCATACCCTCTTATTCCACTCTCTACTGATACCCCTCAAAAAGAAAAACAAAACAGAAGATAAATTTTTGTGGGAAAAACATATTCTTGTTTGTGTAATAATATAATTATTATTTTAGTTATAAATTTTAAAACAATTAACTCATATTTGCTGTAGAAACTTTAGGTGAATTGCCTCTAAAATTGTGAATTGCACTTAATGATGTTTATTTCATATTTTGGGTAATATTTGGTTACAATCTGCCAGACTTCATGCTGTGACAGGCATAGGTATTTGTGTTTTCAAAATCCAGTAAATAGCATTGCTTCAGGGTTATGTTAATCCTCCAAAGGATAGCCAAATTCTCTTGTTAGTCAAGTTCACTTTATAAATTATTTTATTTTATTGTCACAATTCATGTCCTGTGGATGTCAACAATTCTTAAATGCCTTTCCTTGTTCTTAGTTATTTCTGAATAATTATAATATAAAACCAATAAAAGCTTTCATTGAGTGATGACTAACAAAATGCAAAGAAGATGGATTATACTTCGATCTATATTTTATGTTGATATCAATGGATATTAGCTCCTTTTATCTCTAATAATTTCTATTTTATTTATTTTACATCTATATCATAGCCTCCCCTCCCTCCTCCTATTCAAGTCCCACCCTTACAAATCCCTCCTGCCATTGTCCCCTCCCCTTTGCCTCAGAGAAAGGGAAGACCCCTTGGGTACCACCCTACTCTGGGACATCTAGTCCCAGCAGGACTAGCCACATCTTTTCTCCACAGGTAGGTGGTAGTTCAGGTTGGGGAAGAGAATCCAATAGCAGGGAACAGAGACAGACACAGGCCCTGCTCCACTTGTTAGAGGTACCATATGAAGACCAAGCTGTGCATTTGCTCCAAATGTATAAAGGGGTCTAGGTCTACCCCAGCATGTTCCTGGTTGGTGACCAAGTCTCTGTGAGCCCCCATGGGCCGGAGTTAGTTGACTCTGTAGGACTTCTTGTTGTGTCTCTGACTCCTCTGACTTGACCAATTTTATACCCCACTCTTCCACAAGACTCCCTGACTATCTGTATATGCCTCCATCCACTGCTGGATGAAGCCTCTCAGGAGACAGTTATGCTAGGTTCTTGTCTGAAGGCAGAGCAGAGTATCATTAATAGGGTCAGAAGTTGGCTCTCTCACATGGGATGGTTCTCAAGTTGGCACAGTCCAATGGTTGGCTGTTCCCTCAGTCTTTGCTTCATTTTTATCCCTGCACATTTTGTAGGCAAGAAACATTTGGAGTTGAAGGTACTGTGGGTGGATTGCTTCTTAACTGGAAGTTCAGTAAAGAATTTCAAATTCTTTTATCTCATTTTGGGGAAGCAACATGAATCAAGTGATACATCAGGATGGTATAAGAGAAATAGATGTAAGTCAAACCTAGAGAGGACAGCAGGTGGGGACAATGGTAGTCAGACAAGGGGATGAGCGGACTGTGTCTGAGAAGTACACCATTGTGAAGGTAAAAGCCCCCATGGGCTAGGAGATGAAAAGTCTCTGTGTGTAACTTCTACAACCTTTTGGATAAAGTAAACTTTTGACAGAGAAATGAGAGCTAGTAGTGTAGCCCATCACAGGGGCTACATTTCTTCTGCAAGTTTGAGGCATCCACAGCACTACAGAAAAAGAAAACTGCAAACTCATGTAAAAAATCATTCAAAACTCTATAACCAAATGCTTTTCATTTTGTTTTAAACTTTGAAGATAAAAATGGCATAGTAAAGAAAGAAAATGACACTATAACCTTATCTAGTCATAAAATTAAAAATTAAAATTATAGAACATTTACAAGGCTGATAATAAGATTTGAAAGAAACTTCCATTTGACAAGACCAAGGAAGAGCTTAGCCTACTTATGACATACTACATATGTATAGCGTGTATACATACATTGTTATTTACATCATTGTGTAATTAGATATTATAGGATAATCAATGGTTTATCTATCACCTATTATACTAATATTTTGCATATATTTATGGATAAACAGGTAACACATTCAAACATAATCTACATTTCCCATACCCATGGCTTTTATTCTTTCTTTCTGTCCATGGGAACTCTGTCCTTCTTCATGGGAGTGACTCACTTTTCATCTATACTGAAGCTTATTTGGGGGGTGTTTTTTCCTGGCTCCCAGCTTATATGACTCTGACACTTTCTATACCAGAGGATCTCCAACCTGTATACTGTTATACTTGTCAGAGATCATCTTCTGTACTGGACACTAGTGGAAGGAGATATACCATAGTACTGTACCATGGCATCCCTATTATATGTTATTTAGACATTAGAAGCTATTTGCTATTGCTGGTGGTTTGAGTAGGAATGGCCCCCCAGAGACTCATGTGTTTGAGTGCTTGACCCATAGAGAGTGGCACTGTTCAAAGGTGTGGCCTTGTTGGAGAAAGTATCATTGTGGGTGCGGACTTTGAGGTCTTATATGCTCAAGCTATGCTCAGTGTGGTACACAATCACTTCTGTTGCCTGAAGATCAAGATATAGAACTCCCAGCAACCTTCTCCAGGACCATGTTTGCCTGCACACCACCAGGACTAAGCCTCTGAAATTATAAGCCAGCCTTCCATTGTAAGAGCTGTTGTGGTCATGGTGTCTCTTCACAGCAATAGAAGCACTAATTGAGACACTGTTAAAGTGAACAATGGCCTTAGGAGCACCCTATCAACCATTAGAATAAGGAAATGAATAGGCAATTCTAAAGAACTTACATGGCCTAAGTTTTACCTTGTTCTACATTGATAATATAAAAAAAAAAACCAAATTAAAACATTTCTGTATATCATACCAATCACATACATATTAATTTTATATATTATACATCATTTATTTAACAAATTAATATATTTCTATCATACCAATCATATATATATATATGTATATGTGTATATATATACATCTACTTTCTAATGCAAATGCATAAATCCTTTGTTAAAGAAGAATTAATGATAATTGTTATTGTGGGTGTGATGAAATATAGCTCATAAATCACTCATTTTATGAATCCCACTTGCTAAAAATTCCCTTTAACAACTGAATGCTATTCACCATAAAATTATATTAATAAAGTAATTTCACTGACTATGTATGTGATCTGAAACTTCTGAAATTATTTCTGGTAAACCTCAAAAATATATATTTTTAAATCAGCATCCATGTCTCCTTGATTGTGCTGAAGACAGCAGGAGAGGCAGCGCTGCTGATGCACCAAATATATGTGTTCACCCAGCACAAGCACAGCAGGTAGTGATATAAAAAACATGAATGAAAAGAAGCTCCGCCAATGAGTCTCATTTGTGTTTGCAGATGGATGAGTCTGGGGTTTCAAAATAAATACATTTTCTAAGATTAAAGATATAGAATTAATAAGTTAACATCATTAAAATTGTGGTTACATTAGAAATGTTAAAAATCTACCTAATTACCTTTTTTAAATGAGGAGCAAGGTGGAGGTGAGTTGCCCCCCACCCCTTCTTTCGAATCCAGGAACAGCTACTCATTTATTTCAACCATTGTATTTTAGTCAGCCTTATTCTATTAATAGGGGCAATGAGCCATAGGTAAAGGTGTCAGAGTAGCATATTTTGCACAGTATTGCACAGCAGAGCATCAGACTCCCAGACTCACAAGGGTGGGGAAGTCCTTCAGGCTTCAACCAAAAGAGTGAACTCTGCAAAGCACTCTTGTTTAAAAGGAGACTGCTGGAAACCACAGGTATTTGCTCCTGTCAACACAATATCTTCCATTCTGCTCAATCTATTATGTTATTTTTTATTATCAGAAATAGGGTGATCACTCTAAGTGGATTAGTGGTTCACCAAGATCTTTTATCCCTTGAATGAGAGAAGGTCTGCTCTTTATTGATTTGTATGATTGTCTATTTGAACATAATTCTGTGTCAGTCAGGCAGGAGGAAAATTTCTCGTGATATGAAGAAAAATATATTTATACATTTACACACACATGTATATGTATGTGTATGTATATGTACATGTATATGTATGTGTATATGTATGTGTATGTGTATGTGCATGTACATGTACATGTACATGTACATGTATATGTATATGTATATGTATATGTTTGAGAGTTTGCCACAGTGTGGAAGTGGAATTCTTTCCTTCACCCCATGGAAAACAGGGACTGAATTTTGCTCATTAGGCTGGAAGGCATGTGCCTTTAGCTGCTGATTGATCTCTCCCATCCAGAAGTGAGAACTTACATTTCTGGGTTTACCTAGGCTGAAAAATCTTAGGATGGAAATCATGTACCTAAGTATTATGATGGAATGGGACCTTTACACAGGCATGTTTCCCACCCTCCTTAGAATGTCACTTAATTCTGTGAAAAAGACCTAGTTTAGGGATGTGCATCTGTTGGCTATCCAGCTTTTTCTAAAGTCAGAAATCAGTGTTGCAGGACAGGGCAGTTTGGCACCTGTGCATTCTCAGCTGGGTCACAGGGTCATAGCAAACTTATTCATATTACAGTGACCCAAGCGTATTTATCAAGGCTGATTAATGAAGGCCTTCTTGTGTGTTATTTTTTTAAATTTTTATTAGATATTTTCTTCATTTACATTTCAAATGCTATCCCAAAATTCCCCCATACCCTCCCCCGCCCTGCTTCCCTATCCACCCACTCCCACTTCTTGGCCCTGGCCTTTCCCTATATTGGGGCATATAAAGTTTGTAAGACCAAGGGGCCTCTCTTCCCAATGAAGGCTAACTAGGCCATCTTCTGCTACATATGCAGCTAGAGATACAAGCTCTGGGGGTACTGGTTAGCTCATAATGTTGTTCCACCTATAGAGTTGCAGACCCCTTCAGCTCCTTAGGTACTTTCTCTAGCTCCTCCACTGGGGGCCCTGTGTTCCATCCAATAGATGGAAACATTTTCTTTTTTAATAGATAGAATAAGAATTAAAAATCTGGGCTGTGGTTTTATAAATAGTGCGCATTCTACATTTTATTTTTATTTATTAAATGTGGATGGGTGTTCTGTCAGCATATATGTCTGTTCATCACTTGTGTGCCTGGTGCCACTGAGACCTGGAGGGAGACACACAATGCCTTGGAACTGGCATTACTGAGGGTTGCCAGGAACTGAACCTGTTCCTTTGGAAGAGTAGACAATTCTCTTAATTGTCCAACACACACATTACATTGTTAATAATGTCTAGAAAGTCAAACATTGTTGTTCACATGGAACTCTCAAGAATTACGCACACACACACATACACACACACACCTACTCAAATATGCTCATATATTCACACATTCTCATACACGCATAAATGCTGACACTCATGGCCACAGACTTACAAACACTGAAACACATACTTTGACACTTCAAAGCACTCTGTGCACATACTCACAAATGCTCAGGTCCATGCTTCCCAAATTCATTCATGAACAAACACACATTGCTTTACACAGAAACTCACTCAAGCACACACTGTAAATTCTATCACAGGGAGGTGGAGGGGAAATGTCCAGTTCAAATCTTAAAATATATGCTGTAGGGTAGGACTCTGGAGTCTAATCTTACCATTGTAGAAGGAGTGTTTCCAGAATTTCCCTAGTCTATATTTGCAGGATGGCTTCAAAAGAATCATAAAGGTAAAATGTCTGTGGTTATGCATGTCCCATCAGTCAGAAAGTTAAGAGAAGAGTTCAGAGTTCATCATTGACGTGGACAGAGTTAGTTATCTGTAATTGGGAGGGGAACAATAGAAAGAAAAGACAGAAAACCATGAACAGGGAGATCAGGCACAGCCTCCCACACAAGTAGCTTTCTCCTTCATTGGTCTACATGTCTAGAACAAAGCTAACAGAGTACTTTCAAAGGCAGACAGTGTTTTCCTTAAAATTGAATAGGCAAGCCAGGCATGGTGGCACACACCTTTAACCCCAGCAATTGGGAGGCAGAGGCAGGTAGATCTTTGTGTGTTTGAGACCACCAGGTCTACATCTTAAATTTTAGGACAACCAAGGCTATGCAGAGAGACCCCCATCTCAAAAATAAGTGAAATAAAAATAAATAAATAAATAAATAAATAAATAAATAAATAAATAATGGAATGCATGCTGAACCGGTTCCTGTTCCACGTAAAACTCCTGACATGATCCCTGGACTGCCATTCACAAGAGGCAGGATGTAAACAACCATTGTTACGGTTGTTCCAAATGTTCTCAGCTGGGCTCTAAGAGTATTCATTCCTGGCTGTAGATTCTCTCTGAGTCTCCTGAGCATGTGGGGGCGTCGTTGCTTCCTGCTTCACAAAGTGCTGTGCTAGAGGGATTGCTGGATGAAAGGCAAAGAGAAAACAAAGCCCAGTGATTGTACAAAAGTTAAGCTGCACAGGTCTTCCTCATTCACAACATCTGAAATTCCCCAGCCAAGGGAGCCAAGGGCAGCACCACACTTAGATAACAGAATCCTTTGAATTCATCCCCCCTCTTTGATGGTATCCTTAGCTAACTTTGGGGAAGCCACTTACCTTCAGGCAGTTCAAATGCCTTTATAAAATAACACAGATACTGCAAGGAGGATCTGTTTCCAAAGGGACCTCCCAGTCCTAAAGGACACAGCATATGTGACATGCTTTCATAGTCAGAAATCATGCTGAAAATGTCAATTAAGTCAATTATATAATGACATTCTGGAATGCTAAACATATGTTGTCAACCTAAGCTAAAATCTCAATTGGGGGAAGAGTCTGGTAGCAGAGTGGAAATGTGTTTTCTAATCCCTGCCTGCCTTTCCTCAAATGACTTCTTGAGTATTTATTTTCCCTTTAAAGTAGATGCTTTACTTCCATCTGAACAAAATGCTCTGCACTCCAACCAGTTAACAGGGAAATCAGAGTGTCCTCATTTGACCAGAACCATCACTGAAAGGAAATGCCAAAGCTTAGACCAACACACAAACAATGGAACTCAATAGGGCTTAGAACCTTAAGTGCTTTATCTATATTCATCTATAGATAGCACACATGAACGTTCAAGTACTGATTTAAGACATATATGCAACACTCTCTTCTGGTCTCCAGGTCAATCCCCCTTGCCACACACACTCACACACACACACACACACACACACACACAGAGAGAGAGAGAGAGAGAGAGAGAGAGAGAGAGAGAGAGAGAGAGAGAGAGAACCATGTTACCTTCAAAACTAGTGTACAAAATTAACATCACCTTCCAAACTTTGAACATAACATGTCTAATTTGGGAATAATTTACTCTTTTTATCTTCATAGACACATTTTTAGGGGAAAATGTTTGTTAGAAATAATACTGGGACAATGTCAAAAAAAAAGTTAGCTTGCTGGTTGATTTTTAACATCTGTCTCACACACACACACAAAAAAATGTAATGTACATTTCTTCCAAACCTGTGAAGCTTACACTAATGAATATTAACTTCTCTGAGTGGCAAGAAACAGAATTTCTGATGAATAAGCCAGCCCTTCTTCTAAAGTTTAAGGCTCCAAGGAGCCTGATTCTTTCACCAGAGCTCACACCATGTCCCCAGTATCTGACTCCTTTGGAGGTGGATTTGCCTGAGTTCACATTGAGTTTTTTCAATGTCAGCTTGGGACCCTAGAAACAGTGCACAGTGAATAGTTTATGGAAATGATTTCTCATTGTTTTGGAGGCTGAGAAATCTAAATCCATGGTGCTGGTGGAAAAAAAAAATAGATCCTCCTTCCTAAGTAGCTATTCCTTCTAATCCCGCATGTGGACCACATTGGGTGTTAGGGAATCTCTTCTGTCCAGAACTACTCATGGAAGGAGTTACAGAGACAAAGTTTGGAGCTGAGATGAAAGGATGGACCATCTAGAGACTGCCATATCTGGGGATCCATCCCATAATCAGCTTCCAAACGCTGACACCATTGCATACACTAGCAAGATTTTGCTAAAAGGACCCAGATATAGCTGTCTCTTGTGAGATTATGCCAGGGCCTAGCAAACACAGAAGTGGATGCTCACAGTCAGCTATTGGATGGATCACAGGGCCCCCAATGGAGGAGCTAGAGAAAGTATCCAAGGAGCTGGGGGTATCTGCAACCCTATAGGTGGAACAACAATATGAACTAACCAGTACCCCCCGGAGCTCATGTCTCTAGCTGCATATGTATCAGAAGATGGCCTAGTTGGCCATCAGTGGAAAGAGAGGACCATTGGTCTTGCAAACTTTATATACCTCAGTACAGAGGAACGCCAAGGCCAAGAAGTGGGAGTGGGTGGGTGGGGGAGTGGGTGGGGGAGCGTGTGGGGGACTTTTGCGATAGCATTGGAAATGTAAATGAAATAAATACCTAATTAAAAAAAAAAGAAATGAAATAGCCAAAAAAAAAAAAAAATAAATAAATAAAAGAGTGTATCCTCATGGTTGAACCACCATCTAAGTCAAGCTCTAAGGCAACTCTTCTGTTTTTTTTTTTTTTTTTTTTTTTTTGGTTTTTCGAGACAGGGTTTCTCTGTGTAGCCTTGGCTGTCCTGGAACTCACTTTGTAGACCAGGCTGGGCTCGAACTCAGAAATCCGCCTGCCTCTGCCTCCCGAGTGCTGGGATTAAAGGCGTGGGCCACCATGCCCGGCTTAAGGCAACTCTTCTATAGCCCTTTGGTGGGTAGGATATCAGCATATAAACTTGAGGTTGTGGAGAAGGATAGCTCATTATAGCCTTCATGAGTCTAAATCAGGACATTAACTGAGAAAAGTAACTTAAATTTAATTCAAAACCCACCCAAGGAGTTACCACTCAGATATAGTTCTACATCTGTCCCACATTGTCCCTAGTATCCTAAGCTGACTGTGATCTGGATAAATGAGACAGCTCACTGTGAACTCAAGCCAAATCCACCTCAAGAGGTGTCAAATATGGGGTTGCGGATAGAGTGAACTCTGGTGAGATCAGAGAAGGTCCTAGAAGACCCTAGAAGACCCTTCACACAGAGATGCCTTTGTGGAAACATTGCATGTGCCTTCTGGGAGCTACAGCAGCCAGAACCTGTGCTGATTTAGGTAAGCACACCAACTTTACCAAAGTACCTTAGAGTTATAGTGTAGGTAGGAATACAATGTATCAGGAGTTGCAAATATCATAGAAACTTTGTATGTAGTTTGATTGACATTGCCAAGAGTTGAAAAGGCAAAGAAGAGAAAACAAGCAACTAGTTGGTTAAGCTAATGCCCATGTGCACAAAAGCCAACTTTATGGTGTTAGGTTTTTGTTGTGATGGTAGTTGTATGGTTTTATTTTGTTTTTAAATAGAAACACATTTTTTGAGACATTGGCTATTCAAGATGACAAAAAGAAAACGTACAACTCTATCTTCTTGGTCAGGTGATACTGTAGGACTTATAGAAAGGAGAGAGAACCTACTTATTGAATGGATAGTGGGGGAATGCTTTTCAATTGGCTTTCTTAGACATAGATGTTCATTGTGCCTCTTCACGGCTCTTATGTATCCTTCTGGAGTGAGTTGTATTATGTACAGGGGACTTGAGCTTATGAGATCTGACAGACATGGATGGTGTGCCAGGATCCTAAGTGGTGGGTGACTGACTTGGTTTTTGAATGTTTGCCCTTTTCCCCCCAAATTTTTCTAGCATCTATGTATTACTGTGTCTTCTGTTTATTATAATTTATGACTGCAGGAAAAATGAAAAAAAGTCATAGAACAAGGAGCTCTCAGTAAACTTTGGGTCTTAACTATTCTCATATCTGAATAAGGACTGTGGCTAATAGGGTTTAAATACCATGGACCTCTGTAATTATCTGAACTTAATTTATCTGACTGTGAGTTTGGGGTTGATGGAGGGGACTCGTGTTAAGGAATACACAACAGACTTTACCATTGTTCTCCTGAAATCCATGTACTATTAACTTTTAAGGCATTCCAGGTGGAATATACATTCTCAAGTCTTAAATAATTTATGTAGACTCTTGTTAGCAGGAATATACTAAGTAGTGGTTAAAATGAGGGTGTCATGACTTTGCGTGACACTTACTGAAACCAAATAAGTCTGTTTATGATAGAGACAGAAAATGGTACAACTATTAAGACAGCAGTACACTTACAAATGGAGCCATGATCAAGAACAGGCAACAATTAACCTGAATTTGGCCTGAGAACCAACCAGCTAAGAGCTTGCACTGGTGAATTATAGCCAGACTCAGGACATGTGCTAACTGAAAGCAGACAAGTAGATTCTAGTAGCATGTAGTAGAGGCGATGATAGTAAAGCCAGGTCACTGATTCCCAGGAATCCCAGTGATTCAAATGAGGGGTGCTAGCCAATCCCCTTTCCCTGTGCCTTTTGTCCATCTTCAGACCATAATGTCAATTTGACCACACCACTTGTTAAAGTTCTCCAAACCAGTCCTGTTTCATGAATATTCTTTGCTCAATTAAACCAGGGTGTATTTAACTTGTCGGAGATCTTTTCTTTAAGCACAACAGACTTTCATTTCATAGAGACAAGGCTTGACAATCCAACAAATGATCATTTTGCTAATTTCATATTCATGGGTGACTCATGACTCCTGTAGCGATACCGTCAAGCCTCCTTTGTGAGAGGCGACAGCTGCTTTCCATTTAAGCCTCATCAACAAACAGGTTTTTTTTTTCCTTTATGAAGAGGCTGTGTCAGGAATAATTCCTTTGCTTAACATGGAGGTAGCTTTTCATGTTTAGAAAAGTATATTTAGCAAGGACTACATATTCGACTGACGCTTTGCACTTTAGAACATCCAACCCTCTTGAACCCCAGAATGGCAGTGGAGCACACTGCTTTAGAATTAACAGGCTTGAACACAGATTTTATTTGGCCACCAGTCTCTACATGACATTAGGATGTATGAATTTTTGAGACACCTACAGGTTTTCTAGGTAAAATCCCACTGTGAGACTCATGGAAACTCATGCATAAGATTTTACACTTATCCCAAGTACTTTATTTTTTGTGTTTCTTAGTCAAATATGCCCATCTCCCACCCAAACCTCATGCCTCTGATTTCAATATTCTTGTGGGCAGTGCTCCTAACATGGCTACCTTTCATCCAGTTTTGTTTCCCCCAGTTCTTGGTAATGAATAATCACACCCTTTTTCTTCTCCAAGGGTATTACTGATAACACAATAAGACATTGAGAAATCAATTAAAAAATATTATTAACTGTGCAGGACAGCTATTTCTGTTAAATTGCCATCACAGACCCCCCCCTTTCTGTGTGTGTATGTATGCCTGACTCTCTCTCTCTGTCTCTCTGTGTGCATATCTGACTCTGTCTCTATCTGTCTCTGCCTTTTTCTGTGTCTGTCTCTCTGTCTCTCTATTTGACTTTGTCACTATCTGTCTCTGTCTCTCTCTATGTCTCTTTCTCTGTCTCTCTCTGTATCTCTGTCTGTGTGTCTGACTCTGTCTCTATATTCCTGTCTCTATGTGTGTGTGTCTGACTCTGTCTCTGTCTGTCTTTGTCTCTCTCTATGTCTCTCTCCTGTCTCTTCCTCTATTTCTGTCTGTGTGTGCATGTGAGTATGCATGTTTGAATCTCTCTGTCTCTCTCTTTGTATGTGTGTGTGACTGTGTCTGTCTCTCTATATGCCTCTCTCTATCTCTCTCTATGTCTCTGTGTATGTGCATGCACATGCATGTGTGTGCCAGTGTGCATGTGTATACATGTATGTGTGAGACACTCTCTCTCTCTCTCTCTCTCTCTCTCTCTCTCTCTCTCTGTCTTTCTCTCTCTCTGTTTGATAAGTGGTCTATATATGGTCACTCCAGATGACTGACATTGCTATAGCTCTGTTCACCATGAAGCTGTCACAGTGAGTACTCTCTTTACTTGATCCATCTGCTCTGAGGAATAAAGTGCTTTTCATTTTCCTTCCTTGGCCAAGTCTTCAGCCAGTTTCTTCTTCATTCGTCTTACAGAAGTGACTTGTAAACCGTGCAATGTGATGGACACTCTACTCCTTCAAATATTTTATTCTTTTCTGCTAAAAAGAGAGCTTTACAATCTGAACTAAACTTTTGCAGAAAAAGATGTATGTTCCTAAAATGAATAAAAGAAATCTTTGCCTAGATTGATTAACATTATGGAGTGTCTCAAGTCATTATGGGGTTGTTTTCTTCTAGTAGTTTTATCATATATATATAATGAATATATATATGACAGGGTTTTTCGAGACAGGGTTTCTTTGTATAGCCCTGGCTGTCCTGGAACTCACTTTGTAGACCAGGCTGGCCTCAAACTCAAAAATCCACCTGCCTCTGCCTCCCAAGTGCTGGGATTAAAGGCGTGTACCACCACTGCCCAGCTAGTTTCATGTTATATATTTTAATTCAGTTTGAGATGATCTGTGCTCATGGTGAGATGTAAAGATTTCATTCCATTCCTCTGTACCTGGATATTCAGTTTCCCCATCACTGTTTTGAAGAGATTTTCCATTCACCTACCACGTTCCTGGCACTGTTGTTAAAATTCTTTTGTGTAGAAACAGAATCAGTGTCTGTCTGTTTTCTACCATTGGTTAATATGTCTGTTTTAATGTCAGCTCAGCACCCTGCTGTGATGGTTTCTATAGTGTGATTATCCGAGATTAGATTCTATGATGTTTTCCATTTTGTTACTTTTACTTGAAATTGCTTTGGGGTCCTTTGTGGTATGGTAGAAATTTTGGGGTTGTTTTTTCTACCTCTCTGAAAAATGGCCTTTGTATTTTGATGGAAATTGTATTATATTTGTAGGTTACTACAAATGCAGCCCAATGTAGTAATAGTATCTTAGGTTTTTTATTTCCCATGTAAAAACATGGCATATTTTTTTCATTTATTTGTATCTATTTCAATTTACTTCATTTCCTTTTTATAGATTTTAGTGGAGAAATATTTTACCCCCTTGGTTAAATTTATTTCTAGGTATTGTATTATCTTCGACCATTATAATTGAAATTACCTTCTGAAATTCTTATTTTGATATTCCACTATTACTGCAGAGGAACAATATTAACTCTTGCATAGTGCTTTGCTGCTTCTCAATGACTTGAATTCATTTATTAGACTGAGTAGCTTTAAAAAAAAATATGGCTACTAGAGTTTTTTGTGTTCAAGATTATATTACCTGCAAAAAAAAAATATTTTTTTTCTTTCCAATTTGGCTAGCATTTATTTCTCTTCTCTGGGGTGTGTGTGTGTGTGTGTGTATACTTCATAACCACATTGAATAGTGGTGTTCTTCTCATCTTATTAATTTCCTCAAGAGAAATTCTTTCACTTTTTCTCAGATACTGTGATGATAGCTGTAGATCTTTTTGTGGCCTTTATGTTATGGAACACTTATATATAGATTGTGAATTTTTGTTCTGAGAAGAATGCTGATTTTATGATGCAAGGCAGTGGCATTGGGGGAATAAAGGGACTGGGAGAAAACCTGAATTCCACCAGTTTGGTACAGACACCTGAGGACTGCCGCATGCTTTCTACACTGCCCTGGGTGGGTGTCTGGCTATGGGAAGCCACTGAACCCAGCCCGCCAGGGGGCGGACAAGGGGCGGTCTGAGGTCTCTGGGCCTCACTGAGGCCAGAGATAACAGGTTCTCAGTCTCAGGCATCCCAAAGGGAGGAGAGGGCAGGAAGAGGAGCACTGGGGGAGCACTGGGTGGTTCCCACGTGGGCGAGAGTCCTTGGTCTGGTCCTTAGCTGGAGCATAGAAAGGCCTTCCAGCAGGAGGTTAGACAGCTCTTTAGGGGAAAGCCTATCCCATCGTTCAAGCACTGCAGGGCCTTAATGAGCAGAGAGTCTGTTTTAGAGATTTATTGTAGAAAGGCAGGGAGAAAGAGGGAAGATAGAAAGAGGGAGACTGGCCATGGCCATGTGGAAAGAAGGGGGAAAGGGAGGGAGAGAAGGAGGTCTAGACATGAGAGTAAGAAAGGTGAGAGCTTAAGAGAGGAGGGGCCACACATCTCCTTTTATAGTGGGCTGGGCTACCTTGCTGCTGCCAGGGAATCGTGGGGAGGAGCATACCTGGCTATAGTCAGGTAACTGTGAGGGTGGAGTCTAGCTAGAATGCTAGGAGCTTGGAGCTTTGTCTGGGTGACTGATAGTCACAGAATTATGGAGTTGGGGGCTCTGTGGTGTCAGGCACCTGTCTCTGGGAACGTGGCTCACTGTTCCATTCCTTATAAAGTTTCCTACTGGGTCTCAGGAGCAAGCCTCATTCAACCAAAACAGGCTGCCTTTCAAGGCCCCACATTATGATACATCTTTGTTGTTGTTGTTTTGTAACCATGGACACATTCATTTGTATTTTATTCTTCATGCTTTAAATTGGGGTGTCATTTTGTAAATTGGCAGCTGTCATTGAATCCCTCTGACTGTCCAGTGGATCATGGTAGTGATCTTTTTTATGTAACATTAGAATTTTTACCAGTGTTTTGTTGAATATTTTCATATAAATATTCACTGAAGATTTTGTTTTGAAGTTTTATTTAATTTTTTATAGTTACAACTGGTTTTGGTATTGGCCTAATGCTGGTTTCATAGAATAAATCTGCATGAATTCATACCCTTTGATTTTGTGAAATGATTTGAAAACAATTAGTATTATCTCTTGTTTAATTATTTTGTAGAATTCAGCAGTGAAACCATCTACCCCTACACTTTCCTTTGATGGGAGATTTATTTTTTTATTAGTGTTCAATTGCCATCTCATTATTGGTATATTCAGACTTTCTGAACCTTTTCCTCATCATTTAATGAAGGCAGAATGTGTCTGGAAATTTCTCACTCTCTCCTAATTAGTCCATTTCCTCTAAGATTTCTGGTTTGTTGGTGTATAATTACTCAAGATGTTGCCCTTCATTTTTTGTTCTTTTAGTAGTCACTTAAAATGTCTTATTTTTCATTTCTTATTTATTCAAATCTTCTTTATTTCCCCTAGTTAATGTAATTAAAGTCTTGAGAACTTTATCTTTCTTGAAGACAAACCATAAACACCATGGTCTGTTTTGTTAACTTTCTTCCTTATTTGCTTAAGCTCTATTTCATTTATTTCTGTGATAATCTTTCTTATTTCTTTTCTTCTATTAAGGGTTGAATTGCTCTTGTCTTCTTCACTTGTTGACCTAGAGTTGATTCACTATTAGTTTGAGATCATTTCTTTGTGATACAGGCAGACGTCAGTTGTTTTTGGTTTAGTGTGTTTCCACTTTTTTTTTTGTTGGGTTTTTTTTTGTTTGTTTGTTTGTTTTGTTTTGTTTTTTGACCTCAGGGAAGGGTTAAATTTTTCTTTGTTCCTTGTTTCCTCATGGTTAGAAGCATATGGTTTGATATCCACATGTTTGTAAAGCTTCTAATTTTTCCTGTCATTAGTTTGTAGTTTTCTCTCATTTCCATCAAAAAGATACTTAGTATGACTACTGCCTTCTTGTTCTGTGAAGCTTTGTTTTATTGCCTAACTTGGTCTATGCTAGAGAATATGTCACATTCAATTGGAAAGACGTAAATGTGTGCACTATTGGATCAGCTGTTTCATGAATGCCTGTTAGGTCTATTTGGTCCAAAGCACCCCTGACCTCTGATAGTTTTACTGTTTTCCAGATATGTGAATGCCTGTCGTGTGTGTGTGTGTGTGTGTGTGTGTATTTGTCTGTGTGTGTGTGTGATATCTCAGTGCATAAAACACTGTGTCTCTCTTCTAGAAGTTTCTATGGTAGGCTATAGATTATGTCCCCTATAATAGATAGGACAACAATATTAACACTTTTTTTTTTTCATTTGAGATTACTCTGTGGCAGCTGTCTCTGGGGAACAGTCTCTTTTGACCACTTTATTACAATCAGTTTTTGTCATCTAATGACATTTTCATCATAGAATTGTAGTGATAGATGATATTGAACTTTAATAGTCACCAACAAACACACAGTTTTCATGCTATTTTCCTGACAGCAGTGATGAATTTTTACCATTTCTTGCTGTTGTTGTTTGTTTCAATCTCATACTGTGATAAGAGTTTATTATAAAATCTTGCAGATGGGATAGCATTGGAAATGTAAATGAAATAAATACCCAATAAAATAAATAAATAAAATCTTGCAGAATTTTACTTTGATGGAGTAGCACCAGGCTTTTGGAACACATTAAGAAGCTTGCTCTCAGCCGGGCGTGGTGGCGCATGCCTTTAATCCCAGCACTCGGGACGCAGAGGCAGGCGGATTTCTGAGTTCGTGGCCAGCCTGGTCTACAAAGTGAGTGCCAGGACAGCCAGGGCTACACAGAGAAACCCTGTCTCGAAAAACCAAAAAAAAAAAAAAAAAAGAAGCTTGCTCTCAATGATCTTACCGTCAAAATAGTCAAAATATAATCTTTATTCCAAGCGTATGTGTTTCTTACTCTCACCCTTTGTACAACCACAGTCCAGCTTCCCCTGGGTCTAAAATCACCTTTGGGCAATTTGCAACATAATGACTTATTATTGATTAATTTATGACTTTATTAATTGGTATTGACAATAGTTTATCAGTCAATGTTGCTATGTGAGCTAAGTATAGTTGAGAATTTTGTATGTGTTCCTAAGCTCAGGTATTTCTTTAATGGAGATAAAATAATCTGATAAAGGGACAACCTTTGCAACAAGATAAAAGATTTCTTTTAAAAATGGTCATTCTCTCACTCATTTTAAGTCCTAACATGGACTGGGCAAGAGCTCCTGAGAAGCTATTGGCACTTAGTGTCTGATGAGAGACTGGGGAGACTCATGTTTCCTTGGGGCGGTTGTACATTGTCCATGTCCCATTGTGTGGCCTTCCACTCATACATGCATGAACAGTGCTAATTAGTTCTAGTGGGCTATTAAGAATATAGTAATAATACAACTGAGCTAATTTGGCAGATCCCAAGGGAACTCAGAGAAAGATAGTGTGCAATCAACAAGTTCTTAAAAATTATATACATGTATTACATTGTCAAATAATGAATACAATTACTAGAAACCCCCCATGCTCCACATTCTCAAGGTGAATGCCTATTAAACATGATTCTAGTTCCATTCTTTCAGCTAAGAAGCCTAAAAGTTGGTGAGAACTGTCCCTGCACCATGGTCACAGCAAATTTCATCACAGACAGAGTCTCTTGTCTCCTGGAATTCACAGTGTAGTTAAACTGTATAAAACAAACAAATGAGAACAACAAAAACCAAGTAAATTCAAATGAATAGAACAATTCCATACCGTGGTAGAAGGAGACTGTGCTCTAGTGCATTTGTCTTGCCAGAGCTTTCTTTTTTGCCTTTTTCTCACAAAAGCTACACTTTCTATACAAGGTAAGCCTGGATTTCAAAGGTGCATCTAAGCAGCCCTCCATTTCTCAGGTCACTCCAACAGTTTCCCTTCAGCTCTCTCTGCAGCTTTGATATTCCTGCTATATGCAAACATTGCAGAGATAGAGTGACTGATCCTTTATCACATTAGCAAAACATAACTACAGTGTTGGGTCTTTAATTCATCAACAACACAAAAGATTAAATGAGTTTAAAAAGAATTTGATAATGTCTCAAAATTAGCAATGAGTGACAGAAACTGAAGCTAGAAGGTAGCTAGCTGCTCAGAGTGTGAGCATATGAGCAGAGCAGAAGCAGCCCAATGTTAGGACTGGAACATCATGGCCCAGGCCACATGAATTTCCAAGCAGAAATAAACACCTTTATCAGCAGCAAGCTAGAAATTATCCCTCTTGTCCCCAAAGGATTTTAAGCTCAATATCTAAAACAAGCCAGAGGAAACAGCAGTATAGTATTCCTCTCTGGTTCTCAGTTATCTTTGCTTCATATTTTCACAACCAGCCCAGGCTCACATGCCAGTCCCACAGGAATGCTGGAAATAGATGAGCATGCTACATGATTTTGCATTTCCTATTCCTTAGATAGACTCAGATGAGAATAAGTGATGCTTCTGATTTTCTGGCCTCTGTGTTTGGCAAATGTAGGATATGCTGAAATGAAGGTGAATCTTGGAGCAAGTTGTGTCACACATTCTCCTTAATAGGAATTCAAACAAGTCTTACTTCCCTGGGCCACATGAGGTCCCAGGTCTTTGTTTTTGTATTTTGAATACCACCTTCTTTTAGGAAAGATGAGATCATGTGTCCACATGATGGCCCAGGTAGACCATGAAGCAAAAGAAATAGGCCTTATTATTTGCTTAAGTGGTCTGCTTCTGAATTCTGAGTCTGAATGGGGCTATCTGCTGCAGAATCTGGAAGGAGCTAGGCTCAATTGATCCTTGACCAAGCAGCATGCTGGTCAATGGGTACCTTTTGGGCATTTTCAAGGCTCCTTTTGTTAATTAACATAATCTACATTAAGAGCTAAAATATTGTGGAAGAGTTATATCTGAATTATGACTTTGTGATTAATAGATTCTTCTATAATACATGATACTGAATTTAAGAAACTGCTTCTAAAGTAAAGTAAAATAAAATAGAGTAAAATAAGCTTAAAGCTCAATGAAATGAAAATAATGTCATGCAGAAATTCAGCTGTGTATCAAGGTGGTCAAGGGATATGGAGCTTAAGAACATATATATTAGACTCGGTTGGGAATGTGGCTCAGTTGCTAGAGTGCTCATCCAAAATGCTCAAACCCCTGAGTTCGATTTGTAGCAGTTCATAAAACATGTGCATACCTTTATGTAATGTGTAATTTTACACTCTACCTGCCTTTGCTCTGGGAAGAGACCATGCTATCCGCCCCTACCCAGATTCCCTTGAATCCTTGGATAAAATACAGAGACACATAGTTGCTCAACTGCAGCTTGCCTTCTGACACAATTTCTGGGTGCTACTATCTCCTGCCTAGAAAACTTGCCCTTATCTATACTCTTAGCTCTGTACCTCTCACCTGCCCTAAATGTCAGTGGTGAGTCCCATCTAGCCCCTGCCAAACATCCCTGACCGCCCACCACAGGGCCACAGGTCCCAGCTCCTCCTGAGACCTCACATGGCTACTGTATTCTTTTCTCTCCAAAGCACTGCAAAACTCCTTTCCTTCTTTATGTCTGCCTTTTCCCTCCAGGGACATGGAAGTGCCACCTGTATCTTCTGCCCATCAATGGTCTCATAGCTTTCTTTACTAACAGATCAAGAACCAGTTGGGGAAGAGGACCTTAGCATCACCCCTATACCTTTATCTCAGCACTTGGAAGGTGAAGGTAGAAGGATCAAGAGTCCAGCTAGATGGCAAATTCTAAGCTAGAATAACCATATGAAAACTTGAGACTCTCTCAAAAGCAAAAACATCAAAAAATCATAAATCAAAGCAAAACAGCACTGGAGAGATGGCTCAACGATAAAACACTTGCTATGTAAGCCCAAGGATCATAGTTGTTCTGATGCCCAGAGCTCATGTAGATGCTGGATAGGTTTGGAATCTCACCTCTAATGTCAGTGTTCAAAACAAGGATTAGCTAAAACAGAAAAACCAAACAAAAGAAAGAAAAAACAGCAGAAATAAAATACAAAGGGTATTCCACTGCTCTAGGCTGAAGAGAAGGCTTTTAGTTCAGAGTTCATGCTGTTCTTGTCAAAGATGGGAGTTCAGTTCTCAGCATCACAGTGCATAGCTTATATATACCTTTATCTCCAGCTCCAAGACAGCTGATAGACACATATTTAGAAATAAACTAAATCTTAAAACAACAACAACAAAACAAATCACTATCTTCCAAGCTAAACCTAGTGTTTCTTTAAAATCTGCACTCCATCTTCCATTTTTTAATCACTAGGTGTATATTTAAGTCTATGAATGAAAGTTCATCAAATCCAGGGAGCTTGTCTAAATAGTTCAACATGATGAGTGTGTTAAGTTTAATATCCATGGTTTAGAATGCATTGAATTTCTCTTGTCCTCTGCGTAGGTCCTAGTATTAGGCCTCTCTTTCTAATTCTGTCTAATAGAGCTTAAGTGATAATTCCTTGATTCATTACCATTTTTATGTTGAGGGTAATATTTTGGAGAATCACAGCAGGATGAAGAACATTTAACTTTTAAGATTCATTTTCTTTTTAATTATGAATTTACATATGTATGCTCTGTGTGTAGGTATAGTGCTCTCAGATGCCAGAAAAGGGCATCTGATTTTCTGGAGTTTCAGCAGCTTCAAGGTGGGAACAGAGTCTGGGTCCTCAGTAAGTATAGCCAGGTCTCCTAGCTGCTGAACCACCTTTCCAGCACCACCCCATCACCCATATTCTTGACCATTTAAGTTCATGTAACTAAACTCACAAGAGACAAGGTTTTCATGATTTTATGTGCTAAATCTCTGGATAATTTAAGGGGGGTATCTTACCAATGAATACTGAGAAGTCACTCTCTGTAGAATTGCTTAAAGTTGCTAAGCTTTGGAATATAAGGCTGTCTGTGGCTTGGGCCCACATGAGCTTTTCAGCTTCATTTCTACCCATGGAGTGACTCGTCTTTTGAAGGATCTTGCAGTGGCTTAGCTCTTGTCCTTTTTTAGCTTATTCTCTGTCTGCCTTATGTTTGCTTCTGCTTCTGCTTCTGCTTCTGCTTCTGCTTCTGCTTGCTTCTGCTTCTGCTTCTGCTTCTGCTTCTGCTTCTGCTTCTGCTTCTGCTTCTGCTTCTGCTTCTGCTTCTGCTTCTGCTTCTGCTTCTGCTTCTGCTTCTGCTTCTGCTTCTGCTTCTGCTTCTGCTTCTGCTTCTGCTTCTGCTTCTGCTTCTGCTTCTGCTTCTGCTTCTGCTTCTGCTTCTGCTTCTGCTTCTGCTTCTGCTTCTGCTTCTGCTTCTGCTTCTGCTTCTGCTTCTGCTTCTGCCCAGGATGGTCATACCTTTGCTGTAGATACTGAGTTGTATCTTAAGACTTGTTCTTCTCACATACTTGCATGAGGGTGGATCATGAGCTCTGTGATGCAGATGCAGGATACTACATGCACCACACAGGGAAAATCTTCATTATTACTCCCTCCTTGATTACCTTTTCTCTTTCCTATCTATAGTCTAAATATGTGTTTCTGGAACTCAGTAAAACCACAGAGAGCAGCCCCAACCAATGAGTTAATACATTGCACTATAGTAATTTGTTTAAAATGTCTAACAGAGAGACTAGAGAGAGGTCTGGTGTGTAAGATCATTTGATACTCTCCCAGAGGACCCATGTTCAGTTCTAAAGACCCATGCAAAAATGTTCACAGCCAGCTATATAACTCCAGGCCTAGGGGAGTCAACTCCTTCTTTTGATCTCTGCACATATGTGCATTCATAATTATATACCCCTCTCACATACTTAAAAATCCTGGCTGTACGTGGAAACTCAAGACAGAGACTGCATGAAGCAAGAAGAGCAGGAACCTAGCCATCTTGATATCCTCCTCTTGTGTTTATTGTTGCCATGGTCTTGAGTCTGAGAAACCATTCACATTATATATTTTAAAGTCTGGTTTTTGGTTTTATTTATCCTATTTTATATTCAGGGACTGCTCTAAAGTTGGAATTTGGAGTTATTCCCTCCAGTGGCCTGTGTTGTGCTAATGGCTTAGACATAGAGAATACAAGTGAGATCAGGTATGGGGAGGCACAACTGAAACTCCAGAAGGACCATCCTGTGCTACTGAGTTAAGACATTGCTTTGCTGAGGGGGAGGCGACACAGAGAAACCCTATCTTTAAAAAAATAAATTAAATATAAATATAATATGGATGAGAAACTTGTCACTTAGAGAATGATCATTGTATCCTGCAAATTTTGTGACCAGAAATTTCTCTTTCCCTGTAAGCTATTGGCTATGTTTGAGTAAACTCCCCCCCCCCACTTTTTGTGTCTGTCTTTCTGTGTATCTGTGTGTACATCTCTCTGTACATATATTTGTGCATGTGTGTGTGTGTGTGTGTGTCTGTCTGTCTGTCTGTCTGTGTGCATGTCCTTGTGAGCATCTTTGGTGTTGGAGAACTGGGCTTCCCCTTACCCTGCATTTATATTTTTGAGGAAGGTCCTGGAAACTTAACTCATGGTTGTTGCTTCCTTCTCCTTCAGGTGATTAGCTTGCCTAAAGTTTAGTCAGCACACTATGAACTGTTGATCAGCTCCATTCCACAGCTGCACTGGATGAAAAGGTCTTTGTTTTCATGTCTTGCACAACAGGATTACAAAGTAAACGTCCATGACTCAGAGCTCCAAATCCTGCAGGTTGTTTCTTCAGAATCAGGGTTCATCAAAGATTTAGCAGCACTTTTTTTCATTATCAATGCTCCTAGGCCCTTCTCTTCATGGTTTCTTATTAATAATTATCTTACCTGTTGGGATCTTCTCCAATTCTACTGAAAATTCCAGTCTCAAAGTGGGATCACTAATTAATCCTCACTGAGATTTGTGAGAGATTGCATGGAAATACTTGACTAAAGCAGTCAGAATTTACATCTTTTCTTGTAACATTTTCTAAGAAACTTTATATTTTATATCCTGTTGAATGATATATTTTCTTCTTATGAATTCTATATGGTAAAAGTTGGTATGAAAGAAATATTTGATGTTTAATGTAACCCATTGCGAGTCTTCATGTGGAGTGTTGCTCCTTATTTCTGGTTGGCTTGGAGGTAAGTGCTTCATTGCTTTTTCTTCATTTAAATTGGACATATTTTGCACACATAATATAATGAAGCTTTGTACCTATCTCATGAGTGTGCATGTGTGTAGGCCTACGTGTATATTTACATGTGTTCATACATCTTTTAAAAATGAAATGTATTATGTTTCAAAGATATATATATATATATATATATATATATATATATATATATAAAGTCTGCTTATATATTTATCTCAGTCTTACTCTCTCCATTCTTGGAAGGAAACTGAATTTTTCAGTAATTGATCATTCTTACCAGAGGGCTTTTGATAATATGGTTGTCTATAAATGTAATATACTGTTATTTGAATGATTTACATTTGCATAAATGATAATAATCTGTGTTTGTTTCTTCATATTTATTTATTTATTTTTTGTTTTTATTATTACTTTGTTTCTAAAGGTTGGGTTTTTTTGTGACCATTCCCAGACCCAAAGAGCAGGGAAGTAAACTTTAATTCTCAATAAAGCTGCTGTAAAATACTGTGGACTGTTCAAAAAGCAAAGGCAGTCAGAGAAGCAGAAAGAAGTCAATATATCACCCCAGTGTGAGTAGATTGCTGAGCTCTGTAAATATGCCACTCGGAACTGTAGAACCCCCCCCCCCTTTGGCTGACCTGTGTAATCGACCTGACATCAGCATCAGTTCCACTTTTATTTCAAACATTGTGTGCCTACATGTGTGTGTTTCTCACTAACTACCTACTGTAGACTTTGTATAGGAAGTGTCTTAGTCAAGGTCTGTATTGCTGTGATAAAATACCAGGATAAAAATCAGCTTGGGGAACACAGTTTATTGGGCTCACACACTCCTGGACTAATCTAATAGGAAGAGAAGTCAGGGCAGCATCTCAGGCCAGAAGTTCAAGTACAATCAAGAACTGAGGCAGAAGCCATGGAGGGATGCTACCTACTATTTGTTCCTCATGGCTTGTTCAGCTTTCTTTGTTATACAGATCAGGACCACAAGCCCATGGGATGAGTGGCAAGGCTCACAATGAGCTGGGCATACCCACATCAATCATTACTTAAGAAAATGCTCCCGTGGACTTCCATTAAGGCCAATCTATTGGAGGGATTTTCTCAACTGAGATTTTCTTTTCCTAGGTGACTCTAACTTGTGTCAAGTTGATAAAAGCCAACCATCACAGAAAGCAAATTCAAAATACAGTACTTCACCTAACTTTTCCCTTAAAAACACACCATTTGTCCTCTATCAGTTGTAAAGGGGTCTCAAACTGCACCAGAGTTGATGATGTTTAGCTGTTCAAGCTTTTGATTGACATGACACATTCATATAAAATCCTGTTGGGGTTTAGAATTGGATACACAGATACACTGTACTATCATCAAGTTAGAGAAAATGCCTTCTCTACCCTACTGTACATTCTAGTCTCTATGACTATTTTACACTCCCCCTTACTTTAACTCTGTTCTAAGGTGACAAATACGATGCTCTTTACTACACTCCAATGGTCCTACACTTATGTTCAGCACAGGATTTTATATTAACATATACTTGACATCCTCCCCTTGCCTATATGATGACTGCCTTTTCTATCTTACAGTTTGTCAATTAAACACAAAACTTTGCTTTAGAAGATTCAATGTAAGCCCCATCAGAATTTCAAATCAATTCTTCATAGAGTTAGAAAGAGTAATTTGCAAATTCATTTGGAATAACAAAAAACCAGGATAGTGAAAACAATTCTCAACAATAAAAGAAATTCTGGTGGAATCACCATAACTAACCTCAAGCTGTATTACAGAGCAAAAGTGATTAAAAACAAACAAACAAACAAAAAACCAAAACAAAACAAAAAACAAACAAACAAACAAACAAAAAACCCAACTGCATGGTATTGGTACAGAGACAGGCAGGGAGATCAATGGAATAGAATTGAAGACCCAGAAATGAATCCACATTTATTGACACTTGATATTTGTCACTGGAGCTAAAACCATCCAGTAGAAAAAAAGACAGCGTTTTTAACAAACGGTGCTGGTTCAACAGGCAGTCAGTATATAGAAAAATGCAAATCTACCCATCCTATACAAAGCTCAAGTCCAAGTGGATCAAGAACCTCTACATAAAACTAGATATACTGAAACTTATAGAGAAGAAAGTGGGGAAGAACCTCAAACACATGGTGTACTGGCTATTTTTGTGTCAACTTGACACAGCTGGAGTTATCACAGAGAAAGGAGCTTCAGTTGAGGAAATGCCTCCAAGAGATCCAAATGTAAGGCATTTTCTCAATCAGTGATCAAGGGGGAAAGGCCCCTTGTGGGTGGGACCATTCCTGGGCTGGTAGTCTTGGGTTCTATAAGAGAGTAGGCTGAGCAAGCCAGGGAGGCAAGCCAGTGAAGAACATCCCTCCATGGCCTCTGCATCAGCTCCTGCTTCCTGACCTCCTGCTTGAGTTCCAGTCTTGACTTCCTTTGGTGATGAACAGCAGTATGGAAGTGTAAGGCGAATAAACCCTTTCCTCCCCAACTTGCTTCTTGGTCATGATGTTTGTGCAGGAATAGAAACCCTGACTAAGACAAATTGGTACCAGCAGAGTGGAGTATTCCTGTAACAACCTGACCATGTTTTGGGGAGGACTGTGGAAGGACTTTGGAACTTTGGGCTTGAAGATCCATTTGTTGTTAAGAGCTCTGTCAGATGTTGTGTAGGAGCTTGGAAGATAATGTTGAGAACAGTGCAGAAGATGGAGGCCTGGTTTGTGAAATTTCAGAGGGAAAATTAAAGACTCTTTTCAGGGCCATTGTTACTTTGGTTGTGAAGATTCTGTGGTTCTGGTTAGCTGGGGCTGAAGAATCAGCTGTGATTAACAAGATACCAGAACTACTAAAGCAAAAACTTTGCATTACTGGGACTATTGATGCTGGTTAGCTGGAGCTAAGAAATTAGTGGTGATTAAGAAGAGACCAGCATCGTTAAGGTGACATCTTCTGGGAAGTGTTTTCTGAAAGCACAAAGAGGCTGTGTTCCAGAGATAGGCAAGGTTGTACTCCTTCTGCAGTGGGACTTAGTAATGTGTAAGGGTCACCCAGGTGGTACTGGTTTTGAAGGCATGAAGGGGTCATGCAGAGCAGCTGAGGCTCAGCACTGTGAGAGGCCATGGAAGGCCATTGGTGAAGGTGCAGCCTCAGTTGTAATTGAAGGCCCAGGACTGAAGGGGTCATGCAGTGTTTTGGAGATGCCAGTACCATGAGATGACCACCAAGAGCAGCAGCAGCAGTGGAGTACAGGCATCTGGAGCCCAGAGTACGACGTGTGTGCTACAAAGGGCATGGCTGGAGAAGTGACCAAAGCCCTTGGAGGAGCCCAGAAGATCGTGAGTTGGATCCCAGACGTTGGACGGTTGGAGATTGATTTTTGCTTTGATTGTGACTGTGCTCTGATATTTTCCCTCTTGAAGGAAGAAACTGTTTTAGTGGAGCCCACAGTTAAGAGACTTTTAATTGTAAAAAGACTTTGGATTTTAAAAGAGTTGGATATTTTAAAGAGATTGAAAATTTAAGAATATGTAAAAACTGTGGGACTTGTAAGTTATTTAGATCTTGGGGATGAATAAGAATGTAAGGGTTGAGGCTTACTAGTGATGTGTTTGTGTGTCAAGTTGACAAGGGGTCAATTGTACTGGCTATTTTTGTGTCAACTTGACACAGCTGGAGTTATCACAGAGAAAGGAGCTTCAGTTGAGGAAATGCCTCCAAGAGATCCAACTGTAAGGCATTTTCTCAATCAGTGATCAAGGGGGAAAGGCCCCTTGTGGGTGGGACCATTCCTGGGCTGGTAGTCTTGGGTTCTATAAGAGAGTAGGCTGAGCAAGCCAGGGAGGCAAGCCAGTGAAGAACATCCCTCCATGGCCTCTGCATCAGCTCCTGCTTCCTGACCTGCTTGAGTTCCAGTCCTGACTTCCTTTGGTGATGAACAGCAGTATGGAAGTGTAAGGCGAATAAACCCTTTCCTCCCCAACTTGCTTCTTGGTCATGATGTTTGTGCAGGAATAGAAACCCTGACTAAGACAAATGGGCACAAGGGGAAAATTCCTGAACAGAACACCAATGGCGTATGCTCTAAGATCAAGAATTGACAAATGGGACCTCATAAAATTGCAAAGCTTCTATAAGACAAAGGACACTGTCAATAGGACTAAAAGGCAACCAACAGATTGGGAAAAGATCTTTATCAATCCTACTACATCTGATAGAGAGTTAATATTCAATAGATACATAGAACTCAAGAAGTTAGACTCCAAAGAATAAAATAACCGTATTAAAAATGGGGTACAGAGCTAAACAAAGAATTCAACTGAGGAATATCGAATGGCTAAGAAGTACCCAACATCCTTAGTCATCAGAGAAATGCAAATTAAACAACCTTGAGATTCACCTCACACCAGTCAGAATGGCTAAAATCAAAAACTCAGGTGACAGCAGATGCTGGTGAGGATGTGGAGAAAGAGCAACACTCCTCCATTGCTGGTGGGATTGCAAGCTGGTATGACAACTCTGCGAATAAGTTTGGTGGTTCCTCAGAAAATTGGACATAGTACTACCTGAGGACCCAGCTATACTACTCCTGGCATATACCCAGAAGATGTTCCAACATGTAATAAGGACACATACTCCACTATGTTCATAGCAGCCTTATTTATAATAGTCAGGAGTTGAAAAGAACCCAGATGTCCTTCAACAGAAGAATAGATACAGAAAATGTAGTACATTTACACAATGGAGTACTACTCAGCTCTTAAAACCGATGAATTCATGAAATTCTTAGGCAAATGGATAGAACTAGAAAGTATTATTCTTAGTGAGATAACCCAATCAGAAAAAAACACACATGGTATGCACACACTGATAAGTGGATATTAGCCCCAAATCTCCAAATAACCACGATAAAATTCACAGACCACATGAACCTCAAGAAGGAAAACCAAAGTGTGGGTGCTTTGATCCTTCTTAGAAGGAGAACAAAATACTCATAGAAGAATATGGAGATAAATTATAGAGCAGAGTCTGAAGGAAAGGCCACCCAGAAACTGTCCCACCTGGGGATTCATCCCATATACAGTTACCAAACCCAGACACTATTGTGGATGCCAAGAAGTGCATGTTGAAAGGAGCCTGATATAACTGTCTCCTGAGAGGCTCTGTCAGAGCCTTAGAAATACAGAGGTGGATGCTCACAGGCAACTATTGGACTGAGCGCAAGGTCCCCAATAGAGGAGTTAGAGAAAGGACTGAAGAAGTTGAAGGGGTTTGCAACCCACAGGAAGAACAACAATAACAACCAACCAGACCCCCAGAGCTGCCAGGGCCTAAGCCATCAACAAAGGAGCACACATGGCTCCAGGTGCATGGGTAGCAGAGGATGGCCTTGTCATGCATCAATGGGAGGAGAGGTTGTTGGTCTTATGAAGGCTTGATAGATGTTCCAGTGTAGAAGAATAGAGGGTGGGGAGGTGGGAGTGGGTGGGTAGGTGGAGGAATTCCCTCATAGAAGCAGGGGGAGGGAGGATTGGATAGGGACTTTCTAGGAGGGGAACCAGAAAGGGGATAACATTTGAAATGTAAATAAAGAAAATATCCAATTAAAAGGGAAAAATATCAAAATAAAAGCTTCTATTTCTTGAACATTCCACTTTTAAAAAGTGAATTCTTTAGTCTTAATTTCGGTGGTGTACAAACTTTTCAGGGTCATTACTGATCATAATGCAGAACCCACAGTTCAAAACACCAGGGTTTTTTGCTTGTTTTTTGTTTTGTTATGTTTTTTGTTGTTGTTTGTTTTGTTTTGTTTTGTTTTTTACTAAGTTTCAGTTCTCAGTTAGCACCTGACACATTAAAAAGTTCCCCAGACATGGAGTAAGTGCTGGCTGGACTCCTGAGTTTTTGTCCAATTATACGTGAACCCCAGAGAGTTTCATTCAAGAATGATTTGTTCAGTTAATATAGACTCAAAGAAAGTAAATTTATGCATATTGTAAAAATGTAAAATGCTACAGTGACCATTAAGTGACTCTTAACTACGTGAATCAATAAAACCTACTTTAGATTTTCTGAATAGAGAAAAGGTTAATACTCCTTTAGAAATGAATTGCTCATCACAATAGCTTCATAAGTGATCATAATAGTTGGATCTGGCCTGGTGTTGAGGAATTTGGCTTCATGGGAGCCATAGAGACAGATGGTTTGGTAGATAAAGTACTTACCACCTAGGTGTGAAGACCTGTGCTGTAGCATCAGCACACAGATGAAGCTGGGTGAGACATGGAGGCAGAAAAAACCCTGGAAACTGATAGGACAATGAGCAACACAAGAGATCTTGCTTCTAAAAGTGCCAAAGGCAAAGACTGCCAACTGGCTGAGACTTTCCTTCACCTCCTTATTCCCCGCTATGGCATGTACACACCTGTACTCATGTGCACACATAGATTAAAATTCTTATCTCGTGTGTGTGTAAGATGACAATGTGTGGGGGCACAAGTTTGGCAACAGCATGTGAGTGGATATCAGAGGACAACACTCCTGTCTCTTTCTATCCTTCTGTGGGTTCTAAGGATTGAACTCAGAGCCACAGGCATGAGCTGCAAGGGTTTCATCTGCTGAACTATGTTGGCAGCTCCACACAAAGAAACTGGCTTCGGCAGTATGTTTGATCTATGCCTGTGATTGTAAATGCCTGGTGGCACCACCAATCTCACTAGAGAAAATTAAAAATTAGATCAGTGCATGATATACCATTACATTCGAGGTTTTTTTGTTTTTTGTTTTTTGTTTTTTTGGTAACTGGAAAAAGATCATGTACATTCAGAAGTATGTTTGCAACCTGTACACTTACTTATGAAGTACTACCAGTTTAGTCTGTCATGTAGTCTTACATATTTAAAATTATAGAGGGAAGCAGAAACCGGCCTGAGTAGGACCACAGGCCTCATCCGGCTGGATCAGCGCTGGGGTAGCGGGAGCGCAGGGTTGCCTGACACCCGCCAGCTACCCAGGACCCCCGCCGCAGGATTTTGGGACTGCTGGTGAGTGGAACACAGCTTCTGCTCCAATCCAATTGCGCGGGACCTGAGACTGCATTAGTTAGGGAAGCAGAAACCGGCCTGAGTAGGACCACAGGCCTCATCCGGCTGGACCAGTGCCGGGGTAGCGGGAGCACAGGGTTGCCTGACACCCGCCAGCTACCCACGACCCCCGCCGCAGGATTTTGGGACTGCTGGTGAGTGGAACACAGCTTCTGTTCCAGTCCAATCACGCGGGACCTGAGACTGCTCTGGTTGGGGAGAGAGAAATCCTGCCTACATAGGGCCACAACCCTCTTCCGGTCAGAAAAGCACCGGGGCAGATGGGGCGCAGGGTCGGCTGACACTCACCAGCTACCCACAACACCCACCACAGGATCTTAAGACTTCTGGAGAGTGGAACACAGCTTCTGCTCCAATCCAATTGCACGCGGGACCAGAGACTGCATTAGTTAGGGAAGCAGAAAAACTGAGTAGGACCACAGGCGTCTTCCAGCTGGACCAGCACCGGGGTACCGTCAGCTACCCACGACCCCCGCCGCAGGATTTAGAGACTGCTGGTGAGTGGAACACAGCTTCTGCTCCAATCTTTAAACAGTGACAACGATAACAACTAACCCCAGAGATTACCAGATGGCGAAAGGTAAACGTAATCATCTTACTAACAGAAACCAAGACCACTCACCATCATCAGAACCCAGCACCCCCACTTCGCCCAGTCCAGGGCACCCCAACACACCGGAAAAGCTAGACATGGATTTAAATGCATATCTCCTGATGATGATAGAGGACTTCAAGAAGGACTTTAATAACACACTTAAAGAAATGCAGGAGAACACTGCTAAACAGGCAGAAGACAATAAAGAGGAAGCACAAAAATCCCTTAAAGAATTGCAGGAGAACACTGCTAAAGAGTTACAAATCCTTAAAGAAAAACACGATAACATAATCAAACAGGTAGAAGTCCTTACAGAAAAACAGGAAAACACATCCAAACAGATGATGGAAATGAACAAAACCATACTAGACCTAAAAAGGGAAGTAGACACAATAAAGAAAACCCAAAATGAGGCAACACTGGAGATAGAAAACCTAGGAAAGAAATCTGGAACCATAGATACGAGCATCAGCAACAGAATACAAGAGATGGAAGAGAGAATCTCAGGTGCAGAAGATTCCATAGAGAACATCGGCACAACAATCAAGGAAAATGTAAAATGCAAAAAGATCCTAACTCAAAACATCCAAGAAATACAGGACACAATGAGAAGACCAAACCTACGGATAATAGGAGTGGATGAGAATGAAGATTTTCAACTCAAAGGACCAGCAAACATCTTCAACAAAATTATAGAAGAAAACTTCCCAAATCTAAAGAAAGAGATGCCCATGAACATACAAGAAGCCTACAGAACTCCAAATAGACTGGACCAGAAAAGAAATACCTCCCGACACATAATAATCAGAGCAACAAATGCTCTAAATAAAGATAGAATACTAAAAGCAGTAAGAGAAAAAGGCCAAGTAACATATAAAGGCAAGCCTATCAGAATTACACCAGATTTTTCACCAGAGACTATGAAAGCCAGAAGATCCTGGACGGATGTTATACAGACACTAAAAGAACACAAATTCCAGCCCAGGCTACTATACCCAGCCAAACTCTCAATTAACATAGATGGAGAAACCAAAGTATTCCATGACAAAACCAAATTCACACATTATCTCTCCACGAATCCAGCCCTTCAAAGGATAATAACAGAAAAAAACCAATACAAGGACAGGAACCACGCCCTAGAAACAACAAGAAGGTAATCCCTCAACAAACCTAAAAGAAGACAGCCACAAGAACAAAATGCCAACTTTAACAACAAAAATAACAGGAAACAACAATTACTTTTCCTTAATATCTCTTAATATCAATGGACTCAACTCCCCGATAAAAAGACATAGACTAATAAACTGGCTACACAAACAAGACCCAACATTTTGCTGCTTACAGGAAACTCATCTCAGAGAAAAGGATAGACACTACCTCAGAATGAAAGGCTGGAAAACAATTTTCCAAGCAAATGGCATGAAGAAACAAGCTGGAGTAGCCATTCTAATATCTGATAAGATTGACTTCCAACCCAAAGTCATTAAAAAAGACAGGGAGGGACACTTCATACTCATCAAAGGTAAAATCCTCCAAGAGGAACTATCAATCCTGAATATCTATGCTCCAAATACAAAGGCAGCCACATTCATTAAAGAAACTTTAGTAAAGATCAAAGCACACATTGCACCTCATACAATAATAGTGGGAGACTTCAACACACCACTTTCACCAATGGACAGATCATGGAAACAGAAACTAAACAGGGACACAGTGAAACTAAGAGAAATTATGAATCAAATGGATCTGGCAGATATCTACAGAACATTCTATCCTAAAACAAAAGGATATACCTTCTTCTCAGCACTTCATGGTACCTTCTCCAAAATTGACCACATAATTGGTCACAAAGCAGGCCTCAACAGATATAAAAATATTGAAATTGTCCCATGCATCCTATCAGATCACCATGGACTAAGGCTGATCTTCAATAACAAAATAAATAATAGAAAGCCAACCTTCACGTGGAAACTGAACAACACTCTTCTCAATGATACCTTGGTCAAGGAAGGAATAAAGAAAGAAATTAAGGACTTTTTAGAGTTCAATGAAAATGAAGCCACAACATACCCAAACTTATGGGACGCAATGAAAGCATTTCTAAGAGGAAAACTCATAGCTCTGAGTGCCTCCAAAAGGAAACTAGAGAGAGCACACATTAGCAGCTTGACAACACACCTAAAAGCACTAGAACAAAAGGAAGCAAATTCACCCAAGAGGAGTAGACGGCAGGAAATAATCAAACTCAGGGGTGAAATCAACCAAGTGGAAACAAGAAAATCTATTCAAAGAATCAACCAATCAAGGAGCTGGTTCTTTGAGAAAATCAACAAGATAGATAAACCCTTAGCCAGACTCACTAGAGGGCACAGGGAAAGCATCCTAATTAACAAAATCAGAAATGAAAAAGGAGACATAACAACAGATCCTGAAGACATCCAAAACACCATCAGATCCTTCTACCAAAGGCTATACTCAACCAAACTGGAGAACCTGGATGAAATGGAGAAGTTCCTAGACAGATACCAGGTACCAAAGTTGAATCAAGATCAGGTTAATGATCTAAACAGCCCTATATCCCCCAAAGAAATAGAAGCAGTCATTAATAGTCTCCCAACTAAAAAAAGCCCAGGACCAGATGGGTTTAGTGCAGAGTTCTATCAGACCTTCAAAGAAGATCTAATCCCAGTTCTTCACAAACTATTCCACAAAATAGAAACAGAAGGTACTCTACCCAACTCATTCTATGAAGCCACAATTACTCTGATACCTAAACCACAAAAAGACCCAACAAAGATAGAAAACTTCAGACCAATATCCCTTATGAATATTGATGCAAAAATCCTCAATAAAGTTCTTGCTAACCGAATCCAAGAACACATCAAAACAATCATCCATCCTGACCAAGTAGGTTTCATCCCAGGGATGCAGGGATGGTTCAATATACGGAAATCCATCAACGTAATCCAGTATATAAACAAACTCAAAGACAAAAACCACATGGTCATCTCGTTAGATGCGGAAAAAGCATTTGACAAGATCCAACACCCATTCATGATAAAAGTCTTGGAAAGATCAGGAATTCAAGGCCCATACCTATACATGATAAAAGCAATCTACAGCAAACCAGTAGCCAACATCAAAGTAAATGGTGAGAAGCTTGAAGCAATCCCTCTAAAATCAGGGACTAGACAAGGCTGTCCACTTTCTCCATACCTATTCAACATTGTACTTGAAGTCCTAGCCAGAGCAATTCGACAACAAAAGGAGATCAAAGGGATACAAATTGGAAAAGATGAAGTCAAAATATCACTTTTTGCAGATGATATGATAGTATATATAAGTGACCCTAAAAATTCCACCAGAGAACTCCTAAGCCTGATAAACAGCTTCGGTGAAGTAGCTGGATATAAAATTAACTCAAACAAATCAATGGCCTTTCTCTACACAAAGAATAAACAGGCTGAGAAAGAAATTAGGGAAACAACACCCTTCTCAATAGTCACAAATAATATAAAATATCTTGGCGTGACTCTAACTAAGGAAGTGAAAGATCTGTATAATAAAAACTTCAAGTCTCTGAAGAAAGAAATTATAGAAGATCTCAGAAGATGGAAAGATCTCCCATGCTCATGGATTGGCAGGATCAACATTGTAAAAATGGCTATCTTGCCAAAAGCAATCTACAGATTCAATGCAATCCCCATCAAAATTCCAAATCAATTCTTCAACGAATTAGAAAGTGCAATCTGCAAATTCATCTGGAATAACAAAAAACCTAGGATAGCAAAAACTCTTCTCAAGGATAAAAGAACCTCTGGTGGAATCACCATGCCGTACCTAAAGCTCTACTACAGAGCAATTGTGATAAAAACTGCATGGTACTGGTATAGTGACAGACAAATAGACCAATGGAATAGAATTGAAGACCCAGAAATGAACCCACACACCTATGGTCACTTGATCTTCGACAAGGGAGCTAAAAACATCCAGTGGAAGAAAGACAGCATTTTCAACAAATGGTGCTGGCACAACTGGTTGTTAACATGTAGAAGAATGCGAATCGATGCATTCCTATCTCCTTGTACTAAGGTCAAGTCTAAGTGGATCAAGGAACTTCACATAAAACCAGAGACACTGAAACTTATAGAGGAGAAAGTGGGGAAAAGCCTTGAAGATATGGGCACAGGGGAAAAATTCCTGAATAGAACAGTAATGGCTTGTGCTGTAAGATCGAGAATTGACAAGTGGGACCTCATGAAACTACAAAGCTTCTGCAAGGCTAAAGACACCATCAATAAGACAAAAAAACCACCAACAGATTGGGAAAGGATCTTCACCTATCCTAAATCAGATAAGGGACTAATATCCAATATATATAAAGAACTCAAGAAGGTGGACTCCAGAAAGTCAAATAACCCCATTAAAAAATGGGGCTCAGAACTGAACAAAGAATTCTCACCTGAGGAATACCGAATGGCAGAGCACCTGAAAAAAATGTTCAACATCCTTAATCATCAGGGAAATGCAAATCAAAACAACCCTGAGATTCCACCTCACACCAGTCAGAATGGCTAAGATCAAAAATTCAGGTGACAGCAGATGCTGGCGAGGATGTGGAGAAAGAGGAACACTCCTCCATTGTTGGTGGGATTGCAAGCTTGTACAACCACTCTGGAAATTAGTCTGGCGGTTCCTCAGAAAATTGGACATAGTACTACCAGAGGATCCAGCAATACCTCTCCTGGGCATATATCCAGAAGATGTCCCAACCGGTAAAAAGGACACATGCTCCACTATGTTCATAGCAGCCCTATTTATAATAGCCAGAAGCTGGAAAGAACCCAGATGTCCCTCAACAGAGGAATGGATACAGAAATTATGGTACATTTACACAATGGAGTACTACTCAGCTATTAAAAAGAATGAATTTATGAAATTCCTAGCCAAATGGATGGACCTGGAGGGCATCATCTTGAGTGAAGTAACACAATCACAAAAGAACTCACACAATATGTATTCATTGATAAGTGGATATTAGCCCAAAACTTAGGATACCCAAGATATAAGATACAATTTGATAAACGCATGAAACTCAAGAAGAATGAAGACCAAAGTGTGGACACTGTGCACCTTCTTAGAATTGGGAACAAAACACCCAGGGAAGGAGTTACAGAGACAAAGTTCGTAGCTGTGATGA
Organism: Mus caroli; assembly: GCF_978045245.1. Taxonomy (NCBI): domain Eukaryota; kingdom Metazoa; phylum Chordata; class Mammalia; order Rodentia; family Muridae; genus Mus; species Mus caroli. Next base: position 109,816,380 of record NW_028227270.1, on the reverse strand, counting down.
AAGGATGGACCATTTAGAGACTGCTGTATCCAGGGATCCGTCCCATAATCAGCTTCTAAACGCTGACACCATTGCATACACTAGCAAGATTTTGCTGAAAGGACCCAAATATAGCTGTCTCTTGTGAGACGATGCCGGGGCCTAGTAAACACAGGAGTGGATGTTCACAGTCAGCTATTGGATGTATCACAGGGCTCCCAATGGAGCTAGAGAAAGTACCCAAGGAGCTAAAGGGATCTGCAACCCTATTGTTGGAACAACATGATGTACTAACCAGAACCCTGGAGCTCTTGTCTCTAGCTGCATATGTATCGAAAGATGGCCTAGTCGGCCATCAATGGAAAGAGAGGCCCATTGGACTTGCAAACTTTATATGCCCCAATATAGGGGAATGCCAGGGCCAAAAGAATGGGAATGGGTGGGTAGGGAAGTGGGGGGCGCTATGGGGGACTTTTGGGATAGTATTGGAAATGTAATTGAGGAAAATATGTAATAAAAATATTAAAAAAAATAAAATTATATAGTTAGAAGATAGGAACCATAATAAACTGTGAAAATAAAAAGAAATTCCTATTATTATAAAGAAATATCACAGGGGTGTCAGATGCATAATATTTTCCTAGTTGCATAAGAATTGTTTATGTTTTGGCTTTGCCAAAAATTAATAAATTCAAATTCTTTAGAGGAAAATTCTCACAGCTTGTATCTCAAAGATAGGTTAAAATTGATAAGACTCAGGCCATGTTGACAAACAGGTCTCTGATGTAGAACTGCAGTAGCCAGCCCAGAAAGGCAGGCCACTTCTGAGGCAACTGACTAACCAAAGCATTCAGAAGTGACAAACCCCCGAATTCTTGACCCTGCTTCCAACTTATAACTATCCATTGAAAGCAAGATCTCTCTCTCTCTCTCTCTCTCCCTCTCTCTCTCTCTCTCTCTCAAGAGATTCTCCTAAAACACCCATGCCGCACCTCTTCTAAAGTAGCCAGTTCTAGTTTTCCCATGAAATGCTAGCAATCTTCAATACAGTATGTCCCAAAGCCTTTTCTTTTATTTCATATAACTCCTCTCCACTTGTGTACCTGTACTGAGTCATCTGTGAAGACTGACTGAGAAGTTGTTTAGATCAGACTGGCCTGTGAGCATGTCTATAGAGCACTAGCTTGATTGGTTATTGGTACAGGGAAAGATTGCCCACTATGGGTGGCAGCATCTCTAGGTAGTGTGTGTCTATGGTGTATGTGTGTGTGTATTTATATATATGTATATATATATATATATATATATATATATATATATATGACCTAAGATGCTTTAAAATACCTATATTAGCATATAGTATACTATATATATGTATGTATATATATATATATATATATATATATATATATATATATATGATCTAAGATGCTTACACACATACACATACAGATAATACATATATTAAGAATCAGCCAGAGAGAGATGGGGTGGGGGAAGAGAGAAAAAGAACAAGACAGTAAGCAGCATTCATCCATTGTTTCTGCTTCAGTTTCTGTCTCCAGGTTTTTCCTTAAATTCTGGACCTGGATTTCCTCAATGATAGGTGGTGTGACATGGAAGTGTCATTCAAATCAACCCTTCCTTACCGAGTTGCTTTTGTTCAGAGTATCAAAGACTTCCAACAGAGGATAATATTGAAGATTGATGGAAGTTATGCAAATGAGAGACTGAGAAAGGACTGTATCTGTTGTTTGTGAGATCCTGGCGATTTCATTAATATACTTTCAGATCCTTTAACTCACCTTAATAGGAACTAAAATGATTGGTGTTAGCAGTTCACCTCTCAGCTACTGTTAGCCATATAGTTTAGTGTATCACTAATAATATGAGTCCTTTCTTAGGAATATGGCATGGGTTGTGATCATTTTGACTAGAGAAGTTAATATTTAATGAAATCCAACAGCTGCACAACTGCCCATGCTTAGTTTGTTCATTGGCTCCAGAAAGAGTTTTCAAAGAAGTTTTAAGGAAATACTGAAAGCTACAAGGCTTCTTACATATCAGATTTCTTATTGGATCATATGCTGGAAGAGTGTTGGCAATAACTCTTTAGACAACAGGAAGATAAGTCAGGGCTGGTCTGTGGCATGCACAAGCATTCAGAACAGCAAGGTTATGTTCTGCAGATACTGCACTGCAGTTCACCTGTGAGTTCATTTTAAGAAGAATTAGATCATGACAATTCAAAGCCCCTCATAATTAATTAATAAAATCTTATTTTATTCATTAATTTTAGAATGTGATGATTTTAACATTCCAATAGATATCATCTTTTACTCAAGACCCTACTATGTTGATGTTTTTTTGTTTGTTTGTTTTGAGTCAAAGATCTCCCATAGCCTAGGCTGCCTTCCAACTCTCTATGTACCAAAGGCTGTGCTTGGAGAGCAGACCCCATGTCTCTACCCCCAAGTAGTGGGGTTGATGGCTTGTACCAAAACTTGAATTTTTAAAATGACTCGAATTTATCATTGCTAATGGTGTGTGTGTGTGTGTGTGTGTGTGTGTGTGAAAGAGAGAGAGAGAGACAGAGAGACAAAGAGACAGAGAGATAGAGACAGACAGAGAGACAGAGAGGCAGAGTGGAGAACATGCACTGTATAGAACACATGAGCTCAGAGGACAACTTTCAGGAATTAGTTTACTCCTCCCACCATGGGTTGTGGAACTGAACTCAGTTAATCAGGCTTGCTCAGCATGCCATTTTACACATGTGCTCCCTCCCCCTCCTCTACTTTTAAGAGGTATTTGTCATTTGCCTTATGGTGAATTCTTGCTGAAAACATCCAGTCAATGGGTCTGAATTAATTTAGAAATGAAAATACCTAAAAGCAGTGAATCTTCACAGATATTTGTATGTGTTATACTGTATTGAGAAAAATCACATCAACTCAGTGATGATATGTAAATAGAGTATGCCTTTTAATTATAAAGTTTTGATGTGAGTATATGTGCCACAATGCATAAACTGTGGAGGAAAATTTGCAGGAATCCTGCCTCGTCTTCTATAACCAGTTTCTGTGGATCAAACTCAGACCCTCAGGCTTTGTACTGAGCACCTTTTACCTACGGAACCATCTTGCTGATCCACAATAATTTTTTGTCATGTTTCATCTCCCTCCTTCTCCCTCCTGCATCTTTTTTTTTCTTTTTTTTTTTTCTTTTTTTTTTTTTGCTATTGGAGGCCTTGCTTTGAGTTGAAGATGCTGGGGGAAGGAGGTCCTTGGTTTCTGTGAAGATGATTGAGTTGGTTTGATTTTATGTTTCACTTCTCACCTTACTGATTAATAGTAACAATTAGACACACATTTCTGTCTCTACTATACTGTGATATTTATTGCAAATATATCTGTGATCTCTCTTTGTGTGTTTGAAATTATTACTGAACTATTTTCATCCAGTAATATTTGTATTATAAAATCTGTATTTCCAACTTCTTTTGACTTACGTTATTTAAAAAGTAGAATTTTGGGTGAGTCATTTTTCTTTAATTTAAGTTGTTATTTTACTACTGTTTGTTTGGAGTTTGTTGTAGATTTTATTTTTAATCATGTGTCTGTGTCTGTGTTTGTGCACACAAGTGCAGTGTCCACAAAGCAGAGAAGGGGGCTTTAGATACCTTTGGTGCTAGAGTTACAGTGTTTGTAAGTTTGGTAATACATGTGCTGAGAACAGGAGTCTGGTCGCCTGCAAGAGGAGAATGTGTTCTTAACTGCCCAGCCCTCCTCTAGGCCGCATGGTCAGTTTTTTATTTAATTTTCTTTAGGATTCATCAACAAATTATGCATTTGACCTAACTAAGAACCCCACTGCACTCATTGCTGCTTCTTCCCACAAGCATCGTCCATGTTCCAAAGAACAGTCTCATCTCTCCCTTTCCAGCATCCTTCCCTGTTAACAGTGTCTGGTCCTCTTAAGATTGCTGTGTTCACTCTTTCCCATTAATTTGAAAGTTTACATATTATGCTATTTTGTTGCTTTTAAAAAGATGTAGGCAACAACAACAACATATTGATAATTTGAATGCATAGATTAGTGTAAAAATTTTATTTCAGTATTTTGTTTGTGTGTGTATGTGTGTGTGTGTGTGTGTGTGTGTGAGAGAGAGAGAGAAAGAGAGAGAGAGGACTCACGTAAGTTAAAAATATATCATGGTAAATGTAATACAAATAGTATCACTCAGTATTTGTGTACAACCTATTTTCTATCATCCACTGAAACTTGATTTTAAATTTAATGTGTGGAGAAATCAGTTGATGAATGGGAGCTAGGAGAGAGGGGAAAGACATTAGAAGCTGTGTGTCTGGGAGTCAGCATAGACTACATCAGACAGAAAAGGGTAACCAGATGTATTAGGAAAGTAAGGAGCCTAGCAAGGAGGCAGGTGAGGTTGCGGAAGAGAAGTGGGGGAGGAAAACACAAGGAAAGAAAGTATTTCTGAAAATGCCACAGTGAGAAACATTATTTGTTTACAAAATTAAAGATCACTAAAATGGTAACGGAGAATTTCTTATGAATCCTGTGTTTTTCTGTAGGAATAACTGCCAAGCCAACCCCCCACACCCCCTTTTTCGTGGAGAATTACATAGGAAGAGGAAATAGTTGATGGTTGACCCGCGCTACCGTCTCGCCAGCGAAAACGCACGCAGGCCACTCGGATCCTTCTGCAGTAAAGCTTTAATACATCTTGAGAGATAGATGATCAGCTTCAGGAGAGGAGACCCAGAGAGCAGAAAACCCTTCCCTTTTATAGGCTACGAAGAACGGTTGGAGACGTGCACCACCCGGATTGGCTGCTCACTATCAGTCAGTTAACGCCACGAGAGAGGCAGGGCTCAGGTAATGAAAAGATACCCTGACGCCTGCGCACACTTTACTATGAGCAACGGATGTTAACAGCGACTGTGAGGGCGGCTCCTCACAGATGGTCAGGAGTATTAGTGTGAAATTTCTGTAAATGCTTTTGCACAATTTGCCAGGTCACCCGTTGGATGTGTAGACTCAGTGTGTTGACACTATCTTAGATCAGATATGATGTCTTCATACTATACTCCCATGCTGCGGTGCAGGGTGAGACTCTGACTGATGCACCTGTTAGACTGTTTAAGAACAGAATCTGGGAGTTGATATCAGATTCCCTTTCTCCCTCCTCCAAAGTCTAATTCAGCAGCTGAGACGCACATCACAGCTCTCTGGACCTCTAATAAACACTCAGGTGTTTCCAAGTAGTGTGTCGTGATGAGGCACGGGTGCTCCCAGCACTGATTATCTCAAATCATACCTAGAGACCCATCATTTGCTGAAATTAATCAACTAGTCCAAGGAAACTTTACATCACACTGGTCCTCAGGCCATACGCTGAGCAGGTTTCCTTCTCAGGTTTGTGATGTGTGTTTCCTGCACTAATGAAGCTACGACTCTGACTTGAATCCTCAAGGGCAACACGGGAAGTGACCAAGAAAATAAACTTAAGAACTGTGTAAGGAAAGGAACAGGACAGAATGTGTGACTATGCAAATCCAGACTCAGAAAGATGACTAGTGATTGGCAGGGCCTGGACAAGAGAAAAATCATCATGACTGCTAATTAAGTATGGAGTTTTGGAGGGGAACTAACCTAGCATTAGACAGTAACAATGGAATGAATATAGATATACTAAAACACCAACAGTTGCACGTTATAAGGATTCATAGTAAGTGAACAGTGTGTCAGTCAATATAGTCAGCAAACGAAAAGGAGGGCTAGAGACATAACCCAGTCCTTTCACAGTATCCACCACATGGTTTTTAATCTCCAGTCTCCTAAATCTGAAAGATAAGAAAAATGTCAATTAAATCGCTGTGGTAGTTTGTTTTTTCTCACTGTCAGGCAAAACAAAAAACAAAAACAAACAAACAAACAAACAAAAGCAAAACAAACAAACAAAAAAAAAACACAAGAAACCAACCAATCAACCAAAAAAGAACTGAAGGTACCAAAAAAGAACTGAAGGTAAAGGGGCTTATTATTCACAGTTTGAGGTTGCAGTCCACCATGATGTAGGAAGATGGTGACCTGTGTGGGCTTGCCCATGACCATGGAAGTTCACAGTGATATTTGTTCACATCTTGGTGGCTCAGTAGGCAGGAAGCTGGGGCAGGAACTGGAAGGGGATCTAAACCTTAATTCTTGTGTCTAGCAATCTACTTCTCCTAGCTTGTCCTCATGTCCCCAAACTTCTCCAACTCCCCCAAAGTTCCCTATCCTCCCACTAGCCCAGCACAGGCTGAGACCCAGTGTGAAATGCATATGTACCTTTGGGTGGGACTTCCCATTCAAGCCGTTGCAATCCTCAAGAGGTGGATCCAGTAAACAAGTGAATAACCATAGACTTCTTTCAGGCTCTTCCCTCTTCCAGGGAGATGTCCATAAGCGAGGTGGGATGCATATAAGAGGAGACATAATAATAATAATAATTAATAATAATAAAAATGGACAATTTATGAGCTTGAGGAATTGTATATTCGGGTGTGATTTTAAAGGCCCCACAACCATTGCTGAACAATCACAGAAAACCTTTACCATTTAAATAACATTGCATGCACTGTAACCAGAACAAAGGTATATATTTATCGTGTGTCAGCATGCTCACACCAGGGATCATAATCTATGCATTTTTTATGTTCCTTCAAAGAAATAAGAAAATGGAAAAATCTCACTTATCTTTTCTGCAAGCAAAAACTGAATTTATTTCCCATAGCAATTAATATTTTCCTTGTGCGACTACTACCTAGTTCTATCTAGAAGGACATCTGTATCCTCTCCTGCCGCTAACCAAATGATTCAGAGGAGGGTAACTTTTCACAAGGAGTGAGAATGGGTAACAGAATTAGCAGAGAGAAAAGAGATGCCAGAGAAAGCACTAAGTAAAGTCAAGAGTCTTTTTTGATTGTCAGAGGGACTCAGCGACAAGGAGTCTGTTTTGTGTGTGTGTGTGTGTGTGTGTGTGAGAGAGAGAGAGAGAGAGAGAGGGCGGGGGAGGGAGAGAGAGAGAGAGAACTTGGTTGGCTGGGATACTTACTGTTTGAGACATGCGCATTGCCTCACCTGCATACAGACGAAAACCTTCACTGTGGCCTGCTCAAGGAGGTGCAGGTTATTTCATACTCCACCACACCAAGAGGGTTGAGTGGTGTTAGCTGTTTTGTCACTATTAATCTACATGTGCCATCTGAGAAAGACCCTCATCTCCCACCAGAAGATAGAACAATGCTTATAAAGGGTGTGCTTCAAGTCCCACATTTGTTAGTAGGGATGTCAACTGCATGCAGAATGGCAGAAGGAAGTCACTTGTAGTGTGCTCTTATGTTTAAATACAGAACTGCAAGGAAGGCCATAATACATCGTTGATATGAGGTAATTCGGAGGCGTAAGGATCAGTTTATTGAACTTCATAATCCTAAGATTGATGAGCGTCTGAGAAGGGGTCACCTGGCTGGACACTGGTTCACGGGCTATGCTGGGTTAGGAGGTAGTAATTGCTCCATCACTGTTAACTAGGCTGCCTGTGAAATCTCTGTCGTTTGGCCATTTCTCCTTATTTGGGAAGACTGTGTAGGACTCTGGATGGTTAGTGTCACATAACATTCTTAGCCTTTTTTAATTCCATCAGCAAACCTCACTTTAGTTGTCTTTCCTTGGTGACTTTACCCCTAATTTTGTAAGATCCATGGAAGAGGTAAAGTAATTCTAAGGAAAACAACTATGCTATTTCCAGGGAGAGACGAGAAATGCCGTGAAAACTATTTGATAATATTTGGGCTGTTTCCTAGCTCTAAATCACTGTTACATAATATGTATAATATTTTCATTGAGGGTTCTTATTACTCCTTTCTTTTGTTCTTAGTACCATAAAAAAAGCTCTGCTGGTATCTGCTCCTATACTAATTTACTGAGGTAGTCTAGGTAAATTCCATTAAAAAGAGATTTGGCATTCACATGACTTGGAAAACTAGAGAAAGTAAATCTATTTATATTACATTTTTATGACATACCAAGTTAATGAACCATATCTTGGAATCCATATGACTTCTTCATTTTAACTGTTAGTCTGACATAGTCTATGGCCACTTGAGGAGGGATTCTCAATGGAGGCATTGCCCAGATAAAATTGGACTGTGGGGGATTGGCCTGATTATTAATTGATGAAGAAGGGTCTAGAACACTGTGGGTGTCACCACTGGTGAGTTGATAGTCCTGGGCTTCAAAAGTAAGCTGGCATGGCTTCAGCCTCAAGGTTCTGCTTGAGTTTCTTCCCTGACTTCCCACGGTGACAGACTGCATCCTGTACACTGAAATAAACTGTTTTCTCCCCAAAGTTTCTTCTGTTAACAGTGTTCTCTTCATTGCAGCATCAGAAAGGAAACTAGAACATGGTAGTACCACACTGTGTTGCTAACAAGGGAATATTAACCTCGTGCACTGGGTCTATAACATGTCAAACATGCATTCTCAGACATTGAAAGCTCATGTTCTGGCCAGCTGGGAGTACTTCAAAATGCAGATGACTTCTGCATTTTGGGGAAGGAGAAGGATCTTGTAGAGTTACTTAAGGTCATCCTTAGAGCAAATGCCCTGGGAAGCCAGATGTCCACCTCCAGCTTTTCTTCAAAATTTATTTTCTTTTACTCAGCAAGGCCTAACTTTCACTATGAAACTTCTGGCCTTTATCCCCCATACATAAACTGAAGCTAAAACAAAACAAACAAAAGACTTAAAGAAACAAATGTTGTCACAGCTTAACACATAGTGGGTATTTCAGTAAATAGCCATTTACCATTAGTATGACATTGAACATATGTCTTAGAAGCCAGTTTTTCAGTGAATTCTCAGCTTTGTTTATTACTATATGTTTGCAACTTCCTCCATTTCTTTGACACCCCAACTAGTCAAAGATGTATTTTGATTGCTGCTCTGTTTTGAGGAGTTAGGTAATAGTGTTTATAAGAACACAGTCCTTTTGTTAATTTGCCTCATGCCTGCTTTCTTCTTTTGGTTCAACGCTTCTGCTAATCCCATTGGGAGGAAATGCTTACTACGAAAGGTAAGATGAGTACCCTCTGCATAGCCAACCTCCCCTGTGTTCTGGTCCAGATCTCCAAACACTACAGAGGAATAGTATCATGTTGTGAACAACGTTATTTCTCCTTAATATTTCTCTTTAATATCACGTTTTTTCTCTTTATCATGAGTTACATGAATCCAAAAATCTAATATTACTAACATTATCACAAGGAGCCCCCAGTGGATGGTTGACCTGGAAACAGAACTGAATGTGGCTAATGACCCTAGAGTTGGGGTAACAGTGATGTTTCTGCTCACCTGTCAGGCATGTCCCTATTCCACTGCTTTCTTGATCTTAGAGACCAGAAAAGAGAGATGAGCTTTTAGAGGACTTGCCTCTTTGAAGACTGTAGAGCTAAGGGAAATGCAAGAAGGGACTCTGAGTTTGGGAGAAAGTTTTAATTATTTTGATTGGAGACCAAATGTAGAAGCATACCCCTCTTGGCATCAGACTGAGCTCTACCAGAACAAAAGGTTTACACGCTGAAAGAACAGGCTTGGCTCTACTACAAGGTTCGATTGGCTGCTGGCTCTGGGTGGTTAAAAACAGCAAAATTCTAGTTACATGATGTGAGAGGGAGTGTTAAGATTGTGAGGGCTGATGGGAAAGCAGCTGAAGGAGTTTGGGAAATGGTAGTAGATCCATTGATTGTTGGAAAATCTAATCACCAAAGAGTACTCTTAATAGAGGTGAAAGCTGTGTACATAACCATAGCTGCCCAGCTACACATTTCTCAATCATGCTTGGCATTATATGAGGCATGACTGTTTTAAAAACAACAGATACAAAGACACCTTGGCTTGTTACCTTTGGTCCCACAATACTCAAGAGTATTTGTTTTAGAGACATAGAGAGCTGCAGTGACCTCATTAGGGTGATACAATTTGCAGTCAGCAGCCAGAGGAAGATCAAAGGGATACAAGAAATGTAGTACATGAAGATGGAAAAAGAATATGTGCAGAGACAATTCCCATGGCAACACATGGCAATTGGAGTTTACAACAATGAGTCCCTTAAGGTCGGGGGTTATGGTCTCCTCATTTCTTTATCTCCAGCTTCTAACTGGGGGATCATTTACAAAAACATCAGTAAATGTTTGTTGAATTGAATCAGTTGAAATAGCTTGTGTTTGTAAAGCAGCCCTCTGAGGTCAGTAGAATTTCCTGCTTACAGACGATGGTATCAAAACTCGAAAAATTAATAGAGACAGAACTGGAAGGAACTGGGAGGAATTGGAATTTGAATGTAATCTTTATGGATCAAAAACTAATAACATTTCCATTATCAAAAGAATACTTCAAACTAGGTCTTCAGTTCTATGAGATAGGTCTTCAGTTCTGTGAGATAGGCCTTCAGTTCTGTGAGATAGGACTTCAGTTCTGTGAGATAGGCCTTCAGTTCTGTGAGATAGGCCTTCAGTTCTGTGAGATAGGCCTTCAGTTCTGTGAGATAGGCCTTCAGTTCTATGAGAGAGCTGCAGAGAAGAAGGCTCAGAGTTGATGAACTTAGGGGTTTTCAGATTCATGACTGCCCATCCTGAATTTTCATAATATGTGTTAAATATTCTGACAAAATGCCAATTACATAATGCTTCTTTTTGTAGTATCCATTACCCAGAAAGGTTTCTCACACTTTTTATATAACTTTAAATAGTTTTTTAAGGGCATGAAGATAATGGTACCTAATGTTCATCATATATCATGGTGAGAGAGATTCCATCACTAGCTTGAACATGATGGAGTATAGTCATTAAATTCTGGGAACAAATAATTTCAACTTACTAGCCATTGTTCAGAAAGCATAAACCAGTGTTTTCTAAATTTGGAACACTCAGAGGTGTATTTTTATAGGTGTCTATCTATCTATATTTCCTATAATCACAGGATTTCTAACTGAAAACATATTTATTTTTAGTATGCACTACTTACCTTAACTAAACCAGACAGACATGGACTATTATTCCCTAATTTGTGAAAGTATGTTTCATTGAATTTTTCATTGACTTCATAATTGAGATTATGAAGTCTTTTTTTGGTTTAGGCATTTGTTGTGTCATAGCATGAGACTGCTTCCTGTCTTTATGGTTCAAATGGGTTAAGCATTATACGAAGTCAGAAATAATACAGTCATTTAGGGAGGTGGCTGGAAGTGAATTGATTCCTGAGTAAACAATTGGACTATAAAATCCAAGGTTTGAAAATGGGTCATGCTTCAAAATGTCAAGTTATGAATAGAGGGTCAAACAAAGGCCAAGGCATTATTGATCAGGAGAGACAGACACACACAGAGGGAAAGAAGGAGGGGGCAGTAATAAAGTATTTAACTCACTTAACATCAACACAATGACAGTAATTTATACTGCTTTGTGTTGATTTAGTGTAAAACAGTATTTTAAGAGATTAGGCAATCTAGATAAACTATATATTAAGACTTAAGCCCTCATCTAATATATAATTTCTTTTCATCAGAAGTATTTCATTATCCTATCTAACCAGTTTTTCCATATTAGAAAGAAAAAAATATAACTCAAATTACCTCCAGAATAGCATCTCATTAAAAAAAAAAAACTTGTTCACTGTCTTATTTTTTAAGTAAACTTGTTCACTGATTTTCATTGAAAGGCCATCACCTCTGAGGTTGCTAAAGTGGAAATTGAGGAACAGAAAATGGAAATGTGAAAAGAGCTGATGTTTGGATTGCTGTCATTTTTTAAGTTATTCTTTAGGTTATTAGTTGCAGCCATTCATAATAAAACTGCATCAGGCTTGGTTGCAGACCAAGTAACTAGTATGTTAAACACTAAATATATTATTGTTATAAATATAGATGAAGACCAACCCAAAATCCCAAACCAGTGTTATAAAAAGTTCCAAGGGTTGTGACTATGGAGACATCATAATAGATCAACTAGGAAACCTCAAAGGCAGTAGGGATTGGATCTGATCATGAGAGTTTATAATGTAAGGATTCTAAAGTTCCAGAACTACTTAAGACCAAATCATTAGAGGTGTGACTACATAGAGCATATGAGAGAAGAGGATGGAGGAGATGACAGAAGACCATTGTTAGCTTGACAAGAAGAGTTCATGTTTGGAAGTGAAGGCAGTATGTATTAGGAAAATTTACACAGAGGAATTGAGGTGAAAGGCAGGGAAAATCTTCTATGATACTCAACTTAGAGATTGAACATTTTAAAAATTTGAGTGTTAAGCTTATTTTCAATCATTAAAACCTGCCTGAAGGCCAGAAAAAAGTGGTATAAATTACTAACAGTAAGTGTGTTTGACAAGATCTTCTGCAAACCTGTGGCTGAGCTGAGTACTCTAACTTGTCACAGGAAGCAAAAGATAGTCTTGACATTCTATGGGACTCATCAATTATTTAACAGAATAAAATATCAGCTTTTCTGATTGTAAGATCAGTATAAGGAAATCAAATTTGGTTTTGCCCATGTGATGAAAAATAAAAGAATGACATAGTAGCAATAACAATAAATATTAATGCACCAAAGAATAAATCTAAATGCTACTATTAAAACCATGTGGATGTTGATAAATTAGTATTTTATAATGACAACAATAAGTATTAATATTACTAATATAACAAGCATAGGCATGCAAAATTTTATAAACAAACCATAAAACTTTATGATTAATATTCAATTCAATTCCATCTAAAACATTCTTATTAATGTCATAACAAATATTAATTCTTCGTAAAACTATGAATCACATTAGTTAACTGAAATAGAATGAAACAGTTACTTTTAATTTGAGAACAAAGTCATGGAATTTATATGTAAATATGAATAAGGGGAACTTTCTTAATTTAGGCTAAAATATAAAGTATGTAGCATTCAAAATAGCTTGCTATAGGCAAATTTTAGGACTGATCAGATCTAGTGACCTGCAAGAATGCAGATGATAAACAATACATTTCTTAATAAAGCCTATCCTTCTGAACAATATAACTAGGATCTTTATCTCCTACAACACATAAAAATGTGAATGGCAAAAATGTAGCAAATTTGCAGGAAATTAACCTTGAGTCAGGTGCGGATTTCCTTAACCATACAAGCAATCTGTTCTTAAAATAGGCATTGGATCCTGGAGAGGACCAGGGTTCAGGCTGTCTCAGTCAGTAAAACATTTATCCTTGCAAGTATAAGGACTTTAGTTCGCTCCTCAGAACCATGAAAAATGCTAGAAATGGTGACATGCGCTATAATAACAGTACTGGGATGGTGGGGACAGGCAAATACTTATGGCTCGCAGACAACCATCCTAAACTATTTGATGAACACCAGGCAAATGAGAGAACCTGTCTCAAAGAGGTGGGTGATACTCCTTTTAGGATGACACCCAAAGTTGCCTTCTGCTATCCAAATAAATGCACACACATGTACATGCAGTGAAGCATATGTGTTCCCCCCATACAGGTGAATAAACATACAAATATACCAAGCAAGGCATTGGTGAGTTTAGGTTCATGGAACCTAAACTTCCTATTGAATTTGGAAGTTATGTAAAAATCTATAAAACCTTCTAAAAGTCAGTAAGTGACAGTAAGTCTAACCCCTGAATGATAATGAGTGACTGATACATGAATGAGAATCCTCTCAATGTAGAGTTATTCAAGACACTGAACCAAAACAAGATAGCAGTTTATGTTTAGTACAGTAGTAGAAGCTGAAAAACTCAAGAATATAGGGTTGATTAACAGGAAAAATGAGAATATGTGTAACCTGTCTGTGGGTTATGAATTGATGTTCCTCCTGTAAACAAACATGAGATTCCTGACATAGCACTCTGTATAGGAGCCAGTCCTGACCTGGGGCTCTTGCTACTCTGGATTCCTTACAAAGTCTGCTTCATATTATCAAGAAGAATGTTTGCAGTAATTTTTTTTGTAGTATGTAGCAACTACTTTTTGTTACTGACATAACAGAATACAAAGTAGAATGCAGAGTATATGTAAATTAGAACACAGCAGTCCACACCATTGCCGGTAAATAGTGGAGCAAAGCAAAGGAGCAAATCTCCACGAATTTCATAGTGAATGAAATTCACTAGAATGAAACATGTCAGTAAGAAATGCACACACTTATATTTGTCAAAACTGGAAAGGTAAACAATAGCTTATTGAATGATGAAGCCATGAGGGGAAAACTTTGAAGAAACAGGAGGGAATGGTAGACGGACAATAATTAATGCTTAGCATTGGCTAATAAGAGCATCTAGGGGAGACCCTCACAAAGGGTGTCAAATGATAGCCTAATGCTGTTCCTTAAGCTCAGTGGTGACTTCAGTATATATCGGTTGAATGTGCTTGACTTAGTATAAAAAAAAGAAATATTAAAAGAAAGCACCTGGAATTTTAGAAGATTCGAATTTTGATATGAAATGCGTCTGAATGTGGCAGTGGCATAATGGTTTGCATTCTTATACTGATTATAGATGACAATAGGATAATTAGTTGGTGAATATACTTTATATTATTGGCTTTAAGTGGTTGGAAGTGTCAGGGCAATTTTAATAGACTTAGCAAACATGGCAAAGTTGATGGGACACACCTGCAGCCCTGCAGCCCTGCATCATGAAATGTGGAGCCTTCTCTCCTTACCATCTATGTCTGCCTGGTCTTATGAGTCTTGCCATCTACAGCAATTCTGAGAGGCCCGGTTGACTGAGATGACCAAATCCTTTCTTTATGCGCTTCTAAATTTCACACTGATATTATTATTGTTACCTCATAGTCTGCTTGAATGTTGACTTACAAAGTATCTCCACCTTCCCCAGACAACAAGATTTTTGCATATCCATGTGACTGTTCATAGGTATGCACATGAATATGAAGGCTAGTGAACAGTGTCAGACATAATTCCTAGGGCTCACCAAGTAGGCCATGATGTCTGGCTTCTCTTTATTAAGCTAATTGCAATGTGGAAAGGCATCCATTGTGGGTGGTATCAACCCCTGAGTGTGAATAGAGTACCAGCATCCATCAGATTACAGATGAAATTGTCACCCATATTTCTAGACACATGTCCCTGTGACATCTCTGGAATGAAAGACCATATCCTCCAACTGAGCCAAATTAAACTCATGATTCCTAAGTTGCTTTCATCAGCATATTTTATCACAGTGGCAGTAAAGTTTCTTAGCTTTCAAGAAAAAAAGAATTCTAGCCAGGCAGTAGTGGCACACGCCTTTTATCCCAGCACTTGGGAGGTAGAGGCAGGTGGATTTCTGAGTTCGAGACCAGCCTGCTCTACAGAGTGAGTTCCAGGACAGCCAGGGCTACACAGAGAAACCCTGTCTTGAAAAACAAACAAATAAACAAACAAACAAACACCCAAAAAAACAAAAAACAAAAGGAAAAGAAAAGAAAAGAGAAAAAGAATTCTAAAAATCAAGTGTACACCTTATCACATTAAGACAAGCTAACTTCTTCACCCTGTTGACAGCAAAGTTTTACAAAACAGAAAGTGTCTGTTGCATTCGTAGTTGCATATCTAATTAAAAACCTTTCTGGAGTTGACATTTGGTGAATGAGTGTTTGGAGTTGATAAGAATCCAAAGAGGACATGGAACAAAGAGCTAGTTTGTTACATTCTAAGTCAACGAGAGCCAGTGTAGATACAGTTCTTGAAGGTTTGAGCCCTTCTCAGTGAAATCTCCATGACTGTGTTGTGGGTCATTCATTAACCATTGATTTTATTGGAGAGTAGATAAAACAAAAAACAAACAAACAAACAACAACAACAACAACAAAAACAAACAAACAAACAAACCCCCACCATACTAGAAATCCTGGTGCTTTGTCATGTGGGGAGGCCTAGACCCATTTTAGCATCTAGTCTCTCTGACTTCCTGATCCACAAGGTTTCTGAATCATGCAAGTTGACCACCTCACTTCTTGTAAGGAATTCTTAACTTTTGCATGTCAATAGCATTGTATGCTCCTTAGTCTATTTATTCCATCTTTGTCAGTTAATTTCTTGAAACACTCAGGGTAAGACAGGAATTTGCTTTGCCTCCAAATACTCAAATGATGGACAGCAGTTGTACACGATTGGTTCCTTTCATACCGTATTCCTGTGGAGTGAGGAACAAACACACTCCTTAGGAGTCCTGCCTGACACCGGGATACCCAGAAGTCCTGAGAATTGCTCTCATGCTTAAGACTTTCTTTCGTTTGAACTCTGGGGTCAGAATATTGGTTGCCATGGTTCCTTACACCTGTATTTTTAATTTTTTCATTAACATATGTACTCTTTCAGTTCCTAAAGCCTTCAGGTCAAGTCTGTCTATTAGCTATGTCCTGGATTCTGACAAGACACTAATTTATATCTGCACTGGGGTCTGGGTATTCATAAAACTGAGCATGAGCCCTGTAATTTCCATGGAAGTAACACATTTGTTTTAATATTTTTAAATGCAGACTGAAAAACTACCCATCTCCACCACCATTCATTTTGAGGAATTGGTCTGGACTTTCAGTGTGTATAGAAATGAAGATTTACCTCTTTATCACCAGCCATGCTTGGCTATTAGAGTTCTTGTTGATTTGGTTGCTTGTGGCCTGCATGCTCCTGTGAGATGTTATACTTTTCACCCAAGTGTAGGACACTCAACACATCTTTCATGTAAACTAAGGGAAGAGAGTTTGTGATCATGATGAATGTTACAGTAAGGGCTGGAGAGAATGCCCTGTGGTTAAGAGCATTTACAGAGGACATGGGGTTCGTTACCACTGCCTACATCAAATGGCTCACAACAGTCTGTTACTCCAGTTACCGAATCTTCCACAATCTTTTAGCCTCTCTTGGCACCAGGAATAAAATATGCTAGATTTACATACATGCAAGCAGTCACACATGCACATACATTTAAGAACATATATTTTTTAAAAGGAATTTCACAGTAAATTACAAGATATACTATTAATACTCACTACTGAAATGTGGGGCCAACATGGTTTTCAAATACCACATTGTAAAGGTCCATTGTTTGCCAAAGAATTTGCCGAGTCAAATAGTATGTAAAAGCAAAGAACATTTTACTCTGCAGAAGTCTAACATGCGAGGTCGCTCATTCCAAGATGGAGATGACCAAGTGAGCTTGCAGGGCCGATTTAAATAAAGCACATTAGGGTAATTCTAGGGTAGGTGACCTTTATCTTCCTCCATCTCTAGGGACATTACAGAACCATTACCAGTGTATGGGGGCTGGAAACTACTGTTGGGGATGTCTGGAAATTGTTGCTGAGGAAATATGGAAGCTGTTGTTGACCCAACTCCTTTGCTTCAGGCCAGGGGCAGCTTCTGATGGCAAGGCAGTTTCTGACTAGCTGTATGAAGCCTGTTTTTTTTTTGTTTTTTTTTTGTTTTTTGTTTTTGTTTTTTGTTTTTTCCTAGTAACTGACCTGTCTGGGCTTGCCTGGATTTAGGCCTAGTCTCCTGAACTGTCAATTTGAAGTCTGTCATGGAGTCAGCCTGTCTCAATATTATAATTTAAAATAAATGATTTTTTTCATTTTAAACATACTATGCTATAGAAGGATACCAATATTGTTATAGAATCAGTGTTCCACACAAATTTGAAATAGTGGTTCTCAGTGGTGCTATATTGAAGCATATACATGTATCTTTTTTTTACTTCATTGATAGTTATTCCTCACATAATATTGTATAATAAAATGGATTTCCCTAGTCTCCCTAACTCATAGCAAGATAAGGAAATAATAAGTTATTTTACTCTATTTATTGATAATCAAAGATAGCTAGGCATTCCCTTTTACAAACAAACAAACAAACACACACACAAAAACATAAAGCAAGCAGGTCCTTGTGATGCAGGAGTCTCATCCTAGCCCAGCTGTCACCATCTTCATGGAGCCAGCTGTTCCTGCTCAAAAGCCTCATCACATCCCGGCTTGCTGCATGTTGACCTTCTCTCATGAACAGAGGGATGAGGAGGGTCCTAGAACCCTCACTTAAGTATCCAGCCACTCCTCCCAACTGACTGTATACAATTCTGCCATAATTGCACATGGCCTCAGTAATGGGTTAGAATATATAGGCTAGGAATAACTAGGGATGGGGCCTCATCTATATGGCTATGCATCCTTATCCATGCTGGGTGCAGACCTCTCTGTGTGTCTGCTTCAGTCATTCAGATTCCTACCCCTTATCATACAGCACATTGCTCTTAAAAAAAAAGACTAATTAACTCATCGGCTCTTAAAGTGAACTTAGGTGCAATTCGTATCTCAGCTTGTGTTTGAGACTGTATGAGGAGGGACAGATGTTATTTATATCTTTCCTAGGGAAACACTTGTTTGGTGATAAAGTCAAGCTATCTTTCCAGAGTATTGCAGTATATTCACATGTACAAAGTTCAGTGTGACACTGGAAATAAATGGTTTTGCAACTCATTCATTTACAATTGCACTAAATAATAAGGGGAGATTTTATCAGGTAATAGGCACACATAGGAATAACTGGGTGTAGGAGTCTTGCCCAACACTACATATTGATTCTCTCAGCCATAAGAAATTCATTTTTAAAAATCTAACTGATTCATTTCTGGGTCATTAATATTTAGTATCAGGACATTCTGACCATGTTGCAGATTAGGGTTTGAGGTTTGCATGGAAGTTAAATGATGTGTCTCATACTGATATAGTTAGTTGCTTTGAGAGTTCAAAGCGTAGATTGCAAAATTGAGAAACCAAACAATTACTATGCATGAAATGGCATCCTAGCAATCATTGTTTAAATACATTTTCTGCCAGGAAATTAGAATGCCCAGTTACAAAGTGAAAGACATGCACACATGATGCAGAATTTGAAAGAATCATGAAACGTTTCCAAGGACCCTGGTATCTTGGTATGTAAGGTATGTTCCTATATGTGATGTGTATGTGTGTGTAGTCTCATTGTGGGGTGTGTAGGGATTCATGTGGCGCATGCATGTATGTGTGGTGTCAGTGTGCTTTCTTATGTGATGGTTGTGTGATGTGTGTGTTTTACGTGTGTGTGTGTGTGGTTTGGTGTGAGGTGTGCGGGTATTCATGTGGGGTATGCATATGTATGTGGTATTAGTGTGCTTTTGTGTGTGATGTTTGTGTGACATGTATGTTTTACATCTGTGTGTGTCTTTTTCATTTGCAATACCTAATATTCAGAGCTCTTTTGCTTCCTTGACAAGTATTTCAAAGCCAATGATGGAAGATATGAATGATAATCTTAAGTGAATTTGGTTGGTACCTGATTCAAGAGGCAAAGTAGATGAATTTCTTTGAAATGAAAACACCCATCTCCTTTAACCATATTCTCAGTCCCCAGTGGACTAGTAATTTCCCTGATTACCCCATCTCCATACTGAAACTGGTGATGAGCTCAATGACAATTAAGGATGGAATAGCAGGCATTTATTGTATGTGCTTTGGGATAATATCCTGAAGGAGCTGGAAAGAGGAATTAAGAGAGAACAGTAGGAGAGCCAAAAGCAGCCCTGATGACTACACAGCAAAGAGCACCATATGGAAATGCACATGTGCATCATGCATGTGCCTACAGACTCAGTCAAGCTAATATGCTCACACGTAAAAACCCAGATGATTATAAATGTATGCACATACATTTGGTCATTTGACTCAAATTTACCTTGATTTAAAATAATTTATAATTTTTAAAAGCTTTATATTACAAAAATTTTGGACTACAAAATAGCTTATAAAATGTTTAAATTTTGTGTTGTTCACATATGTATTGTATTTGTTTTTTGTGTGTAGTATATGTGTACATTCTTGTGGGTATGTGCTCTTACGTGTGTACATATGTGTGTATTCAGCTGCAGGTGTGATGGCTGGGGATCAGTATTGTGTTCCTCCACCACTCTCCTCATTTTCTAGAGCCAAGATCTCTTGCTGATTCTGGAGCTCAATGACTTAGACAGATTGGCTGGCCAGTTAACAATAATGATCTTGTTTCAAATCCCCAGAGCTGAGATGATAGATACATATGGCCACACTTGGACTTTTATGTGGGCAATAGGAATCTGAACTCAGATCTTCATGTTTGAACAGAAAACTCCTTACTGACTAAGTTATCTTCCTATCCCCATGTATATTCATTTCAGTTAAAATTTGACACATATCTCAAAACAAGTGAATTGCCATGTAAGGGGGAATATTATGATATTATAAATATAATTATGAATTATAGTGCATTATGAAGTTTTATTAAGCCCTAAAACACAACAAAAATTAATGTTTCTAGAGCCTCTGAAATCTTGGCTTTTTCTTTTCTTTATAGGTAATAACAATCTTGCAAAATTTGGTCTGTTTTCTTTCTATAGAGTTTCAATGCATAAAGAGTCCCAAGGAATAATGATAACTGGGTCTGTCCTTATGGTCTTATTTTATTTAAGTAATTCATATTGCATATGAATATATGTCTTAACAGACACACACACATATATATATACATACACACATACATATATATGTGTGTATATATATATATATACATACATACATACATACATACCATATGCTATATACTTAATAATAGAAAAATATATACATCA